>NW_028277177.1:7750000-8102500 GCF_051122295.1 Plectrocnemia conspersa | reverse complement strand
CGTTAACGCGCACACGTGCATTTCTATTTTTGAGGATGGATGCGAATGCACGACTTTTGTATTTATTAGGTGACGAAATATTTTTAGTCCGCAATACGACGGTTAAAAATCGTTAAAATTTGACTAAAAATTTTTTTTCAAAAATATTCTTGTGTTGTTGCGAAAATGCTTATGGCATTTTATATTTATAATATAGTAAATATATTTTGCATAAAATATAATGTGTTTTAGGATCTTTTAAAATTGGTTACTGTAATTATTTTTTCCAGGTTAGTTACAATACTTATTTTGCTTTTTTTTAATTGCAAATACTATTTTTATTTATAACAAATATTTATAATAAGTAGCAAATATTGAAAATAATAGCTAATATTAATTAGAAATAGGATTTTTAGTTTTATAAATAGCACTGTATATATAAAAAATGCAATTATTTAAAATAATATTAATGCATTATTTTATTTTATTTTATTGAATAGTTATTAGGTTATTACTGATAATATTTAAGGATAGTGATTATACATTGTTATAAGAAGAATAGAGAACTTCATAAGTGACTAAATAACCACCACGATATGTATAGGTTGGTGACGAAAGTTGGATCAGTGGTATAAATCGGTTTTTAAAACCCAAACGAACTAGGTTCGAATACCATATTAAAATTAGTGTTTTTCAATTATTGTGTCTATTGATCGATTATCAGATAAAGTTTTCCTGATTGTAAGCTGAAATTATAATATCTTATAATTAATTAAATAGGTATTACTGATTTACAGACTTTTCTTTTATTCTGGTGTCCCACTACTCACTCACTAATTGTTAATTTTATTTAACCGGTTGTAACACAATAGGCTAACGCCTGTCACGTTGTAAGAAATGATTTGAAGCCAAATAAGAATTAATATTTTACCTTTTTCTTTCCAATATTATTAAATTTTAATAAACTGCAAAAATATATGTTGCCTATTGCCTCACTTTTCTAATAATATATTAAAAATAGGTGTAAAAATGAAAAAATATCTGGTTGGAACGTAATTGTTTACATACATAAATTAAAGTTTACGTGCCGAGAATAAAACCAGCTTTAATGAAAAAATTAAGAAGAGTCGATCGAACGTTTCAAAACAGAATACATAAAAAAACTTAAGCGCTAAAAGACAGATCATCCCACCACCTTGTTTCACGAAGAAGCGCCTTTTCATAAATACCTATTGCACAATGTAGATAAAAATTGTCACTCAACGTTTGCAGCATTATTTCTTTTATATCGGATAAAAATGTCTGGAAAAAAATATTTTACCGGCCTAGAGAAATGTTTGTGTCCTACTCTAAAAAAATGTTATATAAGACTGTTTTTTACTTGTATAAAAACTTATAGCAAGCACTCTAAAATAGTAACTACCAACTTATAGAAAATACCAACATTGGATCAAAAGTAAACTAACCATTTACTTTCAAAGCATAACGTTTCATACACAAAACAAATATTTAAATAATTAATTCCTGACAAGTGTACATTTTAGATAGATTTCGATAACTCGAAACTTTGCATTGTTGTGAGTTACTCACTTAATATTTACCTAAAATATTGTTATTTATTTCTTTCTTATAAATAAGTTTAGGCTTTTGCAATTAATAAATATTTTATTTATAATAATAAAATTAGAAACATATATTATAAGAGTCAGATAAGAGTAAATGTCAATCGTCGTGTTTCGTACCATTTATAATTTCTTTGGTTATCACCAAAAAAATTTAGTATGGATTTTAAGGACACTATAACTACAATTATATTTCATTTAGATTAGATTAGATAGTTTACTTTATAACCATTTTTTACTGTTCTATCCTCCATTTGTGAACCTATTAAAAATGTATCATATTCGTTTTTATTTAATATCGTATTTGAATCAAAAATAGTAATAAAATCTAATTTAAAGTTAATAAAATATAGACCGGAAATACACTTTAATATGTTATTAAAATTAGCAGGATAAAAAACATAATAATTGACAAAAATAACGTTAAAATAAAAAGAAACATACACAGCTGATATGTTTTATCAGCCTAATGCTTTAACCACTATTTTTTGGATTGCTAAGCAAAAACGGTAGAAATCTCTGCTTTAAAGTGAGTCACTTTCACACTTATCGACTGAATGTTGCGCAAGGTCAACTAATGCACGTATAAATACTACATTTTCTACATTATCAATAATACATTTACAGTATTTTTCGTTTGAAGAAAAATGATGTTTTTATTCCGTCGTTAAACGTTATCATAATAGTTGTTGATTTATACATAGCTGTTTTTGTTATGCAGTAATGATAATATGAAACGTTAAGAACGACTTTCAGCATCGTTGTCTTACTTGCATCATAATCAATACGAATAGACATTCTAACCTCGCTCAAGAACCTAGATTGATCTATAAACACACTAACTTAATATTCCATATTTTATCAAACATTACTTTTGTCTGAGTATATCAATGCTAATATTTACACTTATTGCTAATTAAAAATCATAGACATAATATTAGCCAATATTTTTAGCCCTCGCTTATCGTCTTCTATCGACTAGTAAATTACTACTTAGTATAAAAATACATTTAACTGCTTCAATATTTTATCGCTTCAATAATTAATTTGATAGGGCCAAGATGATGGCCCTGCAAACCTGTTTTAACCGCTCATAACTAGTTTCCATGTTTTATTTATATATATACTATTAACAAAATGTGAATGATTTAATCGCAATGTTCTATTTTAATATTTTAGCTAATCTTTTACTTTTAAATTTGCTATAGTTTTTCATTCATATGCACTAGAAAGTAATACCATTATCTTGAATACATTTTTTATGTCAAGTTTTAAAAAAAATCTTGTTTATATAACCGATAATATGTTAAGAGCATAAGCTCTTTATAGGTAATTTCTCTTTTTTATTACAAATTTTTATAATAATATTAGCTATGTGCTACAATAATTTCGAATACGTTATGTAAGTTGTATTATAGAATAAATCCCAAGTTCGATTAAACCGGACTAACATAGTTGAAAATTAAGTATAATTATACACACAATAATAAATTTTGTATTGAGCTCATATAAAGCTCTGACGCAAATATCAAGGACTGTATAAATTTAATATTTATAGATACTAGATACGATCCTTTCTAATAAAATAACATCTTCACGTTTATGTTTTATTTTTGTAAGAAACTAGACAGATGTTACATAGTATTATTAATAGATCTGCAATTTATTCAGCGAATCGTCTTTTTGCAACACTTGCTACAAATTCGCAATATAAAATTCTGCTCGGCGTTAAAGTTTTCAGAATTTTAACAAAACCGTTATGAAAGTGGTGATACATTTTTATCATTTCTCGTTTCTTAGCGAATATATATATTTAACAGGGCATTTTTTACTTTTTATCGTGAAAAAGAAGCATTTTAATGTCATTACATTACACATTAATCGTCTTTTATTGGTGTAATATTGACCCGTAAACGATTATAATTGAATAATTCTGACCGGCAACAAAAGTTTGCGATAAGGGACTGGCAATTTTGATGATTACCAGCCATCGTCTTCTCGTGGACATTTTTTATGGCACTTTAATGATAAACATCGAAAGGTCGACGTTCTCAAATAAAATATAAGAACCCTATAAAATTATTGTGTTAAAAATAATAAGAAAATACCGTTCGTTATGATTATAAACGTATTTGTAGTTCAATGTCAATCTTAAATGTGATAATTTGTTCAGCGTAGTAAAAATAGATGTCACTGTTATATTTTAAATAATTTATATCTGAATTAATATTATTTTGAGATTTAATTTAATAATAAAGAAAATATTTTTCATTTTATCTTTTATAATTTAGTCTAGACTTTTAACACTATATTATTGTACAATTAAATTGTAAGAAAATTCGTTAGAAAATGTATCAAACTCAATATATAATTTCCTTTCATCCATAACTCATACAACAAACAAATAATCAAATGAATACTGGAATAATTATGTATAATAAAAATAATTTAAATAATACTTTAATATTATTATTTCATAAATTTAGCAATAAATTACTTAATTACAGAAATCGTAGAATATAATACATATTATTTAAATTAAATTAAGACTATGTTGATCTAACAGGTTGCCCCAATGCGTCACGATAGTCAAAAAACAATTAATAGTATTATTTCAATACACAAAAATATAAAATAAATAAGATTAAAAATAAAAAAATCATTAAATATTGAAAATTAAATTTTACAAACCGTAACAGCTCCTTGTATTTAACATTAAACGGATCAGTGTGCTATGCCAGCATTTTAAGGTTATAGGCGATATATATATAAGGTTATAGGCGATATATATACAGTTATAGGCGAGTCGGCTAGTGCGGACGTTCTGGTCCTAGCAGTCAGCAAAAGAAGACACGTTCGTGATTCTCGAAAACGTTCCGGAAACCAAAACTGAAATTTATCGATGAATAGTTTTATCAGTAGTTTGAAAAAATGCTTAGTGACTTAATTGTTTTCATTGTCCTTGTCCATAGAGCCTAATATATTTACGATATGGCCCTTCACAAAAAAGTTTGCCGATACCTGGCTTAGTCTGTTTAGTTAGTGAATCGTTGAATGCATTTCGCAAAAACCAAATTGTTCATTTATATAATAATTATACGAATGAGAGATTTTATTATGTATTTTTTATATTAAAATAATTGTTTTTTTACAGTCCACTGAACGATCGTCATTTTTTTGCAAATATTAAAATCTAAACAGCAAAATACTTCATACTAAGTTTATATAAAAAATATATGCAGAATTCGCAGATAAAGCGTTTTAGAATAGTGTGATTTTAAAGTGTGATATAGCGTGAGATGAATGTTATATGAACTTAATTGCACGAGTGTGTGGCACCATGTGAAATTTAATGTGTTTATATATAATTTAGAATCTTAGTTAGAATTGTTATAGCATATGTTGTTACCAATTTGTTCTAATATCTATTTATCAGAAATAGCGATGTGCATTCGTATAATATCAGAAGTAAAACACATAGTATTATGGAGACAAAAAATAGACAAGTACATACTACACCCATACCTCGCTATACGGCCGCTCTTTATACGGCCTTTCGCTATAACGGCCCTCTTCAATTAAGGCACGTTTTAGGTTTACGGCCTAAAATGTTTCGCTATAACGGCAAAAAAACTTTTTTCGATGTCGATTTTTTTTAAAATTTAAAAATAGATTTAATTTGCATAATTTTAAAATGAAAGGTGAAGCAGCTAGCGCCGACGAGGCCGCATCTAAGGAATATCCCAACATTTTAAAGGGAATTATTGAAAGAGGTGGTCATAAACCTGAACAAGTGTTTAACGTAGACGAAACTTGGCTTTATTGGAAGAGAATGCCTGATTGCACGTACATTTCAAAAACCGAAAAATCTGCGCCTGGTTATAAGGTGTCTAAAGAACGATTAACTTTGCTACTTGGTGCAAATACCGCGGGTGATTTTAAGCTAAAACTACTTTTAATATATTTGTCCGAAAATCCAAGGCCTCTTAAAGGACTAAATAAAAATCAATTACCCATCATATGGAGATCCAACAAGAAAGCTTGGATGACTAAAGCTACTTTAGAGGATTGGTTCAAAAATCACTTTTGCACAGAAGTGAAAAAATATTTGCGAGACAATAACTACAACAAGGCTTTGCTAATTTTGGATAATGCACCAGGGCATCCTACTAATTTATCCGAACTATCTGAAGATTTCATGATTGAGTACCTTCCGAAAAATACAACAGCTCTGATCCAACCAATGGATCAGGGTGCAATAGCCACTTTTAAGGCATATTACCTACGCCGAACTTTCCGACAACTTATAAGGGAAACCGATGGTAAATCTTCAATTAAAACATTTTGGAAAAACTATAACATCAAGGATGCTGTTGACAGCATCAGCGAATCATGGAAGGAATTAAAATTGACAACAATGAACCATGTTTGGAAAAAATATGGCCAGAATGTGTAAAAAGTACTGATGCAGAAGTTAATTGCCTTCCTGAAATTAGGCATAACATTTTGGATCTAGCACATGATCTCGGCTTTGAAGGTTTGAACGAACGTGATGTGCTTGATCTACTTGAAGCTGATAGGGAACCCCTTTCATATAAGGGACTCATTCAGTTGCAAGCAGAACCGGCATTTGATGAAGATACAGAGCCTTTTGTATTCAAACAGCTAACATCAAAAAAATTGTCAAAAGCTTTTTCCTATTTCGAACAAGGAATAAACATCTTCCTTGAAAACGATCCTGACGTCGAACGTAGCGCTAAAGTTTCTCGAGGAATTAACTTAGCCATTAGCTGTTATAAATCACTGAAAAACGAAATAGACAAGAAGGCAAGACAAACAACGTTGGACAATTTTTTTAAGCCAGGCCCATTCTTACCAGCGAAAAATTATGACGACAGTGATCTGCAGGTTACCATTTCTTCATCGTCTTCAGATCAAAGCCATTTTAAAAAAAAAGATGTATGTATTCATACACATATTTTATGTAACATGAAGTTGTTTCATTTTTGTTTATGGATTATTGTTGGTTTTTGGAGTCTGTTATTATTTTATGTACAAATGTATGTACTTGTTATGTATGTATTTTTGATTTAAATGAAATAAAAAGATAAAATGCATTTTAAATGATAAACCATGTTCCATATTTAACAAATTTGGAACCGATCCCATTGAATTTGTATGAATTTGTATTAGAATAATTGATTCGTTATACGGCTTTTCGCTTAGCGGCCAAGTTTCGTGGAACGTATCTAGGCCGTAAAGCGAGGTATGGGTGTATACTATATAATGGAAAGAGAATTTTGTACAGATGTGTAATATGTATAATCATTGCGTTTTTTGTAGAAAAAAAAGTGCAGAAACTCAAATCTTATTAAGAAAAATTTAAATAAAATATGCTTTATCTTTTTTATGTGGGACACGATTAAACGAAAAATCAAACAAACAAATAGGAACATACAAAAGAAAAAAATCCTAAAACACAATTATAGTTCAAAAATGTTCATAAAAAAATACAAAGTTTTGTCAAAATATCGTTTGACAAATTGTTTCGATTTTTATTCCTCGATGGCTAAAAATCCAATGTCCCGGGACGTGACTCAAAACTGTTGATATTCCTAGTGTCTGGAGAAAGTATGGTTTTTCAGAAAACTTCTCAAAAACAAACGACTGACCGTTTTTTTTCTTTTGAATAGCCCCGCTATCTATTTTTCTTAGAAAGCAATTTTAAGTTTTGTTTCTGAGAAACAGCGTTATCTCATATAATTATGTCACAATGAAATAATCTGTAATTAGGCAAGTTTTAAAATACTGCCCCTAACGTGCGTGATATACATGCGACTTTATGAATCATAAGAAAAATGTCTCACACATTACATCATTAATAAGCGACTAAATAAAACCACCAACGCAAATTGCTTACGCCTTTTGCAAAATTACATCAACATTGGCGTGATGTTCTCGAAAGATTAACAAAGAAAAGAAACTAAATTTGCCGTTTCGTGGGAAATCTGATGAGTTATATAAAAATAGCAATGAAGTTTACATAGAATTTGTCGAATGCTTGGGCCTATATGAAAATGTTACAAAATTACACCTTTATTGAATAAAAAGGAAACCAACGTTTATTGCATTGACAAAGAAATTTAGCACAAATTATAATATAATTAGCTAGATTATTGATTGATATAACAAAAAATGCAAAATTCTTCTCGGATATTATGGAAACCATTTCTGACATCAGCCACAAAAAACTTAATTTAATTATTCGATTTATAAATACGTATACTAATAATGTACATTCATTAATACAAAGCGTTTTATAAAAATTTAAACAATATGAATTATCTGCACCGCAGTATTATTAATTGAACAGTAACATAAACATTTGAGTCTCGGTCAATTTTTACACTTTATAAAAACATGTAAATTAGTGACTTCTTATAACTTTTAACAATAGCTCTATTGTATACAATACAGCAAGATCAATTCTTTCCATAGCTTTGATATCACTATGAATATCTAAACTATAAAAAAATAGCTTGATTTACAAATTCAAAGGACTGGTGAAAATAAAGATTTTAATTTTAATGAAAATTATTTGTTTATATTTGTTTTTTTAATTAAAATGAAAATTATAAACATATTTGTTCTTCTGAAGTGATGTAAACTATTTTCTTGTTCTAGGTATTTTCTTATTCTATTTCTCTTGGTGATTGCTTGGATTAAGCACTTCGATTAAGCAAATTTTTACGCATTAAGCCTGTGTTAAAAAGTTTTAGCTTGCTTCATTAATATTTTATAGAATCTTCTATTCCTGATTTTTATAGATTTTTTCTCTGTTTTAGTACAATTTGTTGCTATTCTTTTCTTTGTACAGTTCCACTTGTTGAAGTGTTTTGCTCTACAGACATTTTCTTCTCGTTTAGTTATTTTGTGCAATTGCTAGTATACATTAATCATCGTACAATTCTTGTTTCTTTCTTATTGTGTGTTCTCCGAGGACTTTTTTGTCGCTCTGCACAGTACATGTTTGTAGGTCTTGCTAGTTGTCGTTGTTAAATCTATATTAAAGGGCATTTATAATTTCATCATGTTATGGAAGTCTTAATAATGACTATCCCAAGACGATCGTGCGCAAGAACACTGTTCTCACGGAAACTGCACCCACACTGAACATCGCTCACATGGAATATTACTCTCACAAAAAATTTCTCACTCAGAACATTGCTTACACTTTTATAATTTGCTGCATGTATGTACATCGAGAGTGTAAATTTCAAACTAAATTAGCGTGTCAGAATTCAAGAAAATATTTGATGTCGCATATTATATCGTAAAAACCTAGGCCGATATTCCTAGCTTCATGGAATTACTAAGCTAGCCTCAAGTAAATGTTTGTTTGCCGCATAGACAACTAGAATTTCGCCAATATAAATAGACGTTCAAAAGACGCTATGGTAAAATCACTTTATTGCCAAGTGGTTTGTTTGTCGTTCATATACCAAATACGAATGCTTTTTCGCAAATATGCGCGAATTTAACATTTATTACTTAAATGTATGTAACTTTTCATAGAATGTAAATATTTTAATGGGTTTCTAGACAAAATAGTTGTTCTCGTTAGATAAAACTTCAAGCCACCTCTCCTTCAACTTTTTTATACCTTCTTTGTAAAAATTCCCGGTTTTGGAATCAAAATTGTACAACAGTCCTTTTTCGAAGTCACTTACAGTATTATTATTTTTTCCATTCAAATAGTTTACATGGACCGGAAAAGATAATAATCGGAAGGAGAGAGTACGGCAAGTGAGGTATTACTTTCCAACCTAATTCCAATATTTTTTCCATCGTCACTTTAGCAACATGTGGTCGTGCATTGTCGTGTTGTAAACCACTTGAGTTCTATTGATAATTTATGACATTTTTCTTCTTTATTGCTTTTTTCGACAATCTGACTGCTTGCAATACATCATTCCTGTAATCGTAAGACTAGGTCGAAGAATTTCATAGTGTATGATTCCAACGCTATCCCACCAAATACACAAAGAATTTTTTTCTAGTCAGTCCGGATTTCGCCATTGATTTTGCCACCTACTTCTTTGATAACCATTGTTTTTAACTTCTACAGTTGTCATATATCACTAATTTCCCGTCTCCGGTAATCAGATGGTGTAAAACGATATTTTTTCTTCAAGATGTAAGAGTTCTCGACAAATTTGCACACGTTCTGCTTTGTTCTCGTCTCTTTGTTCTTGTCTTCAATTTTTCCGATTCTTTTTATATATTTTTTCATGAATGGTGGATTCGGAGAATCTGAGCTTCTCTGCCAGCTGATGAATAATTTATGTCAGATTATTTTCAATTTCTGTGTCAATATACACAGAAATTGAACAAAAATGGGGCTCAGCAAACAACTCTAATATAGATATAATCTAAAGATATCAAAATAAAATGCTAAGGTTGATATTGGATACACCGTGGCTTACTCCAAATTCATACGTCCACCGGGACCTGAATATAGTAATGGTGAAAGAAGTGGTCTACAAGACAAACTATAATATTTAACAAAAGTCCAATACAGGAAACGCCTGAAGAGGAAGGAAATCTTATAAAGTAAAGGCTAAAATGATATATTCAGTTGCCAAGTGAATCGCTGATGGGCGATTCACCCACCTGCCACTAAACAGACAAACAAATTGTTTAGTGTCCTATAAGGACAGATTACAAAATTTTCATATATATCTTATATAAAAAATAAGCCCTCACACTACCAAAAGTGCATTTAAAAATACATTAGCGGAATAAATTAATAGTGAATTATAACTGAGAAATATGTTTTATAATTTTTAGGTCTTAGTAAAGAAATATTTTTATTGTTCGATATTACCCCTTTAAATTGAGTTCGTTATTACCCCGCTCGGTTTATTTGCGCAAGTATTGAGGCGTAATCTGCTCGCTTATGACGTCACCTCCGCGCCTGTGTGTGTTGTCAAAGCCGGCGGTTGTCTATGGGCGGGTGCGCCGTCTATGGCGGACGTGCTGTCAGTCGTGACGGGCTGACGCTCCAAGCGCTCCGTCGCCCCCTTTGCGCAAAGCATCGCCCCTGAAATTATTACCTGCGCAACGCGAACGAGTCCGCGAACCGAACGGACGGAACGTTCGAACGGAACACTTTTTTCGGACAATGCACCTATCGTCGATGATCTCATTGGTGCGTTTCGTCGAGGTCTTCGTCTCGTTATCGGCGCGCTCCGATTGAATAATTCATCACTGGGGGCCGTTTAGCGTATTATGATGAAGCAGATTATGCGCGTGAAGCAACTCGCCGACCAGACCTTTTCCAGGTATTTATCTCTTGTTCCATAGATAACGAATGTTCAAATTATACTATGAAATTATTTTATGCGATTGTGTATGTGTACGTATATGTGAAGTCGTGGTCATTGTTTCAAAATAAAACGTAAATAAACAAATGGATGTTTATTGTATTTTTAAAACATATGCAAATGTGTGTGTCCGTTGTTATCTTCTTACTGAAAAACATATCTAATGAGTCACTTCCACATATGGTTTATTGTATCACTCATTCTAATGACTATTATTTTTTATATTTTATAAATGTTTTTGTTAGATTAGTGTTTTAATATTTGTATGATATTTCCATTTTCTAAATTTAAATATCATACAAATATTAAAACGATATAACTAGGTACTCGCTATGAAAAATCTCCGTTAACTTTAATGGTTAGTCACTGTAAATCGTACTAGAAGTATTTTTTCTTATAAGAAAATGTATTTGTTGTTGACCAATTTGGCCTTAAAAGTAAATTAAGTACTAAAAATATATAACTAATTTTTAAATCTATAATAATACCTGACTCCTTGGTCTTGAAAGAAACTATTTTTTTCTATCAAAAAATATGATTAATAAAGAAAGTTGCTGATTTTCTACCTAAATCACGTTGTCGATGGATCTAAAGAAATAATATTGCGAAAGAATGGTGAATAAAGAAGATTAGGTAAAACTTAATAATTTTAACTCCTGAAGTTTTTCATCAACTTCCCGATTCAACAGCTAATGTACTACTATACTATAAAAAAATAATAAGACAATTTAATTAATTTATTTATTCAACTTCATATGAAATTAATGAAAATTCAAAAATAAACTCAAATTAGTATTTTTTTTATATTTCATTTAGTTTCTCTTCGGAAAATATGACTTAAAAAAATACAAAACGTCCACGGATCGATCACAGAGATATAAGTTACAAATTTTCTTGAAATGGAAAATACTATTTCACTGGGTAAAGAAGTGGGTTGAATACTATTCAGAGCATCAAATAGAAGATCCAAATTGTTTGTAGACTCATATATTATATTTACAATAGAAGAAATTCAGCCTTCAGTGTTTTCGAATCAGAAGTTTTTTCTCAAGGTCCCTCAATAAACTCATTGATCGATTCCTCCGTGACTCCTTTAAGAGTAACTCTCTGTTTGACCATCTACTACGACACATTCATTGTTAGAATCTGTATATATACAAAGATTCGGATATATTCTACAATGGAGCAATCCGGCAGACTGAATGGCATTCCAGCTTCATCCAAGATTTTTCTACCCCAAAATACTATTTTGACAATGACAACAAACAAGTCCCTTACAAAACTAAACAGACTTTCATTTCAGCTTTTTTCTTGAAAATATTTCTATTTCATTAAGATTAATAGTATTTCATTAAATGACATGCATTATTTTGGCCAAATTCAAGGGGGTCCCTGTTAGGAATCCATGTCAAAAATAATAAAATTGTACAATCGCAGTAAAAATGCTTGGTTATGTAGCGTTTATTTTAAGACTTTTTATCACAGTATTACGATTAAATATATAAAATATATACGTCAAAAATCCATGTCAAAAGCAATAAAATCGTGCTGTCGCAGTGGGAACGCTCGTTTGAATTCTTAATACAAACATCACTTTGATATTATTAAGACTTCTCAATTTTTAAGAGCTATATTAAGAAACTCATTTTATGAATTTTCTTTGGCTTCACTTAAACTGGTAACTGAAATGCTTTCTTCCTTATTTCAAACAAGTGTTCAGAAATATTTATAACCTTTTGTTTGTGGTTTATGGTTTTATTTGTACATTAGAAAATATTGATTTCAATGGTTTTGTTTGAACTGAATTTTTAATAAATATTTTTTCTAATACATAACATGTTTATATTATTTTGAGTAATACATACCTCATTAGAAATTTTACTTAATTATGCTAATGATAAAAAAATTTCAATGATTTATGTATATTTTATTTATTTATGGTAAATCTTCCGGTGTATAACGGGGTAAACACAATTAAGAAGTAAGTAGTTAGTTGGACTGAAATCAGTCTGTAAATCAGTGACATTTATTTTATTAATTAAAAACTATTATTACAACTTGCAATCAATAGATGTCACTATGTTTGACCTAGCTCGGTTTTATTTTAATTATTTATGTGTGAGAACAGAAAAATCGATGAAACCTATCCTGTGATGACTTATCGGAATTATAAAAATCAGTCATTTAGATATATCAGACATGATAGAATTAAAAAAAAAAACACTAGATTCGATGTGTACCAATTTCCCCATGGACGTTTATATCCGTTCGTTATGGTCTCGCGTTTACAATATTAATCCAACAAATGACAACAGAGACGAAATAGTTTACCATTCAGAAATTAAGATTTAATGTATTTCCTGCCTTGCCTCAGTGTATTTATTTGTACGTAGGCCGCATATAAGATATTTTTTTACTTCAAATATAATAACCAATTTTCTTTTTTCAATCACATGTGACACATCGTTTAGCTCTCTATTATCGGCTGACACACGTGTCAAACTTTTTTGTGTTAGCATGGAGTAAGTAGTTAAAAATAATTGTGTGTTGTTCAAGGATTGGATTAATTCTGCTAATGACCAGTTATGAAGTATTGTTTGTATGTTCTAGACAAAAATGCATTTGTTTTTATTTTGCCCCTAAAAGAACATTAATAATTAGTTTTTAATTAATGAATTTTGGTTGTAAATGACTCAACTTACATATATAATGTTAATCTTAATAATGATAGTGTGGATATGTCGATAGTTAAATGTTTGGTTACTGATCTTAATCTACACAAGAAGATATCCACAATATTCCTATGTTTGATAAGATAATAAAATCATATTAAATTTTGGTAAACTTTCAATGTGCAATATTTGCAATATTATGGAGTCGAGAATTTTGATAAAAGTTAACCTAATCTTTGGTAAAGATTATTATTTTAAAAGTGAGAGTCAATAACATCTTTGCGGCGAAATCGTAAACATGTTGATTTTATTTAAACATTCTCATTTTATATAGTTTCATTGCTCTAAGCCCGTCTCACAATTTTGTCTATAGTCTATTATCTCTTAAACAGGATGTCCTCATTTTCCTTATACTCCCGGATAGACACTAAGGTGAATTGCAACGTATTTTATGTAGTATTTATTTGTTTATTAATAGGTCTGGTAAGCCGGAAGAATTGAGCGATGAACTGCAAGCGGCTGAACGTAAAGTTGAGCAGATGAAATCGGCTCTACAAGTGATATGCAAGAGACTCGGCACCGGGACTTCTGGAGTCGCGCAAGCCCATGATCCCGCTGCTCGGGAGAAACGTCTGAAGAAAATACCAGAATACAATCTTGGATTGGCTTTGCGTGAAAATGGTTTTAAAGATGAAGACAACCTATTCAAATACGTCATGGAGGAATGTGGTAATTTTTTTGATTATTTAACGCTTATAATATAATATTATTTTAGTACATTCTTATCAATAATATGTATAATAATTTTTTAACATATTTACGATTGCTGTGTTATTATCTTATATTAAAACATGTGTTATATATTCCTGGAAAGAAAATAGCTTTATCATTATCATATGTTATATTATATATAATATTTATTTTAAGGTAATATCGAAGTTGATTTGGCAAAGGAAATTGCCGAACATGAAGTTAAAGTTGAACAGATGGTTTACGCCCAATTTCATAGCGTGACTGAACAAGAGTTGCCCAGTATCGCTAAAGCAAAAAAGCATCTCACAAAATGCATAAATGACAGAGAAAACGCAAATAGTCGTTACTTGGTAAGCGTCTTATATTATTATTTATCCAACGTTATTGATAATATTAATTTATGATATTATTAAATTTCAGAGTATGCAAAAGCAAAGTGATTCAAATCCAGGATTTCAAGCATCGAAAGTGAGTCAAGCGAAAGTCGATTTAGAAGACGCCGATACTAAGGCTGAACAGGCGATAGATAATTTTGCTATTGAAATGTTTAAATTGCTGTCTAAAGAGATTAATTTTGTTAACTTAATTCTGCAATATTTGAAATTGCAAAAGGCATATCATGAAAGTGCACTGTATTCGTTGAAGGATGTTGTTCCGCGCTTAGAAAAATGCATTAGTACGTATTATATTTTATTTTGATTCATAATGTTTACCTATCATGATAATAAAATTATTTAAATGTTATAGATATGAGCATGTCTAAACCGATCTTTGGATTTCCAATTGAAGATCACTTACGAGTTACAGGACGTACAATTGCATATCCTATTGAATTGTGTGTTTGTTCTTTGCATGAACTTGCTTTGGAAGAGGAAGGATTGTTTAGAATAACTGGAGGTCTGTTTAGTTCTTTATCTTTATTATGAATTCGTTATATATCAATAAATAATAATTGCCATTTGTTTGAAGGTAATACCCGAATGAAAAGAATGAAACTATCACTCGACGCAGGAATGTTTCATAAGCCACTTTTGCCGCAATATAGAGATGTACACGTATTAGCTGGAGTGTTGAAATCGTATTTGAGAGAGCTCCCAGAACCACTCCTGACTAGTCATCTCTATGATTCATTTGTATCAGCGATAACTAAAAATTCAACCGAAGAAAGCCGATTGAATGCCTTGTGGGAAGTTATTCATCAGCTTCCCGAACCCAATATAGATAATTTACGATACTTGATCAAGTTCTTGTCAGTGTTGAGTAAAAATCAAACCATAAACAAGATGACGCCGTCGAACATCGCAATAGTGATTGCTCCTAATCTGCTTTGGTGCGATAATGACGGCGGCGGTGTTAACAGTCGAAACATGTTTGACACGACGTCTATAAATTGCGTTCTAGAGTTATTGATTAAGCACGCCGATTGGTTTTTTAAGGATGAGATCAATTTCTTTATGACTCTCTCAAAAGAAGAGTTATTACCTGATCTGTACGAGTATGGATTCACGCCAAGTTTTGGACATGGGATTTATAATAAAAGTTTCAATCCTAACGATCCTCCAAATGGAGATTATAGTATGAGCAAATCTATGTATGAGTATAATGAAGAACATGGAAATCCTAGTACGTTGATGCCTAAACAAACACATTCTAGAAGTAACAGTCACGATTCTAGTATGATTCTCGTCGAGAACGATTTTAAAAGAGCTCAATCTAATACATCTCTGACTGAGAATTCCAGTCCTCCACCTGATAGTCCTAAGCTTGTTCCGAAAAGAAAGAATAAACCTATAGCACCGGTGCCGCCGAACTTCGTACCGCCCGATAAGAACAAAGACGTCAAAACTGAGAAAAATGTTTCCATATCGAAAAATATAGCGCAAAATAAAGATACCAATTGGAAGGTGAAGTATAAGAATGATGTTGAGAAACCGGATAAACCGCCACGTCCTTCGGTTCCCGAATCTATGAGACCGATTAGCGTTCAAACGATTAATAGATCGACGTATAAAAGTAGACAGTTGAATAGGATAGGTAATAAATTGAGTTCTAGTCGAGAAAATTTATCCACGGAGAGGAGAAACAGTTCTGATTTTGAACATGTTGTTACTGCCAAGCCTGAAGTAGATGCGATCGTCGTAAATTGTGTTGATTCTATTGTAGTGCAACACGGCACCGTCGGAAAGATGGCAATTGGCTTTGAATCGAATCAAGACGTAACAACACCGACACCAGCTTCACCCAAACAAATTCAATTAGTCGAACCAGCGGTTAATTCAATTAAACCTATCAAACCAGTTGCGACACCGAGGACGACGATTTTAGCATTGAGACAAGAAAATGCTTCAACAGTCGACATTGAAGGAGCCGAAGTTCAATTGCGACCCAAATCTGTATCTGATATTTCGTCTTTGCCTGCGCCTGGAAATAAACCGGCTATACCAGAGCGCCCAGCTATGCTACGGCCGTCGTCTTTCAGAAACTCGACGCATAAAAACGCTTCGCTCGAGATACTCAACATTTTGAATGATAATTCTCAGAATTTAAAGTCGGGAGAAACATTGCTAGAACGCACTCATGTTTATAGCGTCGATAAGCAACAACCGACTATAATCAACGTTGGTAGACTGTCCGATCCTTCTGTGATCAGTCCCGAAGAATCTAGCAAGTTAAACGTGCAGCGAACAAACAGCAACGGCCCAGGCGTTTCGGCGACTTCCGGAGATCATCCACCGGAGCAGAAACCCCTCACTAGTCAAATGCGAAAATTGTCACAATCCGAGGGTAATATACTTGACGTTCCTCCTTCGCCTAGGCCTTATCAAAAACTCCCAAGACCTCAGATTCCAGCGCCTCCTCCGCCGACAGCTTTTGCGTCATCGCAACAACCCCCTGCTGTGATAGAAAGCACTAATCTATAACGGTTAACAAAGTTTTGCCGCAAAATAATCAAAAACAATTAACATTTTATAATTCAAGCAGCAGCTACTCACACGTTGTGATTAATCATACTATACAAATTATGAATAATATGTATTCAGTGTACATAATCATATACTATGTAAGCATGGCATGATTATTAACTCCATTATTTGTATCGTAAACCGTGTACTGCTGTGATTCTCCATATAGATTCTTATGGAGACATTTTTCATCTGTATATATACATTTATTTGATTCGATACATTGACAGTCGTTTCCAAACTAATTAATTAAATTATATATCATCTTTTTAAAAGATATTTAAGATGTAGAGATTGACTATTAATTATAAGACTTGAGAGTTTGGAAACTGCTGTAAATAAAGAAATGCTTTGTGAAAAATAATAGATTTTTACTACGTGTTTTTACAGGTAATACACGTTAACTACATACAAGGAAGAAGAGAGTTTTGATATATACAATAAGAGTAAACATACTCTAAAATCAGTTTAAATATTAATTATGGTGCTGCGTTGATTATGTCGTTGCATTTATATTGTTAAATCGTTGAAATCTCGTATATGGAAAATATAACAATAAATATATATATACGTATATTATATAATATGATACTTAATGAAATAGTGTAAGTGAAGAATATGCACAAATGCAAAATTTCTAGTTTGACGTTATAGAATAATAATGACACATGTTCATCGTTGGCAAAGATACAATATTTTATATAAGCAAATGTTTTATAACGTTGAATGTAATCGATTAGATATTAAATATACATATGCGAATTTCCAAAGGCTTATATTAAATATACTTATGCATACTTGATAAATTTAAGCTTTCATATTTTTTTCCCATATCATAACAGTTGCCTGCTGGGCATTTCATTCTTTTAACAAATAATTCAATTTAACCAAATTGATTATTTTGATAGACTAGTCATATTGAATAAGCATATGAAAATTCGTCGTCATACGTAATGAAAATTTAAATCATTTTTAGTTACTACTTCGTCTAGTTTGTCAGTGTTTATTATGTTTAATGTTTATTTTTTCTTTTATTTTAACAATTTCTAGTTATGATTCGTCGTACTTATTTGCATGCTTTATTTTTTTCTTATATTTAAATGTCCACTTTAGTATACACACACATACATACAGATATATATATATATATATATATATATATATATATATAAATATATATATATATATAATATATATATATATCTTAAAAAATATATAAATTGTGATTGCTTGTTAAAACTATTAGTGTAGTGTTTATTATTATCATAATCAAATCTGGTTAATCCCAGTGCCTTACAAATTATGTATGTTGAACGCCAGGTTTGAGCATATTTTTTGTGATGTCGAGGCTCGTTGTCGATACTAGTGTTTAATTAATAAAAAAATACAAACGTAATAATTAATATTAGACAAATAATATTGTTAGTCGTATGCTATCCAAATTATGATTAATGATCATGCTTGAGAGGATTATATCTAATTTTTATACATGTATTGTTAAAATATATATATATATATATATATTATTTGAAAATGAGTTTTATCGAGATTGATGATCCTGCCATGGTCATGACTTTTGAGTAACTTGAAAATCATAATCATACCAAAACCATCGCTGCCGAAATAAGTACTTTGAATTTGTTTTTCAAAGCATATAATAAAAATAAATATATTACAGTTATATGTATTTATATCGAAGTAATAAAATTGCGTATCAGCAAATTAAAGAGTGATTGTCTCACATTAAAAATTGGTATCTTTTATTCAGACATATCGATGAACAGACTGTTGCCAGATCCATTGCGATTTAAAGATATTTGCATGAAAGAACCCAATGGTGTCTTTCTTTTCGGTTTAAAGTTTGATGTGCATTTAGATATTTACATAAGAGACTCGAATGTGATCATAGCATCAACCTACTATATCAAATGTTGTCAATTAATTTTTGAATATTGACCTTGGAACGAACGTAGAACGTTTTTTCAAGTGTTAAATATAACAAATTGAATTCACTTAGCACCCGTGTGTATTGTTTTTCCAATCTACAATATTCCGCTAATTTTACTGTTGCAAATGAGCTACAAATGACTTATGTAAGCCTCGGCATGTGGCAGAGTCGTCTCTTTGTCATATATTAATTATTCAGTAGACGATCGTTGTATTAAACGGGAAGCTCATGAAATCACTGGATTTTGTACCGCCCTGTATTGCTGTGCGTAGTGTGCAAATCGATGAAATGGTATTGCGCTGTGAATTAAAAAAAATGTAATAAATTACTTATAAAAGAATATATAAGAATTCCGTAAGCCTCATATAGTATATATGATTAAAGAGAAATTTGTATAAATTATATAAGTGTTGTTAAATATTAATTTGTTACAATTTTATATGATCTCATTGGTTAAAAAATATGTGGCATTACTATTATTACCATTATTGTTAATCTTAGCTGATCATTATTATTAAAATGTTATGAAAGGTTTTCGTGAGAATTAGTCCATTAAAAAATTACTTACTATATGAGGTCACATTTTATTGTAATTTTAACCATTTTTTTTACTATTCACCGAGATTCATGACATGTGTATCTAATATAAATCACGGATGAATTATATTATATAATTTTTACATTAATAATACAAAATATGATTTATTTGCTGTTTTATTTATCCTCCTTGTCTTGATGTAATGATATAAAGCTTTTCATTGCGAAAACAATTTAAGATCCTTGAAAAGTTTATTGAATTGATGAAAATATTGCATGATAAATGGGTAAGTTATCGCCTTTGATTTACGTTTGGATCACAATATTGACATAGATTTAGCAGATGCGTTCAACTTTATAGATATATAAGTAATATATTTATCAATGATTTGAGTACTTATTTACGAGTTACTATTTGGTTTCCTGTATTAAGATTAGCGATAATTCTAAATCTGTTTGAATTGAATGCCAGATAATTGCACCGAACTGTATTTTTAAAATCATGTATAAAAAATATTGTTATTCTGACGACGTTGTAAAATTCTCAACCTTAAGGTTTTTTATCCATCTTTTTATTCTTTAACATTACAACCTTCTAAAGGTCTTGGCCTGGTCCACAATAGCCTTCCACTACAACATTTTTTTAATTTAATTCTTATCAGACGTTCCTTCTAATCTTTTCCTGTGTCATTTATTTTTATTCTGTTGTAATAGAAAATGTCTTCTGTCCACATAAGCTGGTTATTTTTATTATATAAATACAGGATTTTATGTTCCTTTCGAAAATTCTGAAACTTTATCTTTTCAATCAACTTTTATTTAGTACATAAAAAACATAAATATATTCTTCATGCAAGAGAGACGCAAATTTGTCAATTATGCAAAAAGTAATGTAAACAGTGAAAACTCATTTGTTGCATTTAGTGCAGAATTATACTTTTTAATGTGAACTCTTTACTTAAAGCATGTGTATGAACTGTGGTTAAAAATAACGTTTTTACAATAAGTCTGAAATATTTCTTACAATCTTTATTTTCGAAGTGAATTTTCTTGTTAATTTTTTTATAAAGATATTGAACGATTCGTCGAACCTTAATAACTTTAGAATCAATATTTAATTATTTTCCATTCGTAACAATATCCCTTTATGTTCTCACCCATATTGTAAAATATACATATTTTTCATGGTTGGTCAAGCATCGTCATTTTCGTGGTCAAATGCATTTTTTTTCATTAGTTTGCTTCGAAGTTTTTCCTGATAGTCAGAACCTTGATAAATAATTATACATAATACGCTTGTTTAAAATATAATATATAAATCCAGGAAAACTGCATTGTTACTAAATACATCAATAGAACGTAAAGTGACAAGTCTACTTGAAAACTGCTCATGTAATTTGTAATATAAAAATAAGTTTATATTAATATGTTCCTGATTTTTTTTAAATCAGGAACATTATAAAATAAATGTGCTTAATGTTATATTTAACTATCACTCTATATATTTCTATCTATTATATTATTAAATTTTACAGTTCACTAGATCGGCGTTTTCTGTTGTACAATCAGAGGCGTAGTGTGTTTATTTATCAGTTTATTTTTAATATAATGTTATTATTTATACATTCTACGCATAAAATACGTAAATAAAACGAAGTCAGGGGTAAGTATACTCTCATCCGTCTCTACGTCCAAAGGATCCAATGGTCTACAAAAAAGGTTGAACTCTGGATTCCGGGTGTCGAGCTGTAGCAGATCTGACGTGAAGAGAGAAGCGGCTGCTTTCTCGATGGTCGGCGGCTTCTCTTAGTTCAAGCTCGTACGAATTCAGTGAGTCCATGCTGGAAAGCTCGATTAAAGTTGTATAATATATTATATATATTATCTATTTATTTATATTATGAGTGTATTTATTATATAAGTATATTATCTATTTATTTAAGTTTGTAATATTTTAAAGAGATTGCACAAAAGTTAGATATAATAATAAAAAGTTGCAAAAACGTATGTTTGTTCTGCGCTTCTCTTAAGCAATGAGATCAATCTATTTCTCGATCGTATTGTAACGTGTGACGAAAAGTATACCATTATCTGCACAATAATAGAACCTTAAAATTACATCAAAATAAACATGTAATGGTACGTTTTTCTACGACTGGTACGCGTTCCAGTATCTTAGCGCCGGCCCTAACTAGTACGACAGACTAATGGTATAAGTCGCTTGACATGTTACAACATAAGATTTACAATAATTTTAAAAATAATGGAATACCTTAAAAATTATTAGCGTAAGTAATTGTCATAAGCAATCGCTTTATATGTGGTACTGCCTCTTCCGCAATTTGACACGGCTTATCGAGGCGTTAAACGTTATCGGGATGCGCAATAGAAATTTAAAATAAATGTAAACGCTGCATGTAAACAATGATTTGTGTGTATTTTTTGTACTGATATTAGAGAGACATTTAAATTTTAATTTATGCATTCATTCCTTCCAAATGCATATACTTATTTATGTACATGGAAGATAAGTTTCAGATATTATTGCAAACAATTTTACTGATAGTACTTATTTGTCTCTGCTGGTGCAGCAACCAATTTCAAGAAGAAAAATGACATAAGATTAAAATCGGAAAGTAATGATTGAGTAACTGATTTAAAAGAGAAAAAGAAGGAAATGTGATCATTAAAAACAAATAAATGCAAAATAGAAATTGAGTGCTAAATTCAGTAATTTTATTAATACAATATATTACAATAATGATGGATAAAGTTTTAAAAAATTAAAGGGGAATAGTGATTTTATTTTTATCGAATATATTTTATTACATTTTCATGAATGTAAATAATATATTATCGATATTAGAAGTGGTAAATGAATCTAAAGTGTCTTAATGCACAGCAAGTTTAACATCAACACCTGTAGAATAATGCGAAAATTGGTAATTTATTCAGGGTTGCCATGCGCATGACCAGGCGGAAGTGGCGGCGTCATTGGCGGGCGATTATGACGCTTTGTTCCGCAGCGAATCGGAGCTCGATCTAAATCGGCCTTCTGTTCGCAGAACACAGAGACATCGCTAAATGGCCCACCCTCGCGTTAAATATTTTGCGACCGGCTGAAGCACGCCATTCGCTTCCAAAGTGTCATTTGCTACCGACCGGTCCGCGGGACGATCGCGTTTCGGCCAAAAGGGGCGAATAGTGACCGTTTCAAATCATGCGATAGCACCAGTGTTTCCATTTAAACGCAGTACGTACATATTTTGGTCATAATCAATTTCATTTTGTGCAACAATTGTGTATTTTATAATTAAGCCTCGAATTTTGGCTGCTGAAAATTCATTGTTTCAGTATTTTAATTTTCGCCTACTGGAATAATATTTTAAAATAAGTATTGAGTTAAGCAAAGAATTTGTAATATATAAGGGTCATATATAAAAACGTTTGTATAACAAAATAAAGAGTTGTAATAACTTTTTATTATATATTTTATATTCATTTTTATAAAATCAATTTCAATATAACATGTAAATTTCGCAATTTGTTTTTCTTATAAATGATTCAAAACAATGTTCCTTTGTTAGATATAACATTTATTTTCCTTTATTTAAAGTTTTATTACCTTTTTCATAAAATTCTAAAAGCTTAGTATTTAAATATGAGCAATACCTATTATTTACTATATAAAAAAAATATCTCAAAACCTTCGTAACTTTATATACACGTGGATTCATAATGACAGGCCATATTTCTAGCTGATCGCAATAAAAATATACGGTTGTTGTCTGGTCAGGTTTGAGCATTTAATATATAATTATCTCTCTGCAGTTTCACCATAAATACGATAAGATCTATTTTTATGTTAAGGCTGCATTAAGATCTTTCGGAAAACATTGTGATTGTTTGTATCCAGTTATTAATTGATCTAAAAATAGCGTTTTAGATTTCTGTACCCATTGTTTTCTTACCTGTACGATTTTTAATATATTCCTGCACATTTCGCCAATAATATCCTGTATTGTGATTATTTCTTAAATAGTTACAATTCAGTTTTTTCGATTTATGTAGTTAAGACGTCTTTATTCACTTATTTTGCAATTTCAATTCCAGAACTTTATTATATATTAAAGAGTTAGACCATCTCTGATATTTCGAACGTCCAAATCATCTCATTGAACATTTCAAATGTTTTTAGTTGCGGTCTCTTTTTTCAAAAAAACATGATTGCGCATGAAATTGCGAGTAAATTCGATAAAACACCAAAACCGTGGCGAACACTCGGCAGACACAGCATAACTGATGGTTTA
The DNA here is from genome assembly GCF_051122295.1 of Plectrocnemia conspersa. Classification (NCBI taxonomy): domain Eukaryota; kingdom Metazoa; phylum Arthropoda; class Insecta; order Trichoptera; family Polycentropodidae; genus Plectrocnemia; species Plectrocnemia conspersa. The sequence goes on along the minus strand of NW_028277177.1, from coordinate 8,078,330 downwards.
AAATGGTCATCATAAAAACAACATTCTTTTCCATTACACCTTTAATATAAAGAAGGGCATTGAATAACCAATAGTAATATAAAAAATAGTATTGAATAATCAGTTCCGCAAATCATATAATTACCCCATATATTATAAAAAAATCTGATAAGTTTTTCCTGATAGTCATAAAAAATAATGTATATTACCAATATAAACTTTAAAAACATGTATACAAATGAAGACATTACTTTCAGAACAACCATTGTCACAAAAAAAATTTACAGGAGAGAATAAAAACTAATTTTCTTTTTTGATTACAAGGAAATACTTTATTTAATACGTATTAAATATAAACATTAAATATTGAAATTATATTTGAAATAAAATAATACACTCAAAAATATAAAATAATATTGGACATTGGTTGCTTTTCGGTCATATTTTACGTTAGCTGTCTTAATAATACTAAAGAAATAAAAAATATATTAGGAAATAATACAATAATAGTTTTCTAAATGTAGAGTATTAATCTTAATCACTAGTGACATGGTAAATTTTCATAAAAAAATTAATTAATTGGATATTGAAGGTATTGTGTTAAGTTTAATAAATCATATTTTTTGAGCTATCAAAGCAATAGGTCCATCATATGCTCGCGAAAAGTTTATTGTAATGGGAAGGTCATTTTTTTTTATTTTAAATCGATCCCTAGGCCCAAAAAAAATTGTATCGACATAGTAACTCCCCTTCTAACGAATGATCAATTTTGTACATCCGAATTTTCCCAAGTTTGAAATGTTTACCCATAAAAGCTTTAAAATATGGTTTTAGAGTATTTTTCATAGAATAAAAATGTTCAATATTCTGGTATTTAGTCAACAGTTTCTTGAATTATACATACATATTTTATTGATTATTTTAACCTATTGATAATTAAAAAAATGTAACTAGTTTAATCGACATTGATTCATATCGATTCTTATTCCATAAATATTTCTGATTTATTAAAACGCCTAAATCCCACTAAAAATATATTATTAAATAAAAAGAATTTAGTTATATGATGAGTTGCAAAATTTCGAGCGCAAAGCGCAATATTACAAGTGTAAAACTATACTGGCAGGCTAAGATTTATGTAATATGCATTACTAGACTTTAATAATAACGATTCCGTTAAAATATAATATTAATTATTTTTGTACAGAAATAATTTAGTTGGTGGACTATTTAATTAATTGTCTGTAAAATTCGACTTATTCTGCATCAGTTTTACACTTATTTAGCGCCGTGCCTGAATCTTATCAGGTCATTCAGTTTAAGCATGATAAGGAAATGATTCTGGGAAGGACTAGAATATCACACTCATTAAATCAGCATACGAGTCTATCCGATGTGCTTCGCAAAACGCACGACAAAGTTCACTTGTAGCCTTATCAGTAGGATATGCTCTGTTTTATTATGAATTTTTCTTTTAAAAAAAATGTATTTTTATCTCGTCACTTGAGTGCGTCTGAAATGGACCTAAAATTTAGCTGAACATACCGAAAAATGCTTGAAATCATATAACATTGTCGATGTTATATTATTATTATTAATATTATTAATAACCTTTTTTTAATATGTATAATATATTAATATACTATATTTAGTAGTTTAGTTTCAACATATAATATATAGTTACTTAAAAAACACTACTAAATTATTCTTACGTACATACACACAAGTAGGGATTCCAATCCCGGGATCCCGGGATCCCGAACGATTTTCAATACCTGATGAGTCCCGGGATTATAAAACATAATCCCGATTTTTTTGGATTGATTGATTTATCAAGCACAATCGAAATATTATTGACAAAATCGTTATATTTCGTATACAAACTTGCGCGAGTTGCACGTGTCATCTGTGAATCTTTGAGGCTGTGAGTCTGAACGTGCTTTTTCAGCTGCAGGCTGCTTAGGAACCAAAATCAGATTAAGGCTAAATGATGAAACGCTTGATGCTTTGATGTTACTTCGTGAGTTTTTTCCAAAATAATGTTTTCCATTAATTGTGTCTATGAATGTACATATGTACATACATTGTCAAAAGTTCATTTTTTATCTTCTCAAATAAATAAATAAGACCTTCCCTTTTTTATTTTTATTATATTATTTTCTATTTTAAGTCCAAGACTAAAATTATACGTACTTTATACATTGTACGTTATAAAAAACGGATGTAAAAAAATATTGTAATATTCATTTTAAATTATTTTTATCGATAAAATAACATGAAAATTATCCCGGGACTGGTCCCGGGATCCCGGGATCGACTAATTGCAATACCGAAATCCCGGGATCAAAATTTTGGCCCGGGATTGGAATCCCTACACACAAGTCATTAACTTTTAATTTTTCACATGGGCTGTAAAAGTAGTTTTGTAAAACTTTAATTTAGTATAGAAAAAATATGTACATTTACTGATTTATCTTTGAATTACCATTTTTCATAAAGAAATTGATGTTTTAGAATGTTTTTAATAGAACTGATATTTTCCTCAAAGACGATGTCACAGCATAATTAACAGCGTAGCGTGAAAATTAGCACGTTGTGGATTAATTGGTTGCGATTATTTATTCATACGAGGTGTGATCGAAAAATACGGTGAATAATTTTATAATAATCTTACACCAAATTTGAATTAATCTCCTTCAAAGTACTCTCCATGGTTAGCGATGCATTTATCCCAATGCTGATTCCATGATTGGAAGCATTTCTTCCGGAAGGGCCTTTAGTTGCTTCGTCGTAGTCTTCATAATGTCGGAAATCGTGTCAAAACGTTTTCCTTTTAATTCGGTTTTTATTTTGGGAAGAGCTATAAATCACATGGTGCTTAATCCTGAGAGTAAGGTGGATGTGGACAGACAGAAACCTTTTTTTCGGCCAAAAATTCGCGGATCAGAAGCGAGGTGTGGCACGGCGCGTTGTCATGATGAAAGAAGAAGCCATTGGCCCATTTTTCTGATCTCTTTCTCCGCACACTCTTGTAATATTTAGAGTTTAGAGTGGTTCCCCTTGGATCGAACTCTGATCGCAATTTAAGTCGGATGGTGCACATCTCTTTTAGGCGTGCATAATTATTAATTTTGAGAATAGATGTGGTAAAAGTGAGCTGATCTTATATATGTATATATGTATGTACATATTTTCTTTAACTCCCTCCCCCCACCATTCGGTCTTGCACCATGTAGTTCTGTGAATAATAATAAACACAGCTGTTATTAATTAGGGTAGTTGTCTGAAAATTTGTTGTTGAAAAATATTTTAATATATCAGTGGTAATTGAAACAAATGTTACTGCATTTGTTACTATTTACCTAGACATTTTCTTTGTATTTAAATGGATGTTTATGTGAAAATATTAAGAAATTTCGCGCTTCGCGGCTAAATGAACCTCGAGACATTCTAAGTAAAACGGCAATTTATAGGAAAAATATCCAAAATATTCGCACTGCGTAACTAAATGGGCCTCGCTTTTTGTATGAAAAAAGCAGTATTTAAAATAGTCGCGATGTGTAGCCAAATAACCTTAAAGAATTTTCATAAGTAAAAATATAATTTGTGAATATTAAAAATTATATATACATATGTATATATTTATCTGTAGTTAGAATCAAGTCGACAATTATTTTTTGTACACAAGTTTTATCGATTACTGTTAAATACTTATATAATGCAAGTTACTTTGGATCTATTTTTATATTATTATTTTAATTTAATTCAATTAAATATAGTTAGAAAATCTAATTATCTCTCTTTCATATTAAAAATAACATAAAATTTAGCTTTAAAATATAAATATCACTTTATATACTATATATATATATATATATATTACAATACTTTTAATTTAAATGACACTGTCACGATATGTTACCTTAAAGTAATATGTGCATAATTTAGATCAATATTATTGATTATGTTAAATTAAAAAAACTTACAGTTTATTAACACACTGAAAAATTCCTACGTCGATATGTTTAAATGCATTTTTATTAAGGCTGCGTGTTTTTATAAACAATATGCTATATTAACGACATATTGTTTAAACACGTCTAATGGTTATGAATAAAATATAACGGACCTCTTAAGTATTTTAAGCGGAAACCTCATATTATGTATTCGCATATTATAATCATTATGGTAAAAGCGTCATCTGTTTTAATGATACCCAAACACTGTGAGTAATCAGTTAAGTATGTATGTCTGATTGTTTATAAACATAACATACATTGCAGTTGAACACACCGACAAATGGAACGTGTAACATTATTATGAAAAATTATAGGTATACAACGGCAATATTGCTCCTCACATGCAGCGAATTATTGTAATTTTTCATGAATTGTGATTTTTAATCGCATGCACGTGAGTTGCATCATTATGCAACTCTTCTATGTGAACCATTGATTCCATTAAAAACTATTGTAAAAACACGCGAATCAGTTTCCCGTAAAGATATATATCTATCTAATAAGCAATAATCAATAATCATATTATGAAGTTTGTACATAAATCAATTATTTAATTAAAGATAATTTAGGTAATATTTTTGCTCGTAATTTATTGTTGTTATAAATTAAGAAATTAGTCTATTACATTTATTTAAAAATAAGTAAAAAACTGAAACATAAAAAAAACACCTAGCTTACTTTGCACAATGTTGTACTATAAATAATACATTTTTTTACGATCATATAAAATAAAGTAATAGTGGAATTGCTTAAGTTTTTTTACCGCTTGATGGTTTTTATTACTGATTACAGTTTTCATTATTTTTTTGTGATCTAGAATTACTTTCTATTATAAAGCTCAATTTTATGTATATAATTTAAGCAGCAAAGATTTAAAAAAAAATATTAATAATAAAATTCAAAAAAATTTAATTCAACCAATTTGTCCGTATAGTCAATATCTGCCCCTCAAATAAACGCACTTGTAGTAATGCATATGTCCATAAATTAAACTATTTTCTGGTATCTGCAGTATTTTACGCTTGTAAATGAAAAAACTGACCTCACTAAATAATGTTTATGATTAAAAAATCTGGTGATGATTTCTAATTCTAGGGCATTCTGGCATATCGGGGTTTGTTTAAATGAAACTTTAAACTATTATTGTATTTTTTTGTTATTAATTATTTATAATAATTTAAGAAAATAAATATCTTAAAATATCGAATCTTGCACAACTTAATTATTTATTTATTGTAAATTTTCCGTTGCAACCTTACAGGTGTTAACCCAATGCATTGCAATGAAAAAATGTTGCTTTAAGTCTTTAAGGCAACACAAAATTGTTATTAAGTGCATATTTACTTTTTTATTTTTATGAATCTTCTGTTGCAACATGCGGTTAACACAATTAACAAACATTAAATACATAGTGAGACACCAAATTGAAATTAAAGTTTTTAAATCATTGACATATATTTCATTAATTATAAACTATTTGACAGCTTATTATTTTAATTATTCATCCACTAGATTAGGAAAATCTAGGAAAACCTAGTTTGTGATGGTCGATCAGAATCATAATTATATGATATAAAAATCACTAATTACAATCTATCAAACACGATAGAAATTTAATAAAATTAGAGTCCATGCAGGGTGCAAACCCATGTCTTTAAGATATTGATCATTAATGTTGCGTTTCAGAAAAAATATATTTTTAACTTAAAATTATTTGAATTTTTTCCGTTATATTGTTTCAAAATGTCGGCTATTTTAAAAAATTACAAATTCATAACTCCATTAAAAAATATTAAAAATATTTTTTTTATTATATAAATTTAAATTGAGCGGCACCTAGCGGTGCACACGTTACTTTATATATACGACTAATTTCGTATCAACGATTAAGGGTGGTCCCGACAATATTTGATTCAACGATGTTGAGGATCACGATAACTAGAGTAATTTTAGTAATAAAAATATAACTAGTAAATATCTAAACTAAGTTTGTTAGAGTCTGATCCACTACCTTGTTTAAAAATAGTAGTCATTTGAAATCTATTTTAGAAAATTAACTCCGTTAAAAAGATGTTAGTGAAAAAGAAACGAGAAATGTTAAATAGAAATATTTTTTTTATTTATTATATGTACATATGTATATACTCTGGTTGTTCTAAAGCTGTATTACTAGTTTCGTACGATAACGCTTTTTAGACTTGTTATACATACTCGTGATGACATGGACATATCTAAAAAATATACAAAAATAAATTTTTATTACAGGATTAAAATCCAAATTTAATGCCTTTATACACTTTCTTATTTGAACTAATAAACTTAAAACACAATAGTTCCACTTTAATTTAAATTTGTCTGTTAGCATAGCTGATCAAATGAAATATACTTTCTTCACACAGTTCTATAGAATCATTATCCGCTAAACATATTTATTCATTCTATAAAACATTATCAATTAAATGCCATATTAGTGAGATCATGTTAACAAACATTCCAATACGATCATAACTGCTAAGTTTTATTTCAGATCACTACAGCCGTCAAAATGGTCAGAATAAACGTGCGGAAATTCGTATCCAAGATCTTCCCCATATTCACCTGGTCCAAAGAATACAATACTACTATTGCTATTGAGGATCTGGTGGCCGGTATCACTGTGGCATTGACGCTAATTCCACAATCAATTGCATATGCATTGCTAGCGGGGCTACAACCTCAGGTATAATATAACAATGTTATTAAGCTATTATCGATTCAGTTATGTGATGATATTTATAAACGGATGTTTTTTAAGTATGGATTATACTCTTCGTTTGCCGGAAGTTTGATTTACATACTGTTTGGAACGACTCCAGAAATCAACATCGGTCCCACTGCTTTACTATCGTTATTAACATTTACATACACTCACGATATGAACGCTGATTTCGCAGTTATGTTATGTTTTTTCGGTGGCTTTATACAATTAGTTGTTGGAATTTCAAGATTAGGTTTGTTATATAGCTATTATAAATATGTTACTATTTTTATTTATTATATCAATTTATGATTTTGTTGTAGGATTCCTTGTTGATTTTGTATCAGTTCCCGTTGTTTCTGGTTTCACATCGGCTGCTGCATTGATCATTGGATGTTCTCAAGTAAAAGGATTGCTAGGACTATCGTACAAAGCTGAAACATTTTTAGAAATTTGGAAAAAAGTTTTTGAACATATTAAAGAGGTTCGCACAGGTGATGCTGTTCTAAGCGTCATATGTTGCATTATACTTCTATCCATGAGGGTATTTATTAACTATTCCATATTTTATGATTATGCTTATCTCAAAGCTAAAAATATTCGCTGGTTATAGCAATTGAAAGAGGTCAAAATTAGTCCAAAGAATGGCGAAACGCAAAGTAAAGGTGAACATATAGCTCAAAGGGCGCTCTGGTTTACTTCTGTTGGACGTAATGCTGCTGTAGTTATCGCTTGTACTATTATTGCTTATGTGATGCACTCTCAAGGATCAACAGCTTTGATTTTAACGGGTAATGATAATATAAATATATTTAATAATACTGTACATCATGACTTTCGTCATAATATTATTTATTCAATTTTTAGGAAATATTGTGTCCGGACTGCCATCTGTCGGATTACCAAACTTTTCAACGGTTGTTGGAAATCAGACTTATACATTTGAAAAGATGACTAAACATCTAGGATCTGGTATCATAGTAGTTCCATTGATTGGTATTATAGCTAACGTGGCTATTGCTAAAGCTTTCGGTACGATTAAAACATATATCGTATTAAATTATTTAGAATAGGATTGAGAAAATATTTATATTTATGCATTACAGCTAAAGGAAGGATGTTAGATGCCAGCCAAGAGATTATAGCTTTAGGGATGAGTAATATTGTTAGCAGTTTTGTACAATCAATGCCCGTAAATGGCTCGTTTGCTAGAAGTGCTGTTAGTAACGCTTCCGGAGTTAGAACTCCTTTTGCAGGACTTTATACAGGTAATGTCTAATTCTATATTGGAATATGTTTGTTATTTAATTACATTTGCTATTTCAGGTGTTATTGTATTGATGACTTTGGGATTCTTGACTCCGTATTTCTATTTCATACCGAAAGCCGCTTTGGCCTCTGTAATCATTTGTGCTGTCATTTTCATGATTGATTTGCCAGTCATAAAACAGCTGTGGCTTTCAAGCAGTACGTATGAATAAATATAGATAAACATTGAAAAATGTATTCTAAATTTATCACTTTTACAGAATTAGATCTGATACCGCTATTTGGAACATTCTTCTCATGTTTATTCCTCGGTGTTGAAATTGGAATTTTGATTGGTATCTTAATCGATGTTGTAATATTGCTCTATTATAACTCAAGACCGAAATTAAGGATTGAGAAAATATTCGTAAGGAAATACTAAAATAATTTAAAAGCAATTCATAGTAATAATAACGTTTATTTATATAGCATTCTCAAAATATTCAATACACGCTAATCACACCGAGCGGTGGATTATTCTTCCCTTCTGCCAACTATGTAAGGGAAGTGATAACCAAAATTGGCAAGAAAGACAAATCGACAGAAGTAAGCGAAATGAGTAATGGAGTAGTCGTTATTGATTGCATTCATTTACAACGAGCTGATTGGACTAGCATTCAAGTATGTTATATTTAAATATTAATTATAAATTATATGTTAAATAAATCTTTTTTGCTTAGGGTCTCAAATCTTTATTAGCTGATTTTAAGAAAGTGAGCAAAATAGTAATATTTTTAAACTGTCGCAAATCCCTAAAGCACAAGTTGAAATCTGAAGTCGGCGAAGAACTTATATACAGTACATCAGATGAGGAATTAATATCTATAATCGATAGTAAGTATTTAGCTAATAATTTCTTCTTCTAAACATGCATATTTTTAATTTGATTAAATATATTATATTACAGAGTTCGTTACAAATAATGGATTGAACAAAGAAATCAAAGTCAACGTTCTGGATGAAAACTTTCACATAAATTCACTATCATATCCCACATAAATATTCAATAGATAGATGCATTTGTATAGAAAGTACAAAAAGTGTTAAAAGACCAGTATTAATTATTAAATAAGATATCATTTTATATAATGAGATGTTGTTCGTTTTATAATGTGATTAGAATCAAGTGTGTTTATGTAATAAATAATAAATACAACTGATACAAGGGTGAATCAAATAAAAATTAATATTTTTAGAATGTAAACTAAAATTTCCAGCGCTTAGAAAGTACCTGGAAAGAAATTATATTGGTAAAGTGCGCAGCTATTCGTGCACCACTTGCTGCACCTCTTCATCGGTACCGAACATCTTCGCTTCTTTAAGTGGCTTAAAGATGTTAAAATTATCGGATGGCAAAATCTGACAAATATGTCGTATGTTGAAGACGCAGAACTGTAGAGCATTTTGAACTATATGGTTAGCTGATCCATGATTCATCCCCATAAATGACTTCAACTCTTGCAATGAATGAAATTTCTAGTCCACCAGACACTTGCTGAAGTGAAATTCGTTCATACTGATTTTCATTTGTATATGAATTTCAGTTTATTTTGTTAATTTTGCAGATTGAAGATGATTTTTGAGTTTATATATGTCATATAGGTAACAATGTTCTCCTATATTACACAGTGCTCTAAAAATCTCTATACTCATCCATAAAAAGAGTAAGCATAATATATGCCTTACTCTTACGCCCTTTCAAAACTTAATCTAGTCCATTTGTATATTTGCTGGAGTGACAGATACGTGTCATCATACGTATGAATTTTAATGAGTTTGTTGAAAGTGCAGCAGACATTTTAAGCTAATGTCTGATTTGTAACCCAAAATATCGACCATCCTTTAAATTATATGTAAAACTATTGCTATTTTACAGGACACAAACATACAATACAAACGTAGATATTTTATTTTGGTTTGTATGTATGTATGTAGTAAATATAAGCTATAGCATTGTTTTTGTCATTTTGAAAACAATAAAATTGATGAAAATAAACTGTATTTAGAAATATAAAAAAGAAAGCAAGCATTTTAATAATTTTGGGGAATTAGATTTTTTCTTCATTAAATATTGTGTATTATTTAGGTTTAAAAAAACTAAAACTATCCCTATTACAAAACCACTAAAATATAGCAGAACTAATTTTAATATATGAATATGTATTAATAGTTATTCTCAGTCATTATTTGTACCCCAGTTATTATGAATTTGTTAATTATTTAAGTTGAAATGTGTAAATATATTTATTAAATAAAAAATATTATTTTATTCTTAAACCATTAAAATATATTATTCACTAGCGCCATCTCTTAACGCAAGATTAATATTATTGGTATAGCAATACTCTACTACTACCGACACGTCAATAATTTGACATTTCCCAGTGTTTTCTGGGCATTTGAGGTTAAGCTCGCGATTTGGGTGTTGTTTTTTAAAATTTGTCAGCTCGCGTGTATCTTTTTATATAAAATACAAAATGAGTTTAACGCCGTTACGCAATGTGACTTCACACAGAAACTTGAGCTACCACGACTGGCCAATGGGATGAAAAGGTAAGTCATTCAATTTGTACAATTCGCGATTCAAAACGTTTTTGCGTCTATATTCAAATTAAATTAATATTATTCATCGAAATTAAATTTAGTTTCATTTATCAATCAATATAAAGTAACATATTTTACTAAACTATCAATATGTTTTATTCCGACATATTGATTTGGTAAACAAATAATTATACTTGTACTACATTTAAAATTATGAACAAATGCAATAGTATTATTGATTTAAACATAAAATCTACTATGCATGGAATGTAATAATATTTATTAACCATAAAGAAATCGTATTTCTAATCAAGATATTTTATTGGCGTTTTGCCAAAATAGTCGATGCACTTTTGTAGGGAAGCATCTGGAGTAAAAATATACTCACAACTTATATAAATCTATATCTATATCATTATATTTATTTGTAAATATTCTACGTAATAAAAAATGTGTGTCACTTCTTATGTGATTGACAATAATCGCACTAAATTACATCCTGCTTACATGTAAGTAAAGGAAGTAATTTTCTTAAAAAAGAAGCTACGATTTTTTGTTATTTTTTTGTCTATTTTTAGTTTAACTTAAATCATATCGTTAACAAAATTTTAACGGATAAACATTGTAATGATCAATCTAACGATTTGATTTACTTCCAACTAGTAGCTATTTTATTACACACCAACCGGTTTTTGCCAATTTCATTTTGCCATAAATTGACCCCTATACGTAAATTTCTAAATCGTTTAGATTAGACGTTAAAACGCCAACCTTTTCCTGTGCAGTACAGCATTTCTGCATATTTTATGTAGATAATCTGGTAGATCAATATTTGTAGTTTTAATTACGATGATAAAATCTAGATATTTAATTACAGCATTTAATACATGGTAATAACTCTTCCAAATATTTTTAATTGAAGCCCATGTCGCTTGCTTCTAAAAAAACATAAATGTAATACACATCTTGATCTGGATAAATAATAAAAAAAACTCTTAGTACTATATTTAAAAGTCTTGCTATCTATATTTAAATTGTGTTTATTGTATAAATATGTAAAAAATGGTTATACCTAGTTTTAGAACCATTGTTTATGGTCGTTTCTCTTATATGTATTGTAAGTTGTCGACTAAAAAAAACTGGGTTCAAATAGGAAAAAAAAGTTTATGATTTTATTTGACTAACGAAAAATTTACTTTGCATAGTTTATGTCGTTTAGTTTGTTCATGCGGTACCCATTTGTCCATTTTTATCTTTCCAATGGAATCAGAAGCCGTGAAACGGTTGCAGAAAATAAAAAAGTTTTACAGCGAATGCACCAGAGCCTTATAGTTCTTTGACTAACAGTACCTTTGCCAATTCTCAAAATTATATTTCTCACTGCCTGCGCCGCATTATTACAGTTTAAACTCATATAAAAAAAATCATAATGCACAAATTTGACTATACATCTTGTTCCAATCACGGTCTGTTTTAAACAACCTAATATTTTTGTTCTTATAAGATATTATACTACAGTGACACTGTATAATATTTCAAGATAAAACATACAAAGAATATTCACTACCATTTTTAATTACAATGACTTTGACATTTTTAGTTATTGATCGAATCAATTTTCGTAGCACATTTCTTCCACTGAATACGGTTTGCCATATTCTTGAATTTGCTGACATGACATTAAATTACTGAATAGGTACAGCTATCGCCCTCATTCTGCGTATAACCAGTTATAAGATATTTATGAGTTATTTGTTGTATGCTCTACTCTAACTTTTGCTTTAATGTGTATAGAATAAAAATACATTTCTGCTTATTTTGCTCCAATCTATTATTGTTTTTTAAACTAATCATAAAAATAGCAAACACAATAACCAATATATCTTTACTTGTCCTTCATGTCATATTACCCATCTTCAGTACTTTGCGGCTGACTTTTAATTAAATTGCAAACATTTCTGATATACATATAGGCCATTGTAAATCACAAATAGTAACTGCGCTGGTTAATGCTTTATCTTTATTTTTACCCTCGCATATAAACACATATCTTAATATCTGTCAGATTTTTTCTGCTTTTGAATATTTTACAAACGAAAAGCAAAGATCGCATTGCTATTATTCAAGTTAAAAAATGTAATATTGAGTGATACTAGCATAGAAAAAACGACACTTTTATGACAAAAGCCGATTCAAAACTAGCTGACACAAACGCTATCTAGCGATTTTTATAGGAGACTTTCAAGTTGTTTTATGAATGGATCTTAGAAATTATTACTATTGTGCTGTGTTCTTACTCACATTCCGATGATATTGCCTTATTTTTATTAATAATATTTTTTTTTAAATATTTATTTTGTAAAAGAATAATATTTAAATATCTTAAAATTAACAGTTTAACTGAAATAGTATACCAGCTATAAAAGGTTGATAACAACAGCTCATTCATTCAATAAAACTCTTGGAACACGTGCTTTTACAATCAGTTGAAGTACAGACATCGAGTACTCGTCATATGTGAAACTTTAGAAATCGTTTAATAATATTAAAAACATAGCAGTTTTCCATTCGTTAAATATATGTATATAATCGGTTGAAATAATATACTATACAATACAATATTTTAAACTCTTACTTTATAAAAATATTTTAGTGAAATCATATTCAAAGCTTTTATTAATTAATATGTAATCTTGTTTGATTGAATCTAATTTTGCATTCTTGTTAAATATAAAGTCGCATGAGCATTGAATAATCGACCTTTAATATAGGTGAGTATCTTTATAATTTATGTATGTATGTCCCATTAGGGTTAACGTATCGTTTATAAAGCTGTCTGTATTGTTGATGCATGGATATTTAGACGTGAAAAATAATATAGTAATTGAAGCCGCTGTTCGATAAATTTGCACAATGCTAGGTGTTTGAACTGAATGACCAACTGTGCAAACGACCGTGTTTCAGGGTCTTGTGTGTTTTTTCTCAAAATATATGTGTATAATAATAATGGCGATCGTAAACACAAAAAGGTGGTTGAACAAAAAAATAGTGTTAAAAAACAAGTCGAAAAAAAAAATAGTAAATATCTATGTCAGTTAAAACGTGTTACAGTTAACTAAATGTGTTTGTTGTCGCGCGTTATCGATTGTTATCAAACGTTTCATACATATTCGATTTGTTTCGCAATAAAAATATATAAAATAAATTAAGGTAATATTAATTAATAATTATATTTTTATTATTTAGTACTAATCTATATTAATTGGATATTTTTATTTATTATTTCTAAATCATTTTTTCACTGAGAGTTTTTATTTTTAAATTTCAATAAATCAACAAAAAATAATTTGTTCAAAAAGTTCGACCGAACATGGATTTAAACAATGTTTTTCTCAATAGGCAGCCTCCGTCTTATAAATTCTTAATCTCGAATAATTGGTTGGACATACGGTTATTAGAAACGGCCAACTAAAATGCTTTTTAAAATATCCAACAATTTCGCGCTGCTCAGTTTAAAAAATGGAAATTCAAATTGTATCAATATTGCGCTAATTGCTAAACGCATGTACAAATTATATTAATAAAATAACAGTCAATTGTATGCAAACTTTTTTTAAAGTATACATCTATATATGTATATATAATCCTAAAAAGCTGTAAATATTGTTTTGAAAGAAAAATGGATACTAGGAAATTTATCGCTGCTGTACTGCGTGACAGTCTTTAAGTCGTTTTGATGATCGGATTGAACTCAGTCGCTTAATTTTGCTTGGTTGAGTTCTCTTTTCCATGTGGTACATAGTTCAGGATGTTTCCTGACCGAAGCGTCTGAAGAAACTGATTCAATACGAATGTGTTCTGGCTTATATACACATAAGTCCTACGTCCCTTCCAGTTCTCAATCGACTAGCCAATTTCGATGATTTGGGGCAGAAACAAACTTTTTGTTATTGTCTTTTCAAGAATAGGGCCGAGTGATGTGGCTTTAGCAGCCAATAAAACGCCGGAAAAGATAAAAATATATCAGGTGGCAGAGTCGAAAGTCTTCGTTGTGGTCGTCTATAATTCGATTGGTGATGGATGGTACCGTGTCGGTCTTTGGTTGCCAGTATTTAGTGATGTTAGTGTCACATATTTGTATAATGTTTCTTGAATAAATTAGGGTCTAACTTTGCCATTTAGATCACTTAGATCATTTAGACATTTGCTTTTGAGGCTGTTGGACGAATAATTGTTGGATAATTTCAATAAAGATAATTGCAAAAGATAACTCAATGCAAGGCTATTATGGAAGAGTTATCTGCGTGGATATTGTGTTAAATACAATCAACAACTACTAAGTAGAGTACGCTCGGGATAAGGATGCCGGTTTGTTATTGTGTGCGTGTACATGTATATGAGAGGGAGAAGCGATGTAGCGTGTACTTCGTTGTCTCTCTTTCTAAAGTGCAGTGTGGCACAGAAGTTCGATCTTCTCTAGTGATTTATTTTAAATAATTTTGTGTTGATATTGGTTTAACCCAGATGTGCCCACTGTCCCATGGGTAGGTCACTAAACTCGTGCCACTATTTTTTATTTATAAATGAAATTTTAAGAGAACAAAATTTCTTGGGCATATCTGGGTTAATTGATATCAAGGCTTCAAATAACTGTAAGTTATTCGTTCTCTTACCCGTTGATTAAAATATTTTAATTATTTTTCCATTAATCCGTACGGTGTTGGTTTTTTTACACTATTCTCTGTAAGGCTTTAAAAATTTATTATTCTTATCGTTGCGCAAATGATAATTTTGTAATTTATTCAATGGTTCTAATGATTTAATAGAGTCGTCGAGCCATTAAACAATCTGCGAATAATTTCTTTCCCCATTTTATATCTCTTTGCTTTTGAAGAATAGCTAAGGACCTTATTATTTTTTTGACTAGTGAAAGATTTTGAATTTTGCAAATATTTAATTAATGTCATCAATGTCTGGTTTCTTCGATTATATAATATATTTTTAATTGTCCGTTGAAATTTCCAACTTAGCTCAGATGTATGTATGTTAAATAAACATATATTTTCTTTTAAAATAAAAAAAATAAATATTCTGAGCGAAATTGTTTTGAGCCACACAGTTCACGCACACAATAACAAACCGGAATCCTTATCCCGAGCGTACTCGAACCCCCAAAAATTGGCCGCCATAGGTTACAAACTATCTACGATCGCTCAAATAGCTTGAGAATAACCGAGTTAAATCATCCGAGACATTTTTTTTATAATACAGTTTGACAAACCTTGTCAAAGGCCTTCTCAAAATCCGTATATACGATGTCTACTTGAATTCCTGTGTCAAGAGATTTTGTCACCGTTTTGCTGAAAGACGGAAAGTGAAACGTGTGCAATAAAACCTATGCTGTTAGTCCAACAAAACTTGACAAAAGTGATTTAAGACACGTTTCTATGGATAATTATTTAGAACACTTTAGCAGGAGTTGACAACATAAATAATAATGGAGATTAGTTCAAGTCTTGTTGCATTGTTTTTTTTTTAATTAAATGTTATTTAGGTAACAATTCTGTAATACAGAAAATAAAATTAAATCCTTAGAAGCGATTAAAAAGATGTATACTATTTAAATCGATTAAATGATATGGAAAATTGTTGTTTGAAATCATATTATTATAATATAATCGATTTGAATACACAACTATATCGTGCGCAATTAGTTAGGTTATTAACAATTTGTACAGCTTTATTTTTATTCTCATAATATGCATATAGGAATACTATTATTATGTACAATGTATTTTTATGTAAAAAAACATGTGCGTATATTCATTGTTTGCGCTAAAAATCTACATAATTTTACAACATCCTTGTTTATCTGAACCATTTCCAAATCGGGAAAATAATTTTGCTTGTCTTCGTCTTTCATCGGTAATTAAGTTCTTTTGTCACGCCACTGGCCTTTGTGGTAAAAATTGTTGTATTGTTGTCTATTTTGGTTTAGAAATTGCACGTGTAATTATGCAATGTACACTTAAAATCAATTTTCCAACAAAATAAATTATATTTCATCACATTAACAAAATTAATAACACGTTACTCCATTCCCACGTTTTTTATGTGCTTTGAAAAAAATATTGCGACATACTTCCGTTTTGAATATTATTTTGGATGTTCAATAAAATGGGGCTTCCCAAAGAAGATCACCGCATACAAAATGTGTTGCGTAGAGGAATCAAATAAAATTATATACTAATTAGATAGATATATACAATCGACAACCAGTATTTATTTTTCAAGTTCAAACGTCGACACGTATAAGAACAATCGTATGCTTGTGATATGAAAGAAAAATAATTAAATGTATGACGTAGTGAAAAACAGGTACACGCAACTGTTAGTTGCCATTCTGGAGCGTAAAAGCAAGTACACATTTTTTACATAATCCATAAATTTGTGTCCTGAAAACCTGAGTTGAATAACAAAATTTATAAAATCAGCGGTTCGCATTGGCAATCTGATCGGTGGTAATTTCTCAATCAGGTTTTTCCGGTTGTCCTGATCGGCAAACAAGTCGTTCCCTAATTATGATCGTGGGAACGGCGGCAAATGATGTAATTAACCAATTATTTAGCTGTCAATCCTGCTGTTATTGGTGAAAGCTGTTAAAGAGCTATTTTTAATTATGTTTTTTTTTCGATACACGTTCATTGAACAGTTTTATCATGGTTTTATTAGAAAGTTATTTAACCTACCTTGGTACTGACGTGCGAATTAAAAACAAGGACCTGAAATCTGCTGACTGTCCAAAATTTAAAACGATGGAACGAACAACGTTTGAGAGAGTTTTTTGTATTTGGCGAGCACAAACCGAAATTAAAATAGTCCTTGTATTTTGACTGTATAAAACTAAAAACTGAGACTGAGACAAATATGAACTCTATAAGCTCTACGAAACTCCATGAACTCTATAAGTCATATAACCTAGCTCGGTTCTGATATAATGATATGAATCAAGCCCTGAACTTTGACTGGTTAAAACTGAAGACGATGAAGCAAACAATTCTGGGAGAGATAATTATTCACTATGAGAAAATACCGTAAAGTGGCGTCGTTACAACCACGAACTTTATTAAATATATTATAAGAACAGTGTTCTTGCTAGTGATTTACAGATAGTAAACAAGCCCTAAACTTGGACTATCTCAAACTGAAAATGATGTAAAATGTGCTCTATGGATTATATTGTGAGCACAACATTATGTATCCTATCTTACTGATAATACATATGGACATTGATATTTGACTGTCTTATACTAAAAACGATGAAAGCAACGATTCTGAGAGAACTTTTTGGTATAATATAATGTGCGAAACGATTGTATGGCGACGTCTTTACAACCACGAGCTCTGTTAAACATCATTTAATCTGATGTACAGTTAAGAAATAAGCCCTAAATTTTAAGACAGGTTGAAACTGAAGATCATAAAGCAAAAATTCTATAAGAGTTTTTGTACAATGTGCGAAAATACTGTAAAGCGGCTCCGTTGCAACCACGAGCTCTATAAACTTTATTTTGAGATGAACCCAGGCCCCGGGAAAACAATGATTCCGGGCCTCATGACAAAAATGGCATTTTATATATTTTTTAACATCGTAATATAATTTATTGAATAAATAATAATTGCAGTTAATCTTTTCTATGCTACAAATAAATATAAAAATTTGCCATCGTTGCGACATATTTTCTGAAATCATATTTTATGCGAAATATTATAGGTAGTATATATTTACCTGATAATTAGTTTTATTTGCTGCTTAGTGCTGCCATGCAGTGAATTTCCAGTGCAGGTCAAAAGCAATAAAATCGTGCCATCACAATGAAACGCTCAATTATCAAGCGTTTATATTAAGACTTTTTAACATTATTACGAGTGAGAATCGATTAAAGTACATCTAAACCAAATTTTGCTCAATATGAGAGCGCAAAAAACAATTATCCCTTCTCAGAAGTCAAAAATCCACGTCAAAAGCAATAAAATCGTGCCTGAGAATAACATTATATAACCTACCCTGTTAACATTGTACAAATAATACATTAGATTTAAAAATTAACTCTCTGAAATAAAAAACTGTGGGGGATTTAAGTACAATTTGCAAACGTCGAGCTCAATTAACTCTATGGTGAGCACAACGTCGTCTAACCTATCTTGGTTCTAATATACAGATAAAAACACAAGTCCTGAACTTTGACTGGTTGACACTGAAGACGATGAACTTAACAATTAATTTTAAGTGCAATGTACTATACGAATGAAAAATCCCAGTAGTGATAATTTTTATGATTTCCATAATGAACTTCTATTTTATTTTAATTTATTGCCATATTCTTGGCGTCAAGAGTGTTTATCTCGAAATAATAAATTTTGTTAATAATTAATATTGTGCAACAATTTGATTTGTTATTGTATACGTAAAGTTCTTTTTCCGTATCTGCTTCCAAAGAATTCAATCGTTTTCGAAGCGGGTTAAACTCTGGATTGCGAACATCGAGTTGGACCAGGGCTTGACGTGAAGAGAGAATCTGTTGCTTTTTCGTTTGCCTCCTCTTGATAGAGTTTCTACAAACTCACTGAGATCAAGCTGGAGAGATAGAGGGCCCTGTTATAGTCATGAGAGATTTTTGTTCCTGCCTCTTTTTCTGATAAACTTGGGGTTTGGTATTTGTTTCTGAACGTTGCATTGATTTTTAAAACAGATTACTTTGTTGTTCGTGTAGGTTTTGAACGCTATTGTGATGCATTTGTCTACTATCGTGTAGTGTTTTGTAGCGACCTGCTGATTTGTATGGCTTAATAACGTAAGATTTTGTTTTTCGTGGTTATTGCGTCAATTTCACTAAAATAGTTTTAGATTGCATTGTATGTCAATGTACGCTATGGTTTTAAAAGGTGTTCTAATTTTTAAAGAGATATGCTATAAAAAAATTTAACCGCATGAAAGTAATATTATTAAAATAAAAGATTTATATACTAATGACACATTGAAAGAAATATGTATTCACTATGCATAATTATATTTAAAAATGTTTAATACTATCCTAAATATTAAGGATCTCTTTGTATTTTATACAAAACAATTTAATTGACGCAAGAGAATTATAGTGTTGTATTTTATATAGTATGTTACAAAACATGTATGTATTTAGTAGCAATATAAAATTAAATTATTTTAAAATTTTAACATACATTTAGTCATGACCAAATATTAAAGTAGTTAATTAATTAATTTAGCTAAGTTTAAAACCATTAATAAAATATTTATTATTTTACTCTCGAAAGCGATTATAAGTTTCTGTTTTATTTGCCACTGCTTTTATATCCTAATGATCCCATTAAATTAATTAATAAATACCGAAGTTGACCTATGAAATAATATTTAATTTTCCTCTCTTATAAAATATGACTTACTGATTATATCATTTTCTAAATACTAGTTGTAAATAACATTACTTTAATATTTTCTCACATTTCATACGTAATCTTCAATAAAAACCAGTTTAAATTAAGAAAAGATCGCTATCGGATAATGATCCTATACGATTAAATAATAAAGCCAATTTTAATAAAAAAAAAAATATTCCCATGGTCAAAAAAAACACGTGCTTTAAGTTTTTTATCAATCTATAATATACGACATGAGTATTGTTTTCGTTCTGATGACCTTGTGATCGTTTTTTTACTTTTTGTACCTATACTCGTAATTTATATTACAGTTGTTAAATTTAGTGTCTGGCGGTAAAAATATACCAAAATCACATGCATTACGTAAATTGATCAAAATAACAAATCAAATAATGACCGTGACTCTTGGTGAAAAAATAAAATGCGCCCAAAAACTGCTTTATAAAAAAATTAGCACTCAGTTCTTTTATTACTGCAATATTTATAACATTTATACATTTTATACATTTGTTTATTTATGAGTTGTGAGTCATAAAATCATGTTTTTTTTACATTTTGATAGTAAGTCAAGGCAGTATCAAGGCTGTCGACTTAATGTCGGAAGCAAATCTTTTCTTTTTAAAACTATGTACTTTGATCACAATTTAAGGTAAAAATTTCGTTGTGATGCGCAGATCGTATTTTTATTCTCACGGTTATTAATTTTTCTTTTGGTACCTATGATCAACGTTTGGTACATATATACTTGTTGGTCTTTTTTGCTGGTTGTTGTTCATTCTTCAGAATCGTATATCGAACTGCGATTGCGGCTTGTATTGGTATTTCGTAACGATCGGTGAGTCAACGATGTAAAAAAGCGATGGTCATATTTTTATGCGAGACTTTTTTTATAAATAAAATATTAAATTGACGTTTTGCAATTTAGATATGATAGTAAAAGAAAAAAACTGGATTTAATTATATTTTCAATGTTTATATTACTATTTTTTGCTAAACATTTTTCCTGTTACTAGAATGGTGTTCAAAACCCTTGGTATGCATGTTTTTAAGGACGAATTAGACATAAATCGTTTTTGGTATAATTGTTAATGATGATCAAATAATAATAATCATAAAAAATATACAAAAACTGTTTAATATTATTTGTTAATAAAATAGTCTGCAATAAATATATAAATTTATAAAAATTGTACAATAAAATTATTTGTATTTAAATTTTAGTTTTATAGAAAATGATTTCACTGAATTAACATTGAAAATAAAACGACAATCCAGTTTTGAAAATAAACTACATAAAGTAATGGACTTTCTATAATTAGTTGTTCTTATTTTATTTAGTTTAATATAACTTTTCTTGGGACATTTCTACGTTTGAAGAACGGCATAACTTTATATTTCCTTTTTAAAATAAAATGTAAATTTGGCTGATTTGAAAAAGCTGATCTTATATGTGAAGGCTCAATTGCAGTTAGTTTTTACTATATACACTTTTCGATAATTTCCAGAAAGATATTTTCGGGTTTGCATCCCGAAAAATCTGGTTTAAACAGTTTATTTTATAAACGTATATAAATTACGACAAATAAATAGATATGTAGATGCCGTGGTAGAGTTGAAATGGCAAGTCGAAAAGTCCTCGCTGGAGTGTCGAGTTAAATTATTGCCGGCTGAGATATGTTCTTGTGATAATGCTGGACGATCCGCTGCCTTAGCGTCTCTCATGGTGCGACTCTGGAGCTTTTTTTTTCTTTGTCCGTCTGCCTCTTTCCCTCTTTGTGACCAAGTGTCACATATTTTATATTGCTGGTTGAAGACAGCTCTGGTGAATCGCAGATGAGGATGTTGGACACGTCAATCAAATATATTTACGCCTTAAAAGTAAATCTGCAGATAGTCGTTACGGCGATCGTTAACAAAGGGTTAAGAATACAATAATCCTTTTGCGCAGGTTAGCGCAAATTTTCCAATCGAAGTGTAGTTTTTTTCTGGTACTTGTCACGGAGGTCACGAGTGACCTCCATTGTTTTTGTATAGTAACTTTTTTTAATATTACCAGGCCAGAACAGAATAAAACAATAATTACACTATCTTTCTCGCCTCAACCAAGAAAAGGGTTTGCCTTGTGATGATGCCCATCTCAAACGACGTTGCTTCTTAACCACAATAGCCTAATAATTTCCAAGGTTGCGCACAGATTCATCTGTCCCACAGATGGAAACATTATCCTACCTAAAATTTAAGACAAGCTACTCTTATCCTCTTATAAGATCGCATCTCTTTGCTGTACCGTGATATCAATCGATTTTACCTCCGCTGTCTGTGATCTCAAAGGCTATCGTATTTTCGCCTAAGCACTCATCGCATACGAATAAAGCTTTATATTATATAGTATACTATATATTATTTGCTACATCCCAAGATCCAGATGCTATTGCCTGCCGCTAAGTCGCACCAACTTGCACATAGCATTTCGGGCTTTCTCCTTGGCGTGCTGTATGTGCACGCAAGGATCGATATTTTTGCTTAATATTACGCTCAGAAATCTGGCATGTGGCACAAACTCTATTTAATAAACCCCTTCTATAAATAATCAAAGGTTATAAGAGAAGGGGGGGGGGTATTTTTTACAAAAGGACGTAAAGCAAAACTACCTGAGTTTACTTTGCTATATTATAATTACAATGTTATATTTATATACATATATTGACAGATAGCACAGCAGTAGCTTAAAATAACCGCCGCACTTGCGGCATTCTGCTATTTTTTCGTTTTGTAATATTAGTAAAAGGAAGTAATTAATCGATAAAGCTCAGTCACTGACAATAGGCTCTAGGAAAAAAGAGGTTCAGGCTTTTCGAAGAGATAATATTGTATATTAAATTTACAAGTGACAGAAAACTTGTATTGATCGCCATAGAAAATACGTAGAAAAAATATGTCACTAAATATTTTATTATGCTATTGTTTTTGTTTGATTTAAATAACATATTTTTTAATAATTTGTCTTTTTTCGTTTTCTGAAATATTATATAAATATTAAATTTAATACACATAAATATGTGTATTAAAGTTTGCACAAAATATCAAAAGGCAGAAAGAAACAAAATAGTTCAAAAGTCACCACCTTCTTGTGACTTATATATTTATCTTTTTTAATTATCAAATTACTAGTTCTCTCCATATAAACAACAATATGGTATATTCTCTATATATACAAAGACTAATGCCCCTGCAACGTTAGGCGATCTTCCCTATAAATAAAATCTTATACTATCTTCTTTTTGAATTTAGAGATGCATGTAACTCACATGCATTTTATACAAGTTCTAAGAACACTATTTTATTATTTTGTGTATACTAGATCTTTAAAAAGCCATTTTCCTCCCAAAGCCTGCAATCATACTCAATTATTTTTAATACACTCGTCCGTTTTATTATGGTCATACATAAATTGCGTTACTTTTCGCCGTGTGTGATTAACTAAAAAAAGAGAAAAACACAACCAAATAAAAAATCAGTTTATTTTTAACCATAATGATGTTTTTCGTCCGATGATTCACTCGGCTGAAGAAGAAAAAAAAGTCTTAGCTGATTGTGGAAGCTCGCCTCCGGGGTATCTTCACCAAGGTCACCGGGGTGGGTTTCTCCGCTCGGAGGCTGCTCAGTCAGCATGATTGATGATGAACAGGCTGCAAAAAATGCTGTGGCGAAAAATGTTATCTCATGGCGTAAGGGATATGTACATTCCGATCCCCGAGGAGAGCGGAGAGTGCCACTTTGGTAATAATAAAAGTACTTCATCGATCTTTTTTTGCGCCCTTCTGGATCTCTGTGATCGAAAACCGGTGAGACCGGTCGCGAGTTCTCGGTATCGAAAAAAATTGTTTACATTCACGTCTTATCTTATGGGGATAATCAAAACCCACAAAAACTTCAGATGCGCTAAACTTGAACCAGTGAAAAATATTTGTTTATAATATATCTTAAGTATTTACGTATATTTGTAGCTTAAATAATTTTTAATATTTCAATGTGCTCCTCTTTGGGTTTTTAGTAACGATATTAAAGTGTTTCAATTGACAACGAAGCAATCAACATCGATGGAAAAATCATGATGAAATGTTTTCAATAAGATGATTAAATTTACATACATATTTTTAGATATAACACATGTAACTGATTCAAAATCATTTTTATGTTTCCATCTGTATCGTGATAATATATAATGTAGAAGAAAATAAAAAGTTAGTGGTTTTATTTTAAGGAAATAGTTTTGGGGTAAAACTATCGCAAAATTGAGTCTTATATTGTTTAGTAATATTGCTGCCTCAACCTTTAAATGCTGTACAAACGCAGCTTATGCCCACACGCATGCTTTCTGATTTATTTTTCGAGTCTTATTTTCATGGCCAGATGAAGTCAGTCTGTTCTATAGTATCGGGGCGCCTTCGTCACAATTCCATGACTGGATACCATCTGCCTATATAGATTTTAAAACTTCTTGGTACATATATTATTTGATATATATTTATAATTCGTGATGTCCTTCGAAAATCTTGTTTAATAAATTAGTAATTTATTTATTAACGTTTAGTTCACATGTGTTTGCTCCATCGCAATGTGTCAACGTTTTACTCTAAAATATAAGACTTCAATAACAAATGCTATGGTTTAATGTAGGAGTTTTTCCATATTAAATTTGCACCTTATGTGCCACATAAGGTTCAAATTTCAAGATTTGAAAGACGTCCAGGAATATTTCTGAATAGAATATAACTGGTAAGACTTTATTAGCTGTTTGTTTAAAGTATAGGTTTGCCATGTTAAAGAAGCAGTTTTTCAAATAGTTTAGAGGTGAGTAGCGATATTGCTCGGCACGGAGTTACATTTTTTTCTAGTTTTTTTTCTAGTTTTGGTATCGTAATCACTTTAGTCATAATTTACCTTTACATGCAGCGCTAAATATATAGGTAAATTTTAAAATAAATGTGTTTATATTTGTTCAATCCGAAGGTGTGTAGAACAAATGTTTTTTGAGTTATATATCTGCTTCTTGAATACGACTTGTATTCATACCCTTGCACGTATATATCATAGTATAGTTGTACTTCATTTGAGCGAAGCTTATAAAGCTTTTAAATAACCGTTATGCGTTAGGTAAAGCTGTTTTTATTTACGATGCAATTCTCATCAATATTTACAATTAACGCGACTCGTTTTATTTAAAACCATTGCCTCTTTTTAAGTGCATTCTATGCATATTAGTACATAATAAATAATACACTATTTTATTTTATTAACTTATCGATGTAATAATAGGACATATTTTTCTAAACATTTTTATCTTTATTGTTTGTTGAGCACTATGAACTATGTATCTACGTAAATATAAATTAATTGAATACAAAGAAAATTTAAAACACCTGTTCACCCCGTACAAATAAGCCAAAGAAGCTCTCGTCTATATCGTAAACAAGCCATAAACTCAAATAAAAAAACACATGCATAATATAATTCGTCCTCTATGACGTCATATTTTTTATTCGCTATTTTTTACGATTCATTTATATATGTATATACTATAGCTGCTAACCGTAATTAACTCGATAACACGTGTGAAAGTATGATTCATCTTATTTATATGCGAATGCATTTATTTTAGATATAAAATAAAATAAAACCCAATAAATTAAGTCCACCCTTGGCCTTAATCACACGAGCAAATGTATATTTTATTTATTTCATACGTTTTGAATTAATATTTAATTTAGCATACTTTATTTTATAATGTACTCTTGGCGTTTTCATAGTGACCATAATATTTCATCAGCTGCATAGTGAAACCATTACATAATAGATGTATCTTTACGCATAATAATTTAGTATAATGTATAGTTTATTTTATCAATGAATTTTATTTCACAAAACGTTTGTGTTGAGAGCTTTGAAAATAGCTAGGGACTAGCTATTCTGTAGTGCTGCTTCTTTGCTAAGAGTGCTACTGTGCTATATAAAGATACAAGCAATTCTATCCACCTCAGATTGAAACAATCATACATATGTACATGAAGATACGCAATTGATACGACCACAAAATTGTTAATTCAACCATTGTTTTTTTATTTATTGTCATTTTTAAAATGTTATTGTACTATTCTAAGAAAATCAGAAGGAAAATTTAGTATTCAAGTAGTTTATATTAATGGCTTTTAATTAATATGATGATATAATACATTAAAATAACGTTGTACAAGAAATATATATTGTTCTTAGTATTGATTGGCATAAAATGTATTGTTTTGTCGGTACTTCCCGACCACGGGAAAAAATTTACTCGCAAATACGTGCTAAAAGCGTAATAAATTAAATGGTTATTAGTCTTTACGACTTACTTTTTTTTAATGTAATTACAAACTATTTCACATTGACAAGTGCTAATTAGCAGATGAAATGCGTTTTCTGGGATTACAAGTGCTCCATTTGTTGCCGAATCTCCAGCTGTTCAAACTGTGTCGATTACGCAAAAGCGTTTTTATATATTAATCGTCGCTTCAAAAAGTATTTTGCTAATTCTGGAGTGCCACAGGGACCCAATGTGGGTCTTCCGCCATTTTTTATCTTTATAAACGACATACATGCGGCAATTAAAAACTCGGAATATTTATTGCATGCTGATGACATGAATTCGCACAAATTTGGATTCACTCTCTTCGTTGTGGAGGCGGTCGATCAACGATCGACTACGTTTCAGCATCGCCAAGTGTCACGTTGTCACATTAACTAGATCCTCTTTCCCAGCGGAATTTATTTATAGCTTAGGCGACTGTGTTGTTAAAAATACTGCCGTCGGGGACTTGAGAGTGACATGTGAGTAGGGAAGGAGATTTAATATGCAAGTTTGCAATATGATGTCGAAGATGCTCTGCTTCGTTATGCGGAGCGCGTATCATTAACAATTTATTTCCGATTCGCGTCCACAAATATTTCTAAATAAAATAAAAAATATTTTAAATAATTAATAATAGCTACTTTATTGGAATAAATTGGTGAGTGGTACTCTTGATATAAAATTTTAGGAGGCATCCAAAAATGGTTGATCAAAGACTTTTTTTTTATCAATGACAGTGTTCCAAAATAAAATGATTTACCGCCCGTATATTAAGTTTTTTAGTTGAAATAATTTGTAATTTAAATATTTAATATATCGAAACAATACTGGAAGGGGTATTTTGCTAATCAATAAACATGGTGAATCATGCGAGTGGTACTCGGATTATTTTTTCGGTCAATTAATTAAAAAATAATAATAATTACTATACAGGTAATACCGGTTTTGTTGACTATTTTTTTTTCTTTCGGTAACACCGGTATTGAAAATTCTGGTAGTATGGCAATCCCTACTTGTACCCGAGACGATTACAAATAAAACGTATTTTTTTAATTAACATTGTTTACAAATTTGTATATAAGAAAACAGTTTTTAAAACGTGGTTTTTTCGATAAACCCTAAAGCTATTTATATTAAGTATCCTTAAAAGAAATTACTGAAATGTTATAAATAACATTTTCTTATAGTACTCTCTATTGTAAATATGGGGATTTTTTATTTTAATAATCTTTCCAAGTGAATTCGAGCATGTTCATCAGATGTACATTTTTATTCCAGAAAATATATTTTAATTATAATTTAATATTTATTTTTTAACATATTGATTCTAGTATCTAAAACTGGTATTTGAACTTAACAAATTTATCTGCAAAAACTGTTTTTAATCTTAATACATTATTTTACTATACATTTAATCAGATTTTTAATATATTTAGTCATTATAATATTATGTCTTCAGACATAGTCAGAAATAAAATAAATTAAAAATGTGTTTCAATAAATGAAGCATTAGATATGGCTTCTAGAATATTTACCAATATTCTAGAATAAGTGAGGAAATTTTTCAATCTTAATCTCGATCAATTAGTGGATAATTACTGTTTCACAGCTGTAAAGAATACTACTGTTTATATGTCAACAATCAGATAGATATTTGGTTGAAATGAGCATAATAATAATGGAGACAATCCACGAGACATTTATTAATTAATTAATTTACATACATAAAATCATCGTGTAGTTTTAATATAAAGTTATTCTTTTAGCAAAATGCTAATGATATTTTACAGTATAATTATGGTATTTACATATCAAAGACTGTCCATTAGCGAGCTTTCAAGTTCCAAGAAAAAGCTTAGGCAACATGTTTGCTCACAACAAGTAAATAACATTATCCAACGAAATTCCCCGATGTATTTTCCCAGGAGGTTGCACATCAATAACACTTGTAAATCAAACCGAAACTGGTTCTCGAGCTACGTTTGCGTATTCCTTTTTGTAAAGGCGTCAACCGTGCCTGATAATAAAATATTTTTTACAGAAAACGATCCCAAACTGACGTAACCTTTGCGGTTTTCCGACACAACTTTATGATTTGTCGACTTTTAAAAATAAAAGAAGTTCGCAAAGCTTCTTCAGAACAAGGTGAACAAGTCTTGAAATAGGACGCCGGCCTGAGAACTAAAAACGTAAGCCTTAACTGTCGCTTTAAGTATGTACACAGTAGCAAAAACAAATATTTGTCCAGTGTGTTATTGCCGATTTGAGTACTAAACAACTGCTCGTTGCTAATCTACATTGTAATTGACCTGTGAATTATAATCGAATTATAAAATCTAATTATTGTTTGCAGTATTAATAAAAATATTTATATTTGCACAGTTGTATATTATCAAGTTAGTACATTTTTAGTTTTTCAATGTGGTAGTGTAACGAAACAAATATTGATAATAATTTAAAACATACTAAATACGATGATACGAAATTCAGTGTATAACAATATTATGCATCTATGCTGAGCTCCAAGCTAGAAATTACTCAATTTACATGCAGCGAACATTATTTAATTGCGCCATTTATAATACACTAGCATCGTGCATATATATTTAATCGCAAACCGCGATCATGGCAGGAACATCCCTATCGAAAAATAGATTCCGCGTGCGGTGTTTCTGTTGATTATCCTACTGTACGGAGACATTAAATGAAAATGTTATTAAAAAAATGAGTGGCTGCTAAAAACATTCTTATGAAAAATATAGGATTCGAAGATTGAAAACGCTTTTTGAAACGGGTTAATCAAAGTTTGTTTATAAAAGAAAATGAGATCGCCTTTTCTTATAAGCTTATTACTTTAAAATGCATATCTGTCTTCTTGTCGACCTTTATTGCACTTCAATTTTTATTGTGTCTTAATGAGGTTCTTAATACTTTTTATAGTATTTTTTTGTTACTGAAGCACTCTTGGCAACGTCTTAGAAGTTTTGTGTGTTCTAAAGATAAAAATGAATATAAGATTTTAATATTAATACTATGCTTCTTTTCACGATTAAATCTTGATTTTTACTGTCTAACGTATTATTTTACTCATGATGATTTGTTTTAGTTCAATCTTATTTTTTTGGTTCGAAGACAGAAGCAAAAGGCATCAAAGATTCGCCTATAGTTTTCACTCAAGTTTTAATAGACTCCGAGAAAACAAAATACACAAAACAACTCGTTAAGTTAAATACTCAAAACGGTTTCTTCGCAGCGGTCACTTACTTTTGAACAACGTTTCGGCAGGTATATTCCTGCCATGATCACGTTATGCGGTTAACTGCCGCTCTTGTCTTCAATATGGTCATCATGCGGTCACTTTTAATATTTTTGTATCGTAATCGTCTGTGTTGTGTTGTATGTATAATATTTGATGTTCGAATTTGGTCGTATATTATATTGTAGAAGACAGAACTAGGAGCTTTGTATAACTTTAACATTGTTTGTTCATCAATTTTGAGTTATTAAATTTTTGTTCTGAAAAACGGATTATATTTTTTGATAGTCTTGGGACTTCTTAAACCAATTACGATTAATAAAGATGATTTTTCATAGATGTGACATTTAAGATTAAATGATTTAAAAAGACTCGAGACTGATAGCTAAATATTGACTTTAATTTCTATTTCATTGTTGTGACTGTGGTATTTTTTATTTCGGATTATGTTTTCGATGTGTTAAAAAATATATCATAGTTTTACAGAAATAAATATAAATAAAATCGAGCTAGGTCGTACATCTATTGATTGTAATCTGTAATAATACTTAATAATTAATAAAATAGTTGTTGATTGTGTTTACCTAGTTGTCATGTTGCAAAAGTAATTTTAATATATATGTATTGTATTTTGTATATAAATGTATAATTTTAGTTTCTCTCTAACGTACGTGTTTATTTACAATATATTTTTAACGATTTTCGGAAAACAAGTTTTCTTCGTATTATTTTAACCCTTTGCCGGCCGCGCCATTTGGACCTAATGTATCGCTCTATGCCGCGTATTTTTAGATTTAAAAATAAAATATATGTCAAGTGTCAAGGTACAGATGAATGACATTTATGCCCCATAAGGGCCTCTGGGCGACCGGTGCATTTGATGTCCATTATTGACAGTTAAAAATCGAAGTGCTAGGGTTGTCACAATGAAACAATTATGAATTATTTTTTTGCTTTATTAGCAAAATAAAAAGTAATAAATAAATTTTGTTTAACAATAATAAAAATATCGTTGATAATAATAATAATCATGTTTATTCCAGTTTAATGGGGCAGGGTCGATCAATTTCATATTACAAACCTAAAAACCGAGAGGCATCCCTACGTTTCAATTTTTTTATTTGTTAGATACTAACACAAATCATATTAGTCAAATTCCACATTAATTATCATTTGTGATTTATACGTTTTATACAAAGGCGCAAGTCACTATTGGTAGCCCTGGCGACGTTGAAAAATAAAAGCATTTATTTTAGCCGATTTTAAAATATTTATTTAAGTGGTTTAATTTTAAATATTTCTTCAGATATATTTTTTTATATTATTTATTAATGTAACTAATATGTTCACGGCAATAGCGGTGCGATCGCTTAGAGCCACTATAGTGGTCCGCGGCAATGTAGTGGTTAAAACGATGGAATAAACATGTTGTGAAACATATCTTACTTTTGTTAACCTATTATATAAAGAATATATTATTATTTTTTATTTGTGAAAACTGAAACATATCTACCGATTCTGTGAATTGGGCTTAAATTAAATTTAAGTTATGTAATCATACATAACTTTACATTTTAAATATTGTTGTAAAAACAGTTTTTTATTTCGATTTATAGATGTTTCATATGCTCAGTATATAATATATAACAACCAAGGCTTTCAATTTCACATAATATTGGAAATAAATAACCATTTCTTATGCAGGTATCATATTTATTTCACATAGTTCCACGAATCTGTCAAGCGAGTAGATTTTATTTTCGATAATAAAGCCACAAAATTTAACGACGATCTCGTTAAAGAAACATTTAAAGCCTTATTTATAGCCGATTTACGATCTTTAACGAGATTTCGACAGATTCTCGATTCTCTTTTTTTTAGTTTATGTGCTTTTTATGTCTTAAAAGATAATCGTATGCAGATTGATGCGTAAGAAAGAAAACTACCTTACAAACTGTTGCATAAACAAGCCAAGTATGGCGAGCGTTGGCAGTGTTGACAGCGTTGCCAGGTCTGTTATTACTGCTTGATTTGACAAATAGTGCAAAATTATAGAGCGCATTTGAGACAATATATTACAAGAAAAAATGAAACCGCACGCGGCCTCGTCAATTTTGACTGGTTTTCCTTTTCACCTCGATACAAGGGCAAAATTAATAAAAGGAAAGCGTAGTCGAATAACAGGCCGAAGTAGAGGATCAAATGTATGTTTATCTCTGTGTTTATGTCACAAAGCTCCTTGTGACATAAACATTATAATTTCAATTTTTATAGAATACCACCATAGGAGCTCACTTGACGGTGTAGCTTGTTGCATTGATTTTGACTTTTATGTGCTGAGTAAGTGTGACTGGTCAACTAAAACAGTTCTTAGGGATTGTTAGTGAGGATATTAGGGCTGCCACGGCACATTTAATATCGTAATATAATTTCTTGAATAAATAATAATAGGTACGAGATAACCCTTTCTATTGCGACATATTTTCTGAAATTATATTTTATGCGAAATATTTTAATTAGGCATTAAAAATTATTAAAAATATCTACTCATAATATTTACTTGATAATTAGTCGTGTTTTCTTTGCTGCTCAGTGTTGCCATATAGTGAACTTCCAGTCCAGATAAAAAATATTTTTAATGTAATAAGTTAACAATAAGATTTTAATAAAATAGTTGCTATGCAAAATACACTCAAAAGGTTCATATATACTAAATAGTTTGTAAAGTTAATAGTTCATTTTTGGTTTCGATTTTTCAAATTTAAGTTATAAATGTATTGCTTATTTTGGTTACTAAAGCACTACAGCTGCAGTAGTAGATGTAATTGAATGCATATCAAATCTATACTCCATTAAAAAAACGTTTTTCTAATTTTTATGTTACCTTGGTTGAGTTTTTACTCAAAACGTGTAAAATTCTCTCTTCTCTATTCATACGCGTGTTCACCTCGTGTTTCAAGGAGGTTTTATAAATTCGCTCGATTGCCGTTAATTGTCTCGATACTACTGGTCGTGTTCGTTATTTATTACCGGGTTTACATAACACGAGAGAAATACTACGTATGCTAATACATACATACATTCATATTATGCTCGTCAATTTTCCGGGAAAATTCGTTTCAAAGTTCATCGTACATTTTGTCAATAAATAAATAATTACGTCACTTTGTATATTTTTTGTATAGTTAGTTATATGTACCTGAAGTTTTCCGTGGGTGGGTCCGTAGCGAATTCAACTCTAGATGGGGATGTGAAGAGATAATGCGATTTTTGATGCTTCTTTGTGGTTCCAAGTTGGAAAGCATTTCTGATGCCTTGAATTCCAAAGTGATGTTCAAGTGTGAATGTAAGTAGAAGTGTCAAGAAAGTTTTGAAGTCTGAAGAAGTGATCGTTGGCTTCATGCATTCCTGTATCCATTCTTCCTATGGCACCCTCCATGTATGATTTTATTTTTTGCCGACGGCTAATTATAAAAATTAATTTTTAATTTTTTAAAACAAAATGCCGTTGGTCACTAGAGCATATTATAAAAATAAACATTTTCACGGTAGGGGTTGAAATCGCCGTTTCTATGTAAGATAGCTTGTGTTTTTCTTAGTCCCATTTGAATAAAAGACCCATTTTTTGTCGCCAGTGATCTGATTTTAGAAAAATTGTTGTATTTCTTATATTATTGAATCCCTCAAGTTATGTGGTTCACTTCAAGGCTAATCCATCAATGAAAAACACCAAATTTCATTTTTTAAACCCTCTTCCTTCAATATGTCGCCATAAATTAAACAAATATTTTTTGTAGCAGTTGTTGGAAATTTATATAATATGCAGGTCCTTAGAATTTATTTTAAGGATATTTTGTTCTGTTATTTCCCGGTAATCAAGTGAAAGTGTATTTTTTTTGTCAATAAACAAAGATTAACTAG
The DNA here is from genome assembly GCF_051122295.1 of Plectrocnemia conspersa. Classification (NCBI taxonomy): domain Eukaryota; kingdom Metazoa; phylum Arthropoda; class Insecta; order Trichoptera; family Polycentropodidae; genus Plectrocnemia; species Plectrocnemia conspersa. The sequence goes on along the minus strand of NW_028277177.1, from coordinate 8,044,719 downwards.
GATATATGTTTTCAAAAACTATATGCTAAAAAAGCGACATTACTTCTGGGTAGCTATAATAAAAATCAAGTTGTGTAGAGGCGGCCCTCGACTTTCGCACATAATTGGTTCCTGAAAATGTGTGCGAATGTTGAATGTACGAAAGTCGAGGGAAGTAAAAAAAATGAAATTGTGTGTATTTTAAAATATTTATTTATCAAGTAAATATAAGATGTTTAAGAGGCGTTTAAGAGACACGTTTAAGTGGGGTTTGCGGGTGTTTCCTTTGAAAATTTATCAAGAGTTAACTGTTTTCCACTATTCTTTTTCTTTTCTTCATATAGTATTTTATAACATGCTATGTTTTTATTGATCGCCCCACGCACTTGAGATATGCGTTCTTCATTGGGATCACAATCTTCCATAATATTTAAAAATTTGTCAAGGTTTCATTCATATTTTTCATTGTAAAGAGTTTTCCAAAATAAACCTCTCATCTACATTAAATATTTGGCTAGAGGAATATTCTACAGTTTCAATAATAATTGGATAATTAGGAAATAAATTCTTTTGCAGCATCTTTATCCGTATCAGCCGATTGTCTAGTAAATTTAATATTATGAAAAGAATACCTCATTTTAAAATTGTAAAACCAACCGTTACTTGCTTGAAAAACCGTGTTAAAATATTTTTTTAATCTATCCTTCCAATCTTTGTGCAAACTAAGAGCTTTTGCTTGAATAATTGAAATACTCAGAAGGACATCTTTTTGATGTTGGTCATCGATCTACGATGACAAAGATTTTCCATTTCATTCATGTTTTTTTTTGCTGTGTTTTTTTGGAAACATATCATTAAAGATTGTAGAAATATATCTTTATTTTCCACAATTTTGAACGTATTCTTTAATTATATTTTTATTTTGCAAAATTGAACATATCGTAGACCTGTTTGTATCATACGAACGTCTGATTGAAGCAAAAGATTCTCCGCTATCAGAACGTTTTTTTTAAAAAAAAATTAAATTTAAAAAAATTGTTTTTTTTTTTAAATGTGCGAAATAGCGAATTGTGCGAAAGTCGAGGGCCGCCTGTATATAAATATATGTATATTGTATGTATATATATAATATATAATATATATATATATATATATATATATATATATATATATATATATATATATATATATATACATATATATATATATATATATATATATATACATATATATATATATATATATATATATGTATATATATATATATATATATATATGTATATATGTATATATATATATATATATATTTATATATATATATATATATATATATATATATATATATATATATATATATATATATATATATATATATATATATATATATATATATATATATATATATATATATATATATATATATATATATATATTATTTGTCGAACAAGATAAAGTCATAAGAATGACAAGGTAATCAAGTAGATCTACTTTTTTGGAAAATATTTATGCTTCGCGTAATATGGAAATTCTTGATTTTAAGTCGGCTGTTTATTTATAATTTGTAATATTATTATTTGTATATCAATCTTAACTTAATTTTGATATAAAAAGCATAGTTTTATATCAAAAGTCTTTATGTAAATTTTGTACAAGTAGTAAATAATAAAAATCATTATGCAGAAGTAAAATAAATATTATTTTGCGAAAAAATTGCAATGTACCTATGCTATGCAGCAAAATAAGACAATTTTCTATTTACATAACTATTTTAAATCACCTGTATTTGTCATTAGAAATTGATGAATGTAGACAATGATAACATCAAAAACAGCTGTACAAAAAAAATAAAAATATCATGTAATAAACGTAATATTGCAAAAAATTATATTATGTGCATGCTGTAATATGAGTAAGTTAATACATAAAACCATAATTTATTTATTTATAAAATCTATATATTATATTGTTTTTAACAGATAATACTTTACCGCAAAATGATTAACGCATTATTGTATTTAAAACACATTTAAAAAATTGCATTAAACCTAACTGTTTATTAATAATCAAACTTAACGGCAGTATTTTTTTTATTTGCCGTAAATTGTATTTATATAGTATATTTTACAGTAAACAGTAATTATCGAGTTATTTACTTTTACCGATGCTACTTTTTATTTTACAATATTTCGCGATTTCACTTTATTGCGCTATATGTTCATGCATGTGTTTATACTGTAATCTCTTCTCTTCTTTCTTAGTGGAAATCACAGGAAGGCTCGCTGGCTTCAAAGACAGCAAAGATTACACTTATTATTATCAAATTGTGATTTATACGCATTCATATAACGAATCGTATAATAATTTTCTTTTCGTATTGCATTATCCACTGCACACGATCATCGTGATGGTAATTGAACCAATAACGACTACTATACAAATATTAAGTGGTTGATTCACAATAATGATCGTTCAATGGCTTGTGACAATAATTTTCAATGTATATGTACAAATATTATATATTTTACGTTATACTACGTGGTTCATTTGAAACGTTTGTATTTTTGAATTAATAGAAATGGACTTTTATTTGAAGAAAACTATTTACTGACTTTTAATCTCCATTGATTTTAAATAGCGTATGTTATAAATCAACGAAAAACTAACCTAACCGTTAATGAAATATGTATATAAATATGACCTAACCTAACAGACGTTTTAGTTAAATTAATAAAAAATGTGAATATGTTTTATTATGGAGAAACTTTGAGACTTCCTTGTCGTAAAAATAAGATTGTATACTAGAATAGAACCTGTTTGCAACTCAACGAAAATCAAACCTAACAGATAATAAAATATGTATATAATGGTAACATAACTTAATAGCTGACCTAACCTAACAGATGTTTCAGTTCAAAATAATTATATACGTTTTAGTATAAAAAAATATAAAATTAAATACTAGAATATTATCTGTTATTGATTTCTTTACATATGATTTGGGTGATTTTTTAAAACATATTTATTGTTTCTGAATCTGCATTTTCACACACAGGAAACGGGTCATTATAAAGCAATACAGATACTTATTTGAATATGTAAAATAAATGTTTTATAACAACCGAGACCAAGAGGCAAGTTTTGGTCTTATGTTTTGATTAAATGTGCCTTAAAATAACCATAAAACAACCACATAGATATACATCGAACCAAATAGAGATAGTATGTCAAACAACTTTTAGCGCTGCCGTCAAAACATTTCGCGTAAACATGCAAATTAACGTGGGTGCGTCATATAATTAGCATATCAATTAAGGTTCAAAGTTGCATAATTTGTAAAGTACTGGACTGATCAAAAGCTGTCGGTTAAATTACCGCAATTTTTACCAATGACAACAGTGAGCAACCAGTAAACAAAAACTTTTTTATATAAAATATATTGCACGATCTCAAAAGAACGTATTGATTGTTACCTCGTTGTAACACTTTAGACAAAAAAAACTTTTGTATTATTTTATTAAATTGGCATTGCTAATTGTGTTTCAAAATCTTAATATGTGTTTATTGTTATAATTTAACGCTATTTTGAATATTTTTGTCAGTCAAATTTAATACGCTATTTTAAGAACAAATTACTCCATATAATTTCGCATTATGTAAAATGGTTTATTAATGCAAAATTACACGCTTTCTGCTATTACAATACGTACAATAAATGTTTGTCTAGATTTGTCAAGATTTTTTTTAATTTTAAATTATATTTTTAATCTATTGATACACGTCTACAAAACAGGTATTCTTAAGTATATTAATAAAAAAACTGCTTATAACAGCACGTGATGGCAACAATGACTCATTCAAAATTTGCATAATATATTTATGAACACTAAAGAGTCGTGGCATCGTTTTTTTCGCGCCACGAGAGAAACCAGTGTTGCCACATTGACGATCCCTTGCGTGAAAGGGCGCCGCAGGCTAGCGGCTAATTTTTTCTATATCACAGAACGGATCGTAAAAAAATTATGAAATTCGACAAGGCTGAGCGAGTCTCGATACAGCGCCAATGGTTTGCGAGATTTGAATTATTTAAATTGTTACGATTCGGATCGTTGATCTCTGCCCTTGTTGCTGGGTGCAGGAGCTCTCAACCTTGGAGCGCTATCGAACAAAACCATTTTCGAAAGATCAAGGCGAAAAGTAACTATTATTATTAGAGAAGAAAACCTACTTAGTAAGGTATGTAAAATCAAATATTACTATTTAAAATATATATATTTAACAATCGCGTGAATTATAAAAAAATATAAACCTAATCGAATAAAGTTTTTAATTAAATAAACTAAAATAATATAATTTAATTTGAAATGAAAAGTATTTTTTATTATCGGTTTTTTCCCACTGGTTGGTCGTCACTGACCCGCTCAATACAATGTGATTTTCAGTTAGAAGGCCTCCACGGCCATATTGAAAGAAGTCCGCATTTTTGCACCGTGATGATGACCTACCATCATAAAAATATTGAAATTTAAAATCTTCAGTCAGGGGTTTGTGACTTTTCTATTTATTTTTGTTGAATATTTTGATAATAAAAACTTTATTAAAACATTCAAGATTTGTATGAATTTATATTGAAATACATACATACGAATTATGTTTTAAAAATAAATATTCAATGCTTCTAAAATCTGTCTGATTTCTACTCGGCTGGTTACGTTATGTTGGTTACGCTATGTAAAAGCTTATAAACAAGTAAGCAATGCATGAGAATAGTAGTGAAATCTATTGTCACTGATGAACCTATTAAAAAATAGTTGTTAAATGGTAAGAAATATCCATAAAAATTGTGTATACGTCTGAGCTGAGTTTAAATTTTCAAATATTGAGGAACTCGTGTTCAAAAGGCTTACCGCTATTGCGGCCTTTAGACGGTATAATCAAGACATTCAAAGTAAATGGATAAAAATAATATATAACACAGTTTTCGATACTAACATATATAAATAAAAGTAAAGTTCTGTGTTAATTGATCATATTGACAATCATAAAACTATTTTTTAACACCTGAAATCATAATAATAATAAAAGATTAAATTATATATGCTTTTACTACACAACTATTTAATAGTTAATTTGCATAATGTGCAATGCAAACTATAATTCTCTATTAAAATAGAAAAATTAGGTAAAAATATAAATATTTATTTTTATTAAAATTCCGTTGTAACCTGCGTTGTAAGCCCAATGCGTTTCAACGGATTAAATCTTACCTTACAAAAAGTCTTGGTAGCCAATTAACGTCACCAAAACTTGAAATAATGTGACCTGGGAACTTTCAAGCAAAACATCCAACGTTGCACCCGATGTGTGGCAAGTTGCGCCATATTGTTGGAACAACGTGTCTTTCACATCAATATCTTATATTTCGTGCCAAAAATAATCGTTTATCATGCGCCTATAGAGCCCACTATTGACTATTACAGTACGACCTTCATTCTTTTTAATTAAATAAGGCCCAATGACGCCGCCTGACCACAATTCGCACTAAACCATCACTTTTTTGGTTGAAATTGTCTCTTGTGGATCTCATGAAAATTTTCCTTGCCTCATATGCGGCAATTTTGCTTATTAACATACCCAGAGAGGTGGAAATGTTCCTCATCAGAGAATAATATTTTCTTTGAAAAATTAGCATCAACTTTCTACTGCTCTAACACTCACTCTGTGTAAAATGTTTGCTCTCCGTGGTCTTTGGGCTTCAGTTCTTGTGTTATCTGAATTTAATATGGGTGTAGGTGCAAGTCCAAATGCAAAATGCGCCAAAAGGAGCAATAAGAAAAGCCCAAAAGTCGTAAACGCCGAGGAATCGATAATTCTAGGTCTGCGGCCACACTTTCACATACAGCAGTAATATTCTCGATGATGCACAGGTCTTATTCTATCTCCAACTCTATATAGTCTTGTTCATTTTTTTCGCTACGTTGCGAATTATTCGCTCAGTAGGGTGATGTTATTTATGTAGAACAAAAGTATTATTTCTGTAGAACAATTACACAATTTTAACGCATTTCTCAAATGTTTTGTTGCAATTTGACACTTTGAACAAGCGTGATTACTGACAGCTGTCTGATTTAGTGCTGAAAATATAGGAAACTGGAATGTTTCGTATATTTTAGAATAATATTAATTAATACAAATATTTTTTAGACCTTTGAATATCCTTCGTGTAATTAATTTGATGAGCTCATTTTTTAGATATTTCTTTTATACCGTGCAAAGAAAATATTTTTGATCGTCTACTTAGAAAAATTAAAAATATATCAATAATTTTTTAATAGTTTTGTAAAAGTAGTAAATATTATATAGTGCTCTAAAACTCACATTACAACGAACAATATATCTTTAAAGTCTCGAATTACAAATTAGAATGAAAATTAGAATGTCACTTTTGCGCACCGCAAAGTTCACTATTTTTTCTCAATCATTGCTAATTTAATCTGAAAAACTACAGATTGATTTGCCGAGCTACTGTGAATGTATGTTAAGGAAATTGCGTTGCAAGTAGCCTTACGGTTTTTTCGCAAACATTGCTCTGAGAGTTGTTTTACCCTCGATGTTTCTAGCAGAACTTATTAAAGAAGTGTTCTTTGACTCAATAATTATTTAATTTGCATTAGACCATCATTTTACTACCACTGTACTATGGAATGGATATATTAGGTAGACATTATATTGTGCAATACTGGATTATTGTACTCTGATTTATGCCTCTGAATAACCATCCAAGCTGTCACATTACAATGCCTGTCAAGGAAAAAATCGTGTTTTGTATCAGTCTGCGAAAGAATGCGCGCCACCTTAAGCCATTTTTTGCCCATTCTTCGGGCCCCAACTGACCAGTTTCTTTTGATCTTCGTCATTTATGCATTATTTTGGCGCCGGCCGCCAGATAAGACTTCGCGTACTAGCGCACGGTGTGTTAGAGGCACCAGCTGGTGGGGTTGCGGATAAGCGCTCATTGTCGATCTGGCCTCCGGCTGAGCAACACTGTGCTACTCACTCTCTCCGATCAAAACTTGCTTAAGTTGATAAAAAAAAACGTTTTAGTCACTCGAAGACATGGCTTCGGAACTGCCGACGGTCGCGACTCCTCGCTGGAACTCTAAGAAGCAGCGCTGGACCAAGAGAATGCTCAAGAAGCACTTGCCCATCACTAGATGGCTGCCGCAGTACACCAGCGAGCAGTGGATAGCAGATTTGATAGCTGGAATCACCGTGGGATTGACTGTGATGCCTCAAGCTCTTGCCTATGCCACTCTGGCTGGATTGGAACCACAGGTATATATATTATATATGAATATATGTTATTTTACTACATAAACTTATTTTGAGTCAATTTTTTTTATATTGCAAAGTTGAAAAACACTATTATTAGCATTATAATTATACTGAAGTCTTATAAAAAGACATTGTATGACTCTTTAAAAAATATTGTAAATAGTTTTTTTTCAATTTAGATAATATTGATTCAGCATTCAACTACCATATTTATAATTTTATATGTTAATTATTTGTAGTATTATATTATCGATAGAGTAATGAATTATAAAATAAAATTATAATGGAATATTTAAATAAATTACACAGTAGAAAATCCTAATATTGTTGTATTTTATAAAATTAAACAGTGTGTTATTATTTCATTGAACATTAACTTATTTTATCATAAATACAAATTTGTAATTAAATTTAGCCAAGCTTAAAACCATTATTGAAATATTTATTATTTCTAGCTGTTTTTATATTAATTACTCTATCTGTAGTTAAATTTTATGTTCTTTATTATAGAAGTAACTACAAAATAAATTAAATTGTTTAAAGTAATATTTGTATTAAAATTTCTAGTTGACAGTACGTCGAAGAAACATGCTTTGTCATTTTTTAGCTCATTAATAAATATATTTTTCTCTAACAAAATATAATCAATAAAATATTTGAATCTGAACCTTGAAAGATCGAGCTACTTTAGACCTATAATAATTATTATATATTAGATTTAGGCCGGCCAGCTGTTTCGCGATGGGCTTTCATAAATTCTTACTTTGTGCTTATAATCTCGCGCTTTGCGCTCGAAACCTTGCTTCTCTGTTAGTGCTATTTACTAAATTATTCGTATTTGTTGCTTATCTTATCTTATTAGTGAACTTTCGACGTCGTAGGAATTCAAAAATTATTATCAAATAAAAAACAAAAATTAATGTCAGGCATCGTGTTTCGTACATTTTAGAATATTAATATAAGATTTCTATCAAAAATGTATTTTTATGTAAATCTATCTGAAGACATACCTATACAAATTTAAGAACTATTTCCTAATTAAGTTAGCGGTTTTATAATATCAATTGATTTATTTTTCAGTATGGATTGTACTCTTCATTCGTCGGCTGCTTCATATACGTAATTTTCGGTTCTTGCAAAGACATCACAATTGGACCCACAGCCCTCATGGCTTTGATGACATATCAGCAAATCTCTGAGAGAAACCCAGATTTCGCCGTATTACTGTGCTTCTTGTCCGGAATCGTTCAAATGCTAATGGGAATACTTCACTTAGGTATGCCTTTATTTGCATTTTATTGTATCGATTGATTGATTAATCACGGTCTCTTTGTGCAGGTGTTTTGATTGATTTCATTTCAATACCCGTAACCGTCGGTTTCACGTCGGCCACGTCTGTTATCATAGCTGCTTCACAATTGAAAGGTCTGATGGGACTACAGTTCCAATCTAAAAACTTTCTGGATAACATATACAAAGTTTATTTGCACATACACGAGACTAGATTGGCGGATACTTTATTAGGAGTCGGATGCATCGTCATTCTCTTACTACTAAGGGTATGATCTACTTTTTTGTTAATCTAACGCTTGTCTAAGAATATTTTTTATTTGTAAATGCTAACGAATTCGTAGTAAAAAATTAGTTTTTAATTAATATATAGATCGTGTGTTTCAGAAACTTAAGCAAATGAAACTGAACGAAGATACGGATAAAGCTAGAGCGATAGCCAAAGCTGTTTGGTTGTTCTCTACTTCTAGGAACGCTCTTATTGTTATTACATGTTCGATTATAACGTATTTTGCCGAAGAATGGTGGGGCGGATCACCATTTTTGTTAACCGGCACAGTCAGGTATGAGATTCTAGTTCTTAATACAACATTTTAAATTATTCACGCGATGATAATATAATAAAATGGAATATATAGTTATAATATATGAAGTATTATTTATAACTCATATGTATAATGATTCATATGTGTCAATATGCTGGATGATTTCAGCTATAGGAGTTATAAGAAAATAACGCCTGGATCAGCGTAATAAGTAAAAACGTTTTTTAATTAATTTTAGATCAGGATTACCACCATTAAGTTTGCCACCGTTTAGTACAACGTTAAATAATCAAACATATAATTTTGTAGAGATGTGTTCGGAACTCGGTTCTTCGATAGTACTTGTTCCCGTCATTGCCGTTTTGGGAAACGTCGCTATTGCGAAAGCCTTTGGTGAGTATCAGCGATAATGATTTATTTTTTCAATTATGATTCTATTCTCAATGATGTTCAATGCTTTTAGCGAGTGGTGACAGTGTTGATGCCACTCAAGAATTGGTTACTCTGTCTTTGTGTAATATTTTGGGGTCGTTCGTGAGGTCTATGCCGATAACTGGCTCGTTTTCTAGATCAGCTGTTAATCATGCTAGCGGTGTCAGAACTCCATTTGGTGGATTATATACTGGTATGACGGCAAATTATTAATAAAATATAATTATTGTAATATAATCTAATTTTTTACATATTTTTAGGCGTTTTGGTTGTATTAGCTCTCTCTCTTCTGACTCCGTACTTTTATTACATACCAAAAGCTGCATTGGCTGCTGTCATAATATGCGCCGTTATATTTATGATTGAATATGAAGTAAACATATTTATATACATAAACTATAATTAATCATATATATTATTTAACATATATTATTTTTATTTAGGTTGTGAAACCAATGTGGCGATCGAGTCGGAAAGATCTCATTCCAACATTTGTGACATTTTTACTGTGTTTGATTGTCGGTGTAGAAATTGGAATTATTTTGGGTGTTGCTGTTAATATCGTCTTTCTACTTTATCCAAGTGCAAGACCTACGTTACACGTGGAAAAGGACACGGTAATATATACAGATTAACGTTAATGTTACCTTAATATTCTAGAAATTTCTAGAAATGCAATCAGTAAAATTATTACGTATTTAAGCACTCTATAAAGTTCTGGAATATTGTAGGAAGTATTTATCAATTTTAGAATGTGCGTAAGAATCTTTTATAATGTGTTACAGTCAGATAGAAGATTCTCATGTACTTTCAGCTTCTAAAATATTGTAGAAAGATCTAATAAGTACTACAAATGTAACATAAAGATTTTTAAATATGTTCATTAGTTTCCTTAGTACTTTTATTATCTTTATTATTTTATCTGAATTATTCTACAAAAAGAATGTACTTTTTAAAGCCCTTCTATGTTATGAAATATTGTAATTAGTTTTAAAAAGTACTAAAAATTTTATATACGTATGTATTATATTTTTTAAATATGTTCACAAATTGCATTAGTAGTATATAATTATCTAGAACCTTCTACAATTGGAAGATTCTAGTGTTCTACTTTCTAAAGCCCTTGCTCTCGAATCTAAGCCTGTCAGAATTTGTTTGTTTTGAATAATACGCTCAAAAATTCGCGCTTTGCACTCATAATCTCAAGCTTATTTAATATATTTTTTATATATTAGTGAACATTAGACATTTTAATTAATCAGAGATATTTATTACAACAAAATCATGTATTAATCTTAAAAACTTACTTTTTAAACCCTTTTTAGGTTATGAAATATTGTTTTAAAAAAAGTACCACAAATTAAGAAACAAAATAGTATTGAAGAATGTTCATAAATGTTCTTAATACTATAGAATTATCCAGAATCTTTTACAATTGTAAGATTCTACTGTACTTGCTAATCTTAATATAGTTGAAAATTCCAAAAAAATAATCTTAATATAGTTGAAAATTCCAAAAAATAAAAAGTTGAATCTTGTTTATATGCAACATAAAGGACACTTTTTATTCATATGTCCGTGCGTGCTCTTGCTCATACTGAATCTAAGCTTGGTGGTAGGTAATAGAAATATGCGCTCAAAAATTCGCGCATTGTGCTCACAATCTCAAGCTTGTTTAATAATTTTATTTATATACTCGTAAACATTTGACGTTTTATTAAATCAAGAATATTTATTACGTTCAAATAATATAATAATCATAAAAAATACTTTTTAAAGCCTCTTTAAGTTATGAAATATTGTTTTAAAAAAGTGCAATAGAATTATCTACAATTTGATTGATTTTTATGAACCTGAAATATTGTAAAATGTTCTAAAAAATGTCAATTAGAATAATTAGTAATCTAATATTTAGTTCTAAAATATTGTAGATAGATCTCAAATGCATTACTAATTTAAACCTATTTTGTAACTAATATATTAGCTATATTTTCTTTGTCTTTTGCAAACTTTTTTGTACACTCGAATTTTACAGACACTACAGCCAATTTTAATATTAATACTATTATAAAAATGCCAAAAATACATTTCATAACGAAATAAATTTTATTAGTTTATAAATGACTATGTAATAAATTTTAAAGTCATGATTTACATTTATTAATATTAAGTTTATCATATTTACAGACAACTTCTGGAGTAGAATACTTACTGGTCACTCCTGGCAATAGCTTATATTTCCCAGGCGTTGATTATATCAGAGCTTCTGTCAGTAAAGCTGCCACAAAACAAGGCGGATGCTATTTACCTGTGATAGTTGATTGTCGATACGTTTTGGGTAAAAATCTTTCTTCTCACTTCTGCATATTTTTATTTTATATAATAATATAAATCTGGTTGATAAAATTACAGGCGCTGATTTCACAGCAGCTAAAGGTATAGCCGCTTTAGCTGACGATTTTGCTAAACGAGGACAACCGTTAGTATTTTACAACCCTCGTTCTACAGTTGTGGATGTTTTCAAAGGAGCGTCTATCACTAGTTTCCAATATGTGATGGGACATAACGAATTGGACAGTTATCTGAATGGTAATTAATAATACTATATTATTTTATTAACATGGATTTGATTTTATATTATTGTTTATTCATTATTAGGATTTGGTAATCGTACAGTTTCGACCGGAAAAAATGATATGAAGATGATTGAATCTGTTAAGAATATTCAGGATAATGCGCAAGAGCTTCTCGAAGTTATATCACCAAATAAGAACGGTCTGCCGAATTCAGAGGGTCAAAGCAGCCAACCGCTATTAGAAAAGAACAACGTACAGATTGTTAAAAGGACGCCATCTTAATAATTAAATATGTGATATAACGATTACTGTACATAATTCGATTTTTAGTATACATATATAAAAATAATGTACAATATAATATTAGCGTTAAGATATTTGTACTTACATCGCAGTATTTTATCAATGTATGTGTAGGATGGTTTTGAATTGATGTTGTTTATTTATTATTGTCAATTTGTGTGATATTTATACTGAAACGGAGTAATTTGTGTTATATGTTATTATCTAATCAATGACATATTAAAAAGTTATATTGCAGATGTAAAATATAACTTTCACCCTACTGACTTAAATGAATCTCGTTCTTTAAAAATTACATTATTGATTTTTAAGATATACTATAGACTATTTTAAATAGCATTTATGGAGCATTTAAGTTTTGTTTTAAATATGAACTATCGAATACACAGATTGGATTATGATTAAGTTTTTTGTACAAATACTTTATTGTATAACCTTTATTATTATGTTCCTCTTAAGTGTTTGTATTTACGTATTGTTTTATTTGCGAACATACTGCAATTTTATTCTTTATTGTTGCGTTTCAGACAATTTTTATGTAATCATTTAAGATATACATGCATACAATGTATATCAATTTATAGTTTAATTCATAATTAGATTTTTACTTATAAATACATTTTATAAATAATTTAACTGTAGTTTTATTTTTAATGTCGATAGATCAATAAACACAAATTTATAATTAATTATTTTATTAATTTAAATAAATACTTATAATCACAATAAATAAATAAATGCATCGTTTTTGAGTCCACATTTCACTCGATTAAAAAATTCCCGACTGAAATGAATGCAGAAAACGTTCACCCTGTTGTATAAAAAAACCTTCACACCTTTATATTATAAACTTAATCTTATAAATGCGAAAACTGGTATTACCATAATATATAATAAATGCACGATTTCAATAGAACGATTCACAATTGTTGCCGCATGAACAACGATGAACATTTACTAAAATTATATACTTAAAAATAACTTTGCTTTTCTTGATAGATATCATCGTTGTTAATGCAACGTATTCAAATGTTTTTTTAATATATAACTGAGGCAAGATAACCGATAGACAATCATGAGTTCTAAATTTCGCAATAAATACAATTTTAATACGAATGACTATTAAATGGGAAATAAATTACTTAAAATTAACTATCATATTAAATTATGGGAGACGGATCTCCTCGGCGGATGAAAGTGTAGTACAAGTTATGAGACTAGGCTAACAACAGTTCTTTAACAGTGATCTAGTCACCGAAGTCAGTTTCTGCGAGACGACTGAAGCTATGTGAGAGCTGCGTTGCCAGATGAATCTCGTCGTTCTGTCGTGATTGTCTACGCTGTCGACACGAACCTGCAACATCACACACCTTTTCATAAAAATGTTTTTAACTTTCGATCACATTCAATACATTAACATTAATAATGTTATAACAAAAATAATAATTGTCACAAGTACATCTTTTAAAACAACAACAATGGTAATAAATATAATTATTGTATAAATACATCAATGTTAAAATCACGAATATCTGTAAAATTTCAGTTTAGAAAGCAGTAAGAAAACACTGAAAACATATATACAAGTGTGAGTCAAACGATAATCTTTAAAATGTAATAAAAATTCAAAACACAATTCTGTAAATTGTCATTAGTGTTACATATGGTTTGATGAGTAGATTACATGTGGCAATATGAATCAATCATACACTACTACGGCACAGCAGTAGCTTAAAATATCCACCGCACATGAAACATGCATTATATCATTTGCTTTTTCGTAAAGACGGTATGAATCCTACTAATCAACGAATGAAATTTGAGTATAATGATACAAATGTAAAAGAGCAGACTTATCTGGACTAGGTCAGCACACCAGGTAGTGACATTAATATCTATTGAAACAAAAATAACTGAGTATACTGAGCATATCACATTGTCTATAATGTTCTGCAGTTCCACAAAGCGTTTTTAAGCAGAAAATGATGGCTTCCTAACAATAGTTATAACTGGAGATAAATCCTGGATTCACTACCACTGAATAGAACAAGAACCATTCTTTAACTTTTCACTGAAACAATGAACACAAGCATCTTCCAGAAAGATCATGCTGACTTTCTTTAGTGTAAAACAAAGAATAATTTCAAAACACTATGTATCCAAAGAAAATAATACAAAAATCATCTCTGATTTCATCTCTACATCTTTATACTGTTGAAAGAGGAAATGAGAGAGAAGCGAGGTTCAGGTCCAACAAAGAGGTGCTGCAGTGGGTGCACTCTTTTTGAGTGCGCATGTTTTTAAATGTATCTGTACATTTTCTAAGCGTTGTATTTAGCATCATGGATACTACGTAGAAAAATATGTATTTTTTAGAAAAAATATCGGATAAAATATATTTAAACTTTTCATTTGGCTCTCTTTGTATCAAATATATTGAAGGTAAATATCTTTAAATATCCATATAAGTTATAATTGTTCTACAATAAATTCAAATTAGCCTTAAAAAAGAGAAGTTTAGGTCTGACGAAGATGTGCTAGTTTTTTAAACTGCGCAGCTTTCTATATGTATCCATTCATTTTTCAAACTCTTAAAAACATGTATCGGTTGATATGAATATTATATATATATATAGAAAAATTATATGCTTTAAGCTATTTAGCAAATTTATAATAATTTTTGCTTTAATATTACATAATATTAAATCATGAAATAAATTAAAATATTTTTTTTATTTCACATGATTTTTATATAGTTATCATTACTAACTATTTTTTATTCATTATAGTTATATATTTTTTATATTTTAATTTTAGTTTAGGACACGTTTGATGTTAGTTAACATATATTTTGAAACGAGAATGAAATTTAAACTACTGGATTTGTCTTATTTTGATTAAATCAACACAGAAAACAATTTAAATACAACCAGTGGTGGCAATAAAACAATCACTTAACCAATCTTTAACTATTTAATGGTTGTTCTATTGATATTTTTTAAGCCTTTTTAAGACAAATTTATATTTGCTGTACCATACAAATTTAAGATGATTTTTCACGAAAAAAGTATAAATTTGGCTGATTTTTAAGTATTATTGTGGTAATAAACTGTTAATTTTCTCTAGTAAGGAAAATATTAAGTCAAATATTCGAAAATTTCAGACTTGACTTTGGGTGAAAATAACAAATATATAAAAAAAAATCATCATGCTAGACTTTGTGTTTTGCTACTACACTTAAAGCAAATTTAGTTTTAAAAAATCACTTTTAGTCAATCTTTTAATCAGTTTTATAACATATTTTTAATATTATTTGATTTATCGATTACTAAAAGTGTATATTGATTAACGTCACTCTTGATATTTTCTGACACATATTCTATAAATATATATCATAGCGGAAAAATAGCGACAAAATTGTTTTAAAATAAAACTTCAAAATAACTTATGAACTAAATACATTTGACAATTTTAAAATTAGTATTTCATTTAAGTCATCGATATTATTCATAGACATGCTTTTATTTTGTATAATAGAAATAATAGATAAACACATGATCTTCATACTAATTAAAAACAATTAATTAACACAAATAATGTAAAGATTAGCCACACAATCTATACGTGCATACTTTAACTACGCTACCTATTTAAAGAATTCTACTGTCGTATTGTGGACGGTCTGTAATTGAAGGAATGCATTTATAATCTATTTCGTCCGATATGTTACACAAAATTGTCTTCAAAATTGAATTCAAATGAAATATAATACTAACTTGTTTAGGTTGTAGCACTTTAATCGAATGGAGAGTCGCTCCTCCGCCGTTCTTGATCCTCAACGTCAATTTCCCCAACATTTCAGTAGTCGTGGCTGTGGCGCTCTTCAATTCCTTCTTGGCTCCGCGTCCGGTCTGCAAAATCAACAATTTCATGTATAAGCATCACAAACATAACCCAAAAGTGTTGTGGATTTATTCAATTGAGTAGGCGTTGAAAACCAAGAGGTCGTAACCCAAATTGTTCAGTCGATAATTCGAACATTACACTAAGTATTTTTACCGGCGTGAAAGAATTGTATAAATATTCAAATGGCCGCTTTCACTGTGTCAATCTTAAAGAATGTGTTAAATATGCAAAGTACCTCCTTTTCCACTTTGAGGATCATCGGTCCCATTGTAAAGTCGGTCTTGACTGTCGTGTGATTGGCCATTATGTTGACAGTCACGTCGCCGCTCCTCTTCAGAGAAGACAATCCAAAGAGCGTTCCCTTAGCTCTGGGTTTGCTCCTCTTGTTCTGTTTTCCCTTATTCTTCTTCTTCTTATTCTTCTTCTTATTGCCGCTTTCGTTGGAAGCCCTATTTCCGGTTGGCGTTGTGTTGCTGCTTTGTACCGAATTCTGGGCCATCGTAACCGCATTCCGAGTGGTGGCTGTCGTTTGGGTGCTGGATTCTATAATCAATTCAGCTGTCGTCTTAGCCTGTTCTGCCTTTTCGGTAGTCGTAGTTCTAGCTGTCGTCTGTTCTTTGGTGGTAGACACTTGAGTAGTTGCCGCTTTAGTCGTGGCAGAAGTTTGAGGAACGGACACTGTAGATATTCTTATGATAGATACTGGCGAAGAAGATGTAGAAGGAGACACTTGGATTGTAGTCGTTGCTGCCTTCGGTGATACTGCAGCTTTGGTTGAGGGCATATCTTCCGTCACTTTGGTCTCGATTTCATTCAAGATTGTCGTCATCTCTACGCTTTTGCCAAAACGCCTCTTAGAATGTCCCTTGCGTTTCCTTCAAATAAGATTAAAATATAACATAAATAATCATATTCTGAAATAATATATATGTAAATATCTTACTTATTTTTGTTGCTCTTTTTGACTCCTTTCTTTCCGCTCTTTTTCTTGGTGTCTACAGGTTGAAGCCTAACACTCACTGGATCGTAGGATTTCCTTAAAATGTTGTTCATGCGTCCAAGAATGTTGTCAACGAATCGGTTGTATTTGGCTACGTATATTGCTGGCATGCGATTGCTTGTAGGTGGTTTTTCAACTATAGCTCCTGTTTGGAATTTTAACGTAATTCTTAAGCATTGTTTCTTGAATATTTAGTAAAAATATACTACATAAAACTTGACCGAATCAAATTTGTATGTTGTTACAATTCAATGTGTTTAGTGTAGTGTATGTATTCTTATGTATGTATCTTAGACTTATTTATATTTTCAATGTTTATATATTTTAATACTTATTTTTATGATGTGTTTATATTATTATGAAAATATTTTTTTATAAATATATTAAAGAAAATTTATACTAAGTAATATAAAATTATATTATCTTAAAATATTCACAACTGTTAATATTTTTAATAAAATTAATTAAAAATATTAGATAACAAACTTTTTTAAATTAATTGATTTATTGACTTATTATAATATACGTATAGTAGTTTTAATATGATTTTAGAAACATCGCTGAATTATTCGATTAATATTTAATTTAACTTGTATATTTTAAAGCATTTTTTAATATTATATGTTAAATATATACACTTTGATAAAATTCAATTAATCATTATTTCTTTATCTTATTTTTAGTCATAAAATAAATAACTTTTACTATATTAAGCTCTTTAAATTTTACTAATTTATTATATTTATATAAATCGAAAAATAATTATCATATTAGAAAATTACTTTATTTTAATACTACAAAATATTTTATAAATATATTATATGTCTTTTTACTAAGATAATAAAGAATTCTATATCTTAAATTATAAATAGAATTATTAATTAAAAATATATTTAATCCTACACATATTTTTTATCCAAAACGATTTAAGATCCATTCTAACAAATGTTAGGTTTGAGATAATTTTTTAAACATCAATACGATATTTTATAGAAAATTTAATTTGTATATCCTTAAACATATATTATATATCTATGTAAAATAACTGTTACATATGCACATCGATAAAATATAAATTAAGTTTCATCTTCCTTATATTTGTTTTAACCATTTTATTATCATTTAAAAATAACTTTTACTTTCTCAAATTCTAAACCCCTCTATTTTATTAGTGTATTATATGATATTTATATAATTAAAAAAAATAGAAAATTATTTTATTATAATGCTACGAAATCTGTTATTTTAATATTTGTATATTTTAGAAAATAAATAAATTTTAATATCTTAAAATTATAATAATTGTTATTATAATTAATAAATATATTAACGAATAAGCATATTTTTCGAGTAAATTGTTATAAGACTCATTCTGATATATTTTATGTTTAAGATCATTGATTTATCGAAAATATAAAATTGTATTTTAAATTAATTTTTATATTTCAAACACATTCTTTATACGCAAATTAATTCATATTATTTTCTACATCTTTGATATGTGTTTTTTAATTTTATTATTATATTAAAAAAATACTTGTACTTTTAAATTCTCAAACTCTTTCCACTGGTGTTTATTGTATTTATATAATACGGGGGAAAATTATCATATTAGAAAAGGACTTTTACTTTATTATATAAAATCTGTTTTTTTTTAATTTATTATAGATAATTTAATATTTTACTAAATTAAAATCTTTAGTCTAATTATATACAAAATCGTTACTTATTATAAAAATATGTAATAAAATTATTTTAAAATATTATTTAAAAATATATGAAATGCCAAAATTTCTCCTAATAAATTGATTAAATAATAATAATTTTAAATATATATCTTAGAATTTTTTTTAAATAAATTTAATAATATATGAAAAAGAAAATTCCTTTTCTTTATTATAATAATATGAAATCTGTTTTTTTTTCATATAAACTACTATTAAATTTAATTTATAAACTATTATTAAATTTAAGTTTTTATATAAGAAAATAAATCATAATATTATCTTTAAGGTCAGTAGTAAAAAATATCTATGGATTCACCTTGACAGAGGTTTGTCTTGGAGAACTTATATTTGGAAAAAAAATAAGCAACTGGGACTCCAGATTAACTGGCCGTAAATCAAAACTTTCATTAGCAAATAAATACTGATATACAAAGAATGATTCTAATATGGGCATACGGAGCTCAGATCTGGGGTGCTTCTTCCAGGTCAAATATAAATATTGTACAGAGGCTCCAAAATAAAGTGCTCTGTATCTAAGAAACGCTCCTAAGCGAGTACATTGACAGTGACTGTAAGTGCAAAAGTGTTCAAACTGTGATAAAATATATGTGCATAGACTATATAAAAATACTAAAAGTACACCATAACAAACTAATTAAAGAACTAATCAGTGTCTCAGCTAACATTACTAACAAAACTAAATCAGAAATATATTTAAAAAAATGTAGGACAGGTGAAGAAAGTTCCACTGGGTATCTTTCAACGTATTATTATCTATCCCTTTTTATTATAAATCAAGGTAAAGAAAAAAATAGTTATAAAAATCACTCCTTGTCAAAAAGGTAGATGTTATGCCATTTGCGGTTGAATACCACAAAATTAATTTCTCGATCATTTTCTGACCTAGCACGCTACAAAAAACGCTCGACTCTCATCGTCCTTGACCGTCTCCAAGGTCCACGGTAACTCTTTCGTTTTGCGACACGCACAGAGACGCGCCGGGTTTTTAATTACGAATCGCGGCTACGTAGCGGAAGAGCCGTCCGAACAGTTATCCGACCCTGTTATTTCTCGATCGGCCAATAAATTTGTATTATCATAAAAATATATCTCTAGCTTCATTAGGCCGGCCGCCATGAAAATGGGAAGCGAGCAGCAGCAGCGTGCTTGGAAATTTAATTGGCTTTTCCTGTCCATTATGGACTAGTTGGACTATTTTTTTATTTTCATTGAACGCACGTGAGAATCGATCGTTCTCTTCTTTAGTTAATTAGGGCTTTCTCTGAAGGCATTTCATGCGCGCACTATTTTCTAAAACATTTCAGAGAAACGGTGAGAATAAATGCTTTAAAAAAAACATGATATTCTATAATAATCTAACTGCACGTTACATATGCCGCACAAAAAAACTAACCAGCGTCAACTGGTACAATAGTTACTATTGCACTTACACCCTATCGTATTTTTAAGCAAAATGCTTTTTGATTGCTTTTTTTATATCACTCAAATAAAAATATCATGATAATAATACAATCATGAACTTTACAAATAGGATTAAAATTACTATTGTATAAATTAGTTCATTATATTGATTATGTAGATTTATCCAGTCCTATTTTTATATTTTATTCTTTATTTTCTTTCGTCCTTACAATTTATTTATTCATGCTCAATTGATATTTTAAATATTGTTTTAAATCATTATAAATTGAAATAGGATCTAGATATTTTGCAATTAAAACCATTGATTCTTGTATATTAATTTTATGCAATGCTAAAAACTTAATTATGAATGTACATAATGGCAAAAATACTCTTTTGAACTAAGTGAACATTGTCCGAATAAACGTGAGTAGATCAACGTAATTCAAATGTAATACTCTGTTGTATAATATTCTGATAGTGACGGTATTATGTTTTTCTGCAATATATTTATATAATTGCTATTAAAGTAAAGTGGCTGTAATCAATCAAAATGAACTAAAAATGAAGTTAGCTCAATTATATTTAAGGATATAAATATGTTAATTGTATCAAACACTATCAAAATACTATTAAATACATTTTTTTATAGAGCAACGAAAGATGTCTGAAGTGACAATTATATTTGAAGATGAACTCTTAATATTATAGTGCAACCAACTATAATGCAATATCATAAATTATAGCTTATAATTTATATTACAATTAAACTTATGCAATTAAATATATTACATATAAAGCATTTCATATACTCAATTTATAACGAAGACGTAGTATTAAAATATTATATCTCAAACAAACGGATCGTTGAAATAATTCAAAAGAACCATGGTAAAATTTTAGGATATATAAATATACATATATAGTTTGTTTTATATTAATTTTATATAAATATGGGCTACTTTTAATTGCACCATAATTGTTTTTAAATTTAATTAAAAAATATTAATGTATTTGTTACGTTATTTTTATAACAAAATGCAAAATACAAAATTTATATTTAAAATTATCTGAAAATGATAATGCATTTTAGATGCTTTTTTCGTATAATTAATCAATAGAATTATATATAAAAATACAGTTTTAATTTATATTTAACTGTAGTTTAAATCTAATCGAATTCAGACACGTGCACGTGTACTGAAACCGTCCGGTTTTTTGAGATTAAAAAAAAAATTGAATCGTTTTGAGGATGAACCGCGGCAAAAGACGTTTGTCTTTCGGTCCCTGTCTCAGTCGACCTTAATAAAAACGTGTTTGAGTCGGAACTACCGTTACACTAACGCTCAATACAGGTCTCGTTGGTGTCGAATCGGCTTAATAGACGGAACCCTCCCACACTTATTAAAACCACCTGTGACCGAGTCTTCAAACTACCGAGAAAGCGAATAATTAAAAAAGCATCAAACAGTTTACTATATATCTGTAAAATCACGTTGAAGTGAAACAAAGTTAAATTTCCATTGAAACGCGGAAAATGTATGGGAGAGACATCGACGCGCGCTAAGCGGCAAACCCGCGCAAAATCGAAATCATACATTTTACTACCGAGTATTCGATAATAATTGAATTGCATCACTTGCGTAAGCTTAAATTTATTGTTTTAAGATGATTTATGATCGAGTCAAGGACGTAGAAAGTTTTCCGAAGGCCGCACTTGATTGAAATTGTCTCGCCTACGACGCTCCTACGTTTTCTACCTTAAGTTTAGTAGGTGACACACTGACACCATTTCTCCATTAACAAGTCCAGCGGCTTCCACGACGGTCACTCTTTCTTATGAATTAAAAAAGAAACTCGGGAGAAGCACCTGTGTATATGTGTGTTTTGTATGCATATTAAAACATGTTAATTTTATATAATAAAAATAATAATATCTATCAACCACTACATAACTACGATGATGCTGAGGAATGGGGGTGGGATATTGCGGTCAAAAGTCTAGGTCAGTTGTCGTTGAGCGTTTTGTTAAAGTCAGATAGCATCAAGCTTGATGTGTATCGTTTTTTATATATAAATGTCTAAGCAAAAGCTAAAGGTGTTTTGTCGGTGGAATAAAGCGCCGTTACGGGTTTTATTTTAGATTATAAAAAAAACGATTAGTAGATGTAAAGCAAAAAATGATCAAACGTTACAATCTGTGATTAAAATTAAATTAATTTCACTAGACAATGTCACGCTAGTTAAAAAATACTGAATCAATAACGCGTGATGTTCTGACAGATTAATAAAAAATAAACTAGGCACAATCTTCGCTAGACCTTTTGACCATTAAATTAAAACACATAGTCAAAATAAATATTTTCGTCTATTGAGAAATACTTTCTGTACAATCTGATTTAAAAAACATGAGTGTTCCATTGACAATTTAGTATTGTTGCTCTTCGTGTGTTATTTTTTAAATATATTTGACACGTTGCCACCGTTGATCTGTGACATTGATCTAGGCGTTAATTTAACTTTAATTCCAGATTAATATTATCGGTGAAAAATTTTCATTTTTGTAATTGTTCATAATAAATAGACTATTAGATAAATAAATAAATAAATACTTAAATGATAATTTTTCGCTTACGTAATATTCAATAAATAATATTGCATGCTGCGTTGACTTTACCCCGTTGAATTGATCTTAAAAATGTATGTCTAAGTGTTCGATTCGAAGAGATTGTGTTAAATCGACCGCTTTGAAGACACGTCCGGTTATTGTTGTTATATATTTTATAATAAATAAATAAATAAATAATATGATGAACACATTCCTATTGTACCGTATATACAACGCGTGTCTTCAACGCGGCTGGTATTCGAAGCACACCGAGGCAAAATCTTATCGTACACATTCATACGCGTGTATCTCTAGAACTATCTGATCATTTTGGGCTTTTCGTCGGCGTTAGTGAGTTTCTGGACTTTCCTACTGGACTTTTTGCGGTGTTGGTGATCGCTTTTCCCCCTGCTCTTCTTTTGCGCAACGCTCTTCTGTCCCTTCACCGATTTCGACTCACGTGCTCTCCTGGCGTCGATTACGTCGTCTCCGAGGATCTCTTCGTCGTCATCGTCGTCATCATCGTCGTCGTCGTCGTCTTCATCGTCATCGTCTTCTTCGGGATCCAAAGCGTCTTCGATATCATCTCCGTCATCGTCTTCATCGTCTTCGTCATCGTCGGTGTCATCGTCTGTGGATGAAGCTACGGGCTGGACCAATTGCTGAGCGGCAACCTCTCCGACTACTGAAGCATCAGCGACGTTATCGGCAGCATCTAAGGCAGCTCCTTCGGCAACTTCGTTTACTTCATCACCATTATCGACAGATACGGCTAAAGTTTCTCCGACGGTTTCAGCGGCTGGTGCAGCTACGGTTTCAGCTACGACTGGTACTACTGGTTGGACTCCGGTGGATGGCGATACGTCATCGTCATCATCATCATCATCATCTAAATACAAAACCACAAATACGCATTAAAAAAAAACTCAGAAATTATCAGTTTATTTAAATATTACAAACAGACTCACCTCCCAAGATATCATCGAAGAATCGCTCTAAATAATCATCGTCATCATCGTCATCGTCCGATGCATCATCATCTTCATCATCGTCATCGTCATCGTCATCATCATCATCTATACAACAACAAAAAATAATTAAATAAACGTACATGATTAGACCCCATTAACATCAAAAATTATATATTTTTTCTGCGTAATTTTTTTAATACAGGATAAATATTTCCGCTATTATGTCTTTATATTAAGATAATATGTAAAAATGTGCGTATTTTTTAAAATCAAAACAACAATTCTGTATTATGTTAAAAACTTGTTTCAAAATTCACACGCCATTTATACCGTATCCATACGCTATGTAAATTTTGCACAGTTATACGAAGAATGTGTTATTAAATAGATATAACAGTGAAAAAAAATAATTTCAGAACGATGTTTATTATTGTGATCTATAAAATAATTTTTTACTCAAATTTACTACTTTTTATTTATTTATATTTTAGGCATACAAATAAAACATTATTTATTTATAAATACAATTTATATACTAATGAAAGATATTTTCATGGTCTCTATATATTTTTTAAAACTAACTATAATCATATATATAATTCAAAAAACAGATTTAAAATCATAGTATATCAAACTATGTAGTATCAAAAAATAACTACACGTTACACGTAGCATACGTAACGATGCATAATATTTGTGCTCTATAAAATAAATTTCAACCCGCAAAAAATCTCAGCGAGTAAAAAATTGATTAACTATTATACTATATTCATTTTTTTCTTCTCCTTATATATTACTGTTTTTTTTATTCAATAATGATATAATTTAGGCATAGAAATAACATATTAATTTAATGAGATAAGGCTTATAAGTTTAGAATCATAATAATTTTAAGTTTGCAAAAAATTTAAAAGCAAATATTACTATTCATGAAAAATGTTTTAGCCACCTTTAAATAACATATAATTATATTATTTGTAGTATTTTTTTAATCTACACATACTTAACTATATACGATTTTTAAAAACTTAATATAAGCATATATATAATACAAAAAAACGATTTAAAATCATAGTATATTAAAATATGTTGTATAATACCAACGAAAAAAAAATAACTACGCGTTACACTTAGCATACGTAACGATATATAATATTTGTGCTCTATAAAATAAATTTCAGCCGTCATAAAATCTCAGCAACTAAAAAATTAATTAACTACTAAGCTACAGTTTTTTCTTGCCTCTATATATTACTGTTATTTTTCTATACAATAATAATATATTTTATGCATATAAATTATATATAAATGTTGTATATATACAGCTTTTCTTTCATATATTCTGTATATGTTCGATAGCAAAATTCAATGTGTCATTTTTTTGCAAAATAGCGACAAGAATAAAAATTTAAACACTCGTAACTCAGTAGGTTTAAATTTTAACGAAAAGATCGCTATACATGAAACGTTTAAAAGCCTAAACTACATCTAAATAAAATATAAAAAAAATAGTTTTTTGCTTCAAAACAAGCGATGTATCAGTTCGATCGGACCCCCATACGAGCCATTTTGAGACTTTCAGAAGAGTTAACGCTCTTAACTGCTTGGTTTTAAAGATTAAAAATTTAATTTTTAGTATCGTATAGAACTACCGAGCACCCCCTATACGTTTTGTATGAAAAAAATATATAATTTTTTTTTACAAAATGGCGGGCAATGTAAAAATTAAAAGTGTCATAACTTTGCAAAATGAAATCCTACTGAAAAATTTCGTATGAAAAAAGTGTTAAGAAGGATGATTTGCATTTAAAAACAGTTTTTAATTATTTATTTTTAATAAAAAACGAGTCAATATTATTAAGTGTATCTATACCAGATTTTTAAAAGTTACTATAATCATACCTACATACAAAAAAAACTAAAAGAATAAAAATCATAGTATATATCAAAGAATTTATAGTAATATTAAATAACTACACCTAATAAATATATCTTAGTGAAGAAATCGATTCTTTATAATTAATTAAGATAAAAAAAAAATTGAAATGAAAAATAAATGAAAATCATCATAATTTAATACAATTTAAATATAAATAACACATAGTTATGTAATTTTAAGTGTATTTGTAGTATTTTTTAATCTACATATACATATTTTATTTTAATTTTCAATTTTAACTGGCGATTTAATGCTACAAATGTATATTATCTATAATGATTGAAATTACAACTATATAATGAAGATATAATAACGTATCTTTGTAACACATACTAATGATTTTTAATAAGTAGTAAATACAAAAGAATTTAGTTCAATTCCCATATGAACATTAATATTTATTTTAATTTTATACTATCTAGGAGATCGGAATTAATCATTGATATGCATATATAATTATGAGAGGTTTCTTAGATTTTTCTAATCTCACGGATAAATAACGATTTCTATTAAGATATAATACAAATAATAATCTATTAGCTATCTAGTTAAAAAGTGTATTAATACAGCATAAACTCAATTTTGAGGTAAAGAATTTGGACGCCTAAAGATTTTTAATAGTCTAAAGAATGCTACTGAAGAATTTGCTTCTAACAAAATTAAATAATGAAACGCGGTTATATGTTAAAGCATTAAACAAATACATACGTAATGGAGAAAAACATATCGTTTGGCAAATTTAAGGCAATAATATTTTATTCCAAAAATCGAATACTTTCCAGCGATTTACTTTTGCATTTTAAGCGCTTTTAGTTGTTAGTGTTATATGCTTTTAAATGACAATAAATAAGTCACTAAATGCTACAAAAAAATACTTGAGAGATTGAGGCTTTTATTGTGGTGAATTTTATGTCAAAATATCGTGTTTGGAACTTAAAAACTGGTAGTGCTAGTTAGTAGATGAAAACAGTTCAAAAGAAAATATCATAATATCAAGTGCCCAAATTACGCTTGCTTATTTTTAGCAGTATCATACTATACAGATCTTTTTACTGTGTACTGAATTACACTGATTCGCGTTATTATATCTCAATTAAATAGCATTAAGCGGACATCCGCATCGCATCGAATAGACACAACAACTCCAGCGTGCCACTTGAGCTCGTCGATTCGCTCAAGCGATTTTCGTCATTTCGTCGATAAAAGAAAAGTATCTTCCGTCAATAATGAGCGATTCTCGTCGTCCGGGTGAAAACTCCGGCGGTCAAAAGTGGACCGAGAGACGATTTGTGGGGCACGTAACAACCGTTAAGGCGAATCGAATTTACCGCCGAGCTTTTCTATGTACCAAATAGACCGACGAGGGGGCTCTCGTTTCGGATCACGCGGTCAGTGGGGCGTAGTCTTGCAAATTCCCCCACTACCTAATATCGACTTGGAAAGTGATGTGCCCCCGGGGGCACCGCCCCCGGAGCGACGTCCTTAATCGCGGATGCGTGCAGTAAAAGTGATTCAGCGAAAGCGGAACATTCGCTCGGCAAGGTCATCTGCGGCACGGGGAATCCGCCCTCGAGGAGTGTTTCGGCTTTTTGACCTCGATTGGCGACGATAAATAAATAATTGGCTTAAGGAGATTTTATCTTATGCTACGAGAGCTATTATTAGAATTTAATTGCATAGTTATTATTTTTCACGCGTTGTATATTTTATATTTTTATTAAACTGATATATTAATTTAAAATATACGACAAAAAAAATGTCTTTAAATACAATAATTTTGCATTATACTAATGTACAGAAATGTTTTAACCTAATTATTTTAATAAAAAATAAGATTTTGTACTTTTCCGCTGTATATTTGAATTGTAACTGTAATTAAAATCCATTTCATATAATGCTTTACTATATTTTATAATTTATTGTGGAAAAATATTAAATTGCATTTTCTTATCACGCCTCTTTAAAAAAAGGAATTTTCGCTCCGCGGTTTAATTAAAAATATGTCTAAATAAGCTTATATATTTTTTATTAATAATTATATTTATGCTATAAATTTATTTTTTGTGCTTAAATTATGTTTCAAAGATTTTTTTTATTGGTTTATGGTATTAAAAAACCTCTTTTTTTTAAATAAAATATATAATTTCTCGTTGCCAGAAATAATAAGTATTTTTTTTTAAATAATAAATTAAAATGCGCGAAACTTGTGGCCGATGATTTTTTTTAAATATCTTACAATAACAATAAATAAAAATAATTTATTGTAATGTAGTTAAATCATGCATTGTGATTTAACTACACAGCAGTTTTACTAACAGGAAAGTAATGTTTTGAGTGTAAAACTTAAGATCATGGGCACGAAGCGTGAGTTTTTGAGCATGTTTTAAAATTATGTACCATTTGCCTTATGTAAAATAATCGTATTTAGCACGAGCTTTCGTTAATGATGTTCCAGACATTTTCAGATGTTGATCATAATACGTAAACTAAATGTAAAAATAATGTTCAAACTGCAGAGGCAAAAACATAAATCACACATTAAATATTGATTTAAGCTGCACCAGCTGTATTTAATTTACTAAAAATAGAGATTTTTTTTGTTTAAAATATTGTTACACATACGCAAATAACATTTCAAATTAACAACAAAAAGTAGAGTGAATCAAAAATATAATTAAAAGCCCAGAGTTAAACGTTAAAAAGTACAAAGCACCTCGAGATTGTTAGATATTGCTGAATTATACTATAAATAATTTACCAAAAAATAGGTACAATGTTTATTTGATTAAAATATTGTTACAAATACGCCATTATTATTTTAAATAACAACACAATAGCAAGATATTAACCAAAAATTAAAGTTAGAGCCCAAAGAATTGATCGTCCAGCACCCAGCACGCTTGCTAGCTGCGGTATATCACGACAGTGAGGGTACCACAATATATTAAAATATTCTACTAAAAATAGAGATATTGCTAATTTGTTTTATATTTTGTTACATACACGCTATTAACGTTTTGATTAACAATATTTTAACAAAAATGTCAGCAAATCGCGTCCAGTTCCCAACACGGTATTCCTAGTAATAATAATCGTTTCCTAATAAATTATATAATATAATATAAAAATTTACACAAAATTAAAAACGCGTAATATATAAAATTTATTACCTAAAATATTTGGAAATACAGCAAAAATGTTTTATTTTTGCTAATGAACAAACTACTCACTAGCTGAAGAAACGCAGTACAAAACAATTAATAAATAGTAACCTTTTAACGCTAATTAATTAAATAAATATCAATTTAAATATAAAAAATACATAATAAATATATTATTGAATCTCAAAACTAGTGCACCTGTACAAAGACAAACTGTACAATTTGTATGGTTGATAATTATGGGAAACTTTCGGTTGAATTCTCCGTGTTTTTTTTATTTTTCACAATTCAAAAAAATGTGCTTCTCATTAAGGTTGCGAGGTCAGGGCTCCCTAGATTCGTCTATTGCCGGAAGAGGCCACGAAAGTGTACCGCCTTTCATTAGCATAAGTATGCAGGTGTGACCGTAGAGAGTTCGCCAATAGACAATGTTATTGCTACAGCTGTAGTCGCGGTATTTGTTTCATCTCCAAACGTGGAAAGTTGGGTGACGAGCCACGTGCTGTGAGGGCGAATCAAAAAGTCTGTTTATAATTCAGACATTCAATAAAATAATAAAAAAGGAATAAGATAAAATCTTGTCATATAAAATCTAAAATATTTTATATGCACTTAACGTTAATTATGATTTTAATCACCAGAATCACAATAATAACTGTGATTTAACTTTTAATATATTAGTTTACTAAACATCACTTTACCTACTTTATAAAAATGTCTACAATAAAATACAAAGCACCGTTTAATATGAATATTTCATTTGAGTTCATTATAAATAATTGCATTTATTTTAAGCTTAGTTAAATTTTAAAACAGAAACGGCACACAATTGCAAATCACGTTATATATATATTTAATTACATGCACCTCTGTTTATTTATTAGTTAACTACCAAAGTGTATCGTTAGCTAAAATTTCATGCTGAAATTTATTGAGCGTGAAACTATTGTTTTTATGATGTTCATAATCTGCTGAGATATAATCTAAGTTTCATAATATTATGCATAATTTATTTAAAGCACGTCTCGTACGTGCACATACAATCAACTGTGCATATGATAGCTATAGCTTTTAAAATGATAATGGACGGTTTCTTCGACGTCTTGAGGAATTGTTGTCTTAACAGTTTCAATGACCTCGTTTGTTTTCAGCTTCAGTCAGACTAGAATTTATATACGTACATATGTATGTATGCGGTATTGTAATTATGCAAATTGTTTTAAACTTTCACGCGTAACACAAAACCGAAAGGAAGTCATCATGTCAGACTTTTGGCGGCATTCGATCGACATAATTCGCGGTTAAGCCTCGGCTTAAGGACATCCTGCAGAACCAGTCGAGAGTTTATTTTAGTTCATTGCCCGATTGCCGTCGAGTTTGGTCGGCGAAAAAAAAACGAAATGTGCATTAGGCACTCAAGATGTATGCAAAAGCGAACGAAAAGACTTGAACATCATAACTAGAATTGGCAACCAAATATTTTTTATACTAAATTAAAATATTTGCTACAAAAAATTTCCAACATGACTTTAAATGTTGTTTTTATAAAAATAGTTATATTATTATGTCGGGCTTTATAAAAAAAATCCCTTAAAAATTGATTGATAATACTGTTCTGTATAAATATAATACTTTATATGGGCACATTAACTCTTTCAATGTGTAGCAGATGAACTACACTTTATCTTAAATGAACAACATTTCATGAAACTTTAAATTCACAATCACTATGACACTATTTAATATCATTAAGTGCTTTATTATATTCAATAGTTTCAGAGAGGCACAAACTGATCAAATATGATATTATGAAGTACTCACCATCTTCGAAGGCATCTTCAATGTCATCGTCATCATCATCATCGTCGTCATCATCATCGTCGTCGTCGTCATCAGATGCTGGTGCTGGTACGGCAGGCTGAGCAGTCTGGCGACCGCCCTGAGCCACCTGGAGGGCCTGAGGGGCCGCAGGGCCCTTCTTGGCGACAATTGGCGAGCCCTGCGTCAGGGCTATCGCCGTACAGCTGATCAACAGGAATATAAAGGCGATTTTCATATTTACACGCACCTATAAATAAAAAAAAAGGAATTCATTGTTAATCAAGTCAAAAGAGGCTGTGAAGCGAGCTTGCGTGCGACCTTTGCAAGGTCAACGCCATCGAACCCTTCGGTCATTTTCGATAAACAGTGTTTCATATCTTTGTTATTTTTATATATAATAACAGGGTTATTAAAATTGATTAGCTTAATGACATGATCATAAAAAAGCTGCAAGATTTATTTTTTTAAATTAATAATTTTTTAGCACATTTACAATTTTTTAATAGTTACTCTATTCCAAAAGTCGATTATTTAGAACAGTTATATAAATATGAATAAAACTTTAGTTATCTTTATTATATATATTTTATATTTATCTAAGAATTTATAACAAAATTACAAAAAAGTATTTTTATTAAATAATATTACTCAAAATAAGTTCAGAAGTAATAAGCATAAATTTAATTTAAAATCGTGTTTACACTATTAATATTAGGATTTAGCTTATATTGAAACATATATTCAACAAAAAAATATGTATTAAAAAAACGTTGTTTAAATTTTGATATATAAAATAATTAGTGAAGAAAATAAATTAGGATAAATATTAAAAAAATTAAATAATATTTACAATTCTATCATAGAGTTTATTGGTTTGCCTGTACATAGAGAGTTAATTGTTTAATAACATTAATCTTATAAATAAAATTTATGTATGTTTTAATTAGGAATATTAGAATATTTCGTTTGTCTACGTTTCGACCACCAATGCTGGGGGCATTATCTAACAACCCAAAAAGCTAAATAATCCGGTAAAAACTTAGATTTTTCGCGAGTATAATTATTTTTGAAATTCCGGGATTTATCGCGATTTTTGCTTACTTGTATTCTATATTTCGGTCGTGATTTTTCGGCCATGATCATTAACTAAAGTTGCGAATAATTCATGATCATGGCCGGAAAATCACGGCCGAAATATAGAATACAAGTAAGCAAAAATCGCGATGTATCCCTAGATTTCAAATATATATATATATATATATATATATATATATATATATATATATATATATATATATATATATATATATATATATATATATATATATATATATATATATAAAAAACAATTTTTAAAATATTATTATAATAATCTAGTTTTAAATTAATCAGGCTTTTTAAAAAAAATATTTACAATTTTTTAACTTAAATTTAAAATTAGGTGACTGGTGTAATAGACAACTGTCTAGTTTATTGTTGATTAAAGAGTTTAATTGCAATAAATAAAATAATATTTGTAGATCACTAGCATAACTTAAATATTGCACATTATATTTTAACACAGATTCAGATGAAAATTTAATTAATATATTTTCTTTTACATTGTTTTTCAGTTTATTTCAACGACGTTTCACCAAAAAAATCAATTATTTATGAGTTTATATGTGATGATTATGGCAGGAAAATCAATGTTCCAATGTATGCTCAGTGACAATAATAAACTATAGTGACAATGAAACCCATACATTATTAGGGAGTTATATGCATAAACAAATCTCTATATAAAAATACGTTTTGATGAGCTTAAGAATATAAACAAAATATGTTACTAGGTTAAAAACAAAATGTATAATTTTTTATAAAAAAAAACATGACAAAGTCGGATAATATGAATCTGTTTTATACGTTAGAGGTTTAGCCCTTTGAATGAATGATTAGTAATAGTAATAGAATAATGTGCTTTGCTTATAATTCATATCCTGCATAGTTATTAATCACCGCAGATGAGTGGAGCTCTTTGTGCTAGTTTCGAACGCGGATTTGTCCGAAACTTTCGCGTCGATTTTCCACGAAAGCTTTAACGGTACATGAAAAAATCAACAACCAGCTGCACACTCTTATCTTTGTCATCCGAACAGCCTTCGAACGAGCAACTTTACCCAAGAGGTTAATCAACTCTACAGCGATATAAACGCGCGGTCATTGTCAAAGCCAGTCTATCTCGTCGATCACCAAACACTGCACTTTCGGAAAATCGGAAAATTACCACCGTACATTGTTTTCATATTGCTTACCTTCGACACTGGTCCGAACGAGAGGAAATTTCAACAATACAGAGAATGATATCACTAATCACTGACGAGCATCAACTCGCCGTTTCGTACTCGAATGTGTTCGTACTACTACGGATCGGCGAGGTGTTTGCCGCGACGCGCTTTCAAGTGAAATAGCGGTCCAGGCGCCCGCCCGGCTCTTTTATACAGTTACGTCACGGGCACCACGTGACCTTGGTCCGGTGTCTATTCGCGACGGGGTGGGGGTAGAAGCTCCTCTCTCGAGTTTCCACGCGGCCTCAACTTTTCCCAGGCTGAAGATGCTCGTCTGTCTAAGAACTTGTTGGAGATGTGAACTCAAGGATGAAACACGTGTTTTTTTTAGTGTATAGAATAATGATGATGATAAAAATAATACTTTTTTGGTATACATAATAATAGGTATAACTACTTTAACAAGTTACAAAAAATATAAATATTTCGAGCTAAGATAACACACGAAACTATGTTTAAATAATATTTTTGGTGAATATGTATTTTACATTAGGTTCTAAAATATGTTTATATTTAAAGCTTTTGAGTTATCTGTTAAAATAAATTAGTAAACGTATGTATGTATGTTTCATTAATTTTTAAGACACTCCTGCCTTTCTCTGATGTACAATAAATATATATTGTAATATATGGAATGGCATCCGTTACAATTTTTGATCAATTACACTTTAGAAAAAAAAAATAAAAATATAGTTTTCCTCTGTATGAAAAAAAACTGAGCATCGTCTTTAGATCTAATATAAAACTAAGATACCTCTAATATACTAATAAAGCAAAGTATTACATATATTTTAAATGCATTTAATAAATCAAATAAAAATGTGCTATTAGTTTTTATTTTTTGCTTTTAAAGAACCGCCTTCCACACTATGTATGTAAAATTAAAAAATGGCGCTCTCTTAGCACAAGATTATTTTTTTTATTAAATCGAGCTATGAAAATCTATATAAATATACAAAGTATATGAACATATGTAAAATTATTTAAAATTTGTTATTAGATTTTTGACTCAACATGTTATGCTTTCTATTTTATAATCCATTATTATAATATACAATTTAAAACGCAGCTATAATTTTTTATACAATATGTGTCAGAATGATTTTTAAATAATCAGTGGTTACACATTAAATCAGTACTGATACTTAAAGTGATGTTTAAAAAAAATATTCTGATACATAAATATTTTATCACTTCACACATAGATGGAAAAATGTATTCCAATAAAACCAATAATCATTACAAAAAAAAACTAATTTTTTATTAATTTGAAAGGAATTTTTTGATTTTTTACTGTCAAAATTAGCTATATATTTATATTCTTAAATAACGAATACCGAAATAACGAAATTTCTAATATAACGAATCTTCAATTTGTCCGCGAAAAACTTTCATACAAAATGTTTTCATTGTAACGAAAACTGATCTCAGTATAACGAAATATTTTGATCCGAATTTAAGAATGACGTTACTACTAGACACTCAAATTTTTTTTATAAAAAACTACAAAAATGATCTGTCAATATTATAATAGGTTATTTTGATGCTGTAGTAATATTGTAATCAAAAATAAAATTAAAATATATCATCTTCTTTACATTTAATATAACAAATTTTCAGTATAACGAAATTTTTTATTCTTTATCGTGAGCTTCACTATACTGAGATTTCACTGTATATATAAATTATATATTCTATAGAGCAAATAATTATATCAGTCATGCCTTAGCTGTTGAAATATAAGTACGTTTTTTAATATATTATATCTGTATTGATGCACATCTGGACTCTATATTTTAATAAAATAAAGAAAATAGGCCACAAAATATACGATGACAGAATTATTACTAAGTAAACATTTTTTTATAATATCGCATGCTATGCGAATTTCTTTTAAAATCGGCAATTTCGACCACTAAAGGGATTTGTGTAGTGGTAGGTGATTCATAAGATGGTTTCAAAAAAATCGAACGAGAAAAAAAAATACCAAGAATAGTCCTGGTTGTGTGAGACCAGCAAAGATACACGCAAATACTACTCAAACTATTTATCAGTTGGCCTAGAAACTAAAACAGTCCGATACAACAATGCATAGACACATTAAAAATATATGGAAGGCTTGGAGATAAGTTGTATTGATTCCACACGAATTGCGCGAAGAAAACAAGTTAGTGCGTATCCGCATATTCCAAGAGCTTCTGTATCTTGAAGCTGATCGCCTTTTCTCAATTATTTGATAACCAGAGATAAGAAACAGATAATGTACTACAACAATCGTTGTAAAAGAACCTACCACAAAGCCCAGGCTCAGTTTAAAAATTTTTTTGTGCGAATGGTGAGGTTGCAACCTGACAAAACAACAAAATCTTGCATCGTTTGGATAAGGAGGTTTGCACCAGTCAACAGAAGTCGAATAATTCTACAACATGACAATGCGCGTCCTCATGTGACGAAATTGACTATATAAAATCAAGGAACTTGCCTGGAAGGTTTTATATTATCCACTTTATTCTCCGCATCTTGCTCCTTCTGATTACCATTTTTTTCGATGGATGTATCACTTCCTAGACAAAAAGAAAACAAAATTCAGACGATGTGAAATAGAGGCTATAGGAATATTTTGCATTAAAACCTTAAAAATGTTATGCTAATGAAATTAAAATAATATTTTTTTTAATTTGTTATAAAAACATTTGTTATAATAACATTTATTTTAGGATTACTGTTTTTACATTTAATTAAAATTAAATCATTTTTATTGTATAATATAATATTTTCGAATCAAATAATGCAATATTTTTTTTTAATATTTAATAAATAATATTCATATAATCAATCAAAAATCTACCCATTACTATAACCTTAAATTTGAACCATAAGTGAAAATGACAGAATTGACGTTTATACCATATAAAATTATTATGTCTACTACCGCTATTAAAAAATATAGATCAAACCTATTTTTCTTGAATAATGACGAACAGAATAATATAATTCACAAGTCACTGTTTCGAAATAATAATGCTTTTTTTATATTTGTTTTATTGTTACTAATAACATATTTTGTTGAATATTCCTTTGTTATTAATGAATAAGTTCAAATGTAAATAAAACATATTTAACAACTTCTTTGCTATTTTAAAATGATTTAATTAGATTAAAAATAAGCTACAGTTATTTTAAGTATATGCACGATTTGGTCATTTAAACACATCTGGGCCATTTCCCGGAACATTTTAACTAACGAGGTTGTAAAAAGAAATGGCAATGAACTTGAAAAACATGCACTGATTTTTACATTCAGATGAATATAAAAAATGCCTTAATGCTAACAGATAAAAAGATACAATTCCACAGTGAAATGAGTCAATCATGCGTGTTCATTAGTAGCATATATGAAACTCACTAGAAGAAAGCTCCGTATCGAGTTGCATAAAAGAGCTATAAAAATTATCTATCGATAGAAGAAAGTATTGATTCATCATAAGCACGCCAGCGATTCTCAAGCGTGAGAATTAATAAGAATTGCACACTGGTTTACATGCGATGATTGAATAAGGTTAAAAATATTAATGCAATTAGGTTTTTATTTCTTTCTCATTATAATTGGGTAGAAGAATATTGATTGTTTCCTTTTAATGAGAGATATTATTATAATCATGGTTTGTGATTGATC
Organism: Plectrocnemia conspersa; assembly: GCF_051122295.1. Lineage (NCBI taxonomy): Eukaryota > Metazoa > Arthropoda > Insecta > Trichoptera > Polycentropodidae > Plectrocnemia > Plectrocnemia conspersa. Next base: position 8,007,704 of record NW_028277177.1, on the reverse strand, counting down.
CGACGCGAGCATAAAGTGAAATGGCTCTCACGACTCTTGAGTAAAATCTAGTTCAATCTAATCACACCGATGGACGTTTTGAAATCGATTCCTGTTGGCAAACAACCATTGGTTCAGTTTTCTAAAAATACACCCAGTTTTGCTAGCCAACCTTAACGGTCTTGGATCAACGCCTGAGTGAAATTTATGCGACATTTATAATCACGACAGCTATCATTAATAAATAATCTATTACCAAATTTTTATTTTTAGAATTCTGTTGCTCCACTTTTAAAAATTCTATATTTATTTTAATTTAAAGCCAAATTTTTTTACGTCATATTATAAGTATTGATATCGAAATTATTAGCACATATGTAATGGAATATCAAGTACCAAATTCAGCAATGTAATCGAACATTTATTTTGAAGGACTCTAAATAAAACATGTATCGATTACTTAGTTAACTAAATAATACTGACATTTAAAAAAGGTTAAATCATTGTCTATAAAATATTTGTTCTCAAACATTTTTAATTTTAAGATTTACTTTTTGTTGATATTGTGTATTTTTTATTTATTGGATTTAAATAATATATTTGAAGTTAAGTTTTGATTATATATTTGATTATTATTATTATTATTATTAAATAATACAACAAAAATAACCGTTCAATATACAAGTAAAGCAATATTACGTTTAATCGTAATTATGTGTCAAAAATCTTCTTTTACAGTAATATTATAAGTCAACATAAGTATTCTTAAAAAAAAATTTACTACAAATACATTTTAATAACAATTTAAACACAATTTATATATTATTTATTTATTTATTGCCTATTGTCTGTGAAAATAAAATATATTATGGTATATGCTTAATCAAAATAAAACTAATTTTTATATTTGTATGTATTTTTATCTCTATAAATTCACTATAGTTTTAAATATATTTTAATTTAATTTTATCAACCCCAAAGAAAAGCAAACTTACTAGTTAAAATTGCAGAGAAAATAAAAGTAGAAAGAATGTGTAAAACATCAAGGAAACCGAGTATTAAAACCGAACTAAACAAATCTAAGAAAGAGTTATGACAAACTATTAGTGTCATAAAGAATTAATCAATACATGACTATCTAAAAACATAACTGCAACGAAAATCACAAGTTGTTTTCTATGAAAAGCAATAAAAAAATCGCCCATTAACCCTTTCACCGCGGATGGCTTCTATAGAAGTCATCAAAAAAAATCGACAGTACCCATTGAACACCTAAAGGTCCCATAAGCCTTTGAACCTAATCATATGGTTATTTAGTATAATTTTAGGCGGTAAATCACTTGAATTTATTAAACCATAATATTTTTTTAAATATGGCATGAATAAGTGTGTGCCCCCCACATATTAAAGAATTATAAATGCGCGCAAAAATATCAGCCGTGGTTAAAGAGTTAAACTATAAAATGGAAAATTAGTAAGATATAATAAATAAAAAGCTATCGCGTTCTCTGATTTTCTATAAAATTAAGAAGAAGAAAAGTCATTTCTGGAAGCACCACATCAACTCGATTTCTCTTTAAACAAAAAAATCAAATTTGATTTCATAATTAAATATAACCTTAGCCTCAAAAAAGCTTCTGTGGATAATTTAATTACAGTAAAGACGCTTAAAGAACTATCGGAAAATTATATAATAATAATTACTAACATTTTTTCAACGCAATAATATGACTCCAATGTTTCCCAACACAATGGAATGTTAGTCTCCAACAGTGGCGTAGCTATGGGGAGGCGGAGGGGGTGGGCCGCCCCGGGCGGCACTTGCTTGGAGGCGGCATATTCGCGATGCAATCGTCTAGTGTGGTTCTTAACCCTGAATGCACTAAAACATATATAAATCCTTAATAATAACCAATTTATTATTTTAAGAAATGCTGATTTTGTGACCATATACTATAATTACTTTATATATGTACATCTTTTAAAATAATGAAAAGATTTAGAAGAAAAATATGTTTTTGTTACTTTTCACATTGCAATTTTATACATCCATTCTTTAACAATTATCTCAAGTAAGTTTAACGTTAAATAATATATCAACAATATTTCTCACGCGTATAAATCATCTTATTATAACAGTAAGCACCATGCATAAGAGAAGGTCGTCTGTCAATTGAACAGTTTTATATTTCAAGATCAATTCCTCGAAACGAAACGGCACAATGGCGTGTTGAGCATGCGTGATGCATTACAGATTAAACCGCTTTTGCATTCGCGCATTCCATAATTCGCGAACAAAACGCTCATTTCATACAGTTATAAGTGGACGATAAAATTCTTAATGCCACTTTTGAAGATGCGACAGTCACGCGTTTTAGATTGATTGTCTGTCATTTCACGGGTTATCGTTGTGTTAAATTGTTAACAACTCGGAAGATCGACACGCTCTGAATGCCCGATTTGACTCCCTTATAACTGTTTGCGACGTTCTGAAAACACTTGCAATTATGAATCTTGCCAAAAAGTAACCAACAAGATGATTTAATGGTCTGTTAGAAGTGAGAGTTTCATTGCATGAATGAATTTACAGAACACGCCCCCATTTACTTAGATAGAATTTATCTTGTTCGATATTTATTTATTAAAAGTTCAACTATCGTGACTTGACAGTAGAGTCTCCAATTCGAGTAATCGAGTACTCGATACTCGAGTATTTTTGTCTATTTTTCAAGTACTTGATAATCGAGTTTTTTGAAAATTACTCGATTAATACTCGAAATTGAAAAATTTTGAAATATTTCAGAAACAAAAATAACTTTAACTCGGTCCGGTAAAGGTTAATGTCATGCTTTTATTTGGCGTTTATGCCCGAAGTCCCGAGTTACTATCAGGTATAATTTTTTCATAGTTCCATAGTTGCATAGTTCCGGTCGTCGGCTATGTTAGTGGGTACGACGGAGAAATTTCTTTTGTGTTTTCTGTTCGACAGTCCCGACTTATCTAATTTATGGCAATGAACAATATGAAATATCAACAAAAAAAATTTTTAGATTTTATGACTATGCAGTTGTAGCGTAAAGTGTTGTAAATTGTTTATACTGATCCCTCAGCTTAAAATATAAATCAAAACAATTGTGTGTTTTAAAGGCATTTAAAGTAAAGTCAGTTCTTTGCGAACCGTTTAGCTCTAGAGTGAAAGGGATTCACCCAAATACATCTTCGAAGGATAAAGATTTAAATTCTTCGCATTAATCAGAAGGAGTAGAATATTGTATATTGTTAAGAAAAAAATCTATTCAAGAATAATTACAAAATGCTATTTTGTCAATAGTCGAAGGAAATAAGAGAAAAGCAGAGAAGGGAATGAAAGAAGAGAACATAAAAAGAGAGTTAAAAAAAAATTATATCTATAAAAAGCGAACAGATATAAATTAGAAGCCTTATCCAACGCGTTAATGACAATAAGACCAACATCAACAGCAACGGAAAGGGTTTTTTCCATAACGGGAATAATAAAACCAAAGGTTAGCAGTAATATTAAATTCGAGACACTTTTTGCATTATTGTTTTTAAAAAGTATGTTCGTGAAGTTAAAATAATTGTAAAAATTAACATACTAAGTATTTTATTTATTTATTTATATGTGCACGAATTTGAATAATAGCTATTTTGGTACATTTGGTAAATACTCGAAAGTACTCGAGTACTCGAGTATTTTAAAATTTTAATATTCGATACTCGAGTAGTTGATGGTTCGAGTAATTGGAGACTCTACTTGACAGACTACCCCAATGCTTCCTGATGATCTTTCATGCACGTACGTATACATTACTAAACCATGCACTCATATAATATTATAAAAATAGACACGAAACATTTAATTAAATAATTAAATATTAAAAGAATGGTTGTTGCGCACACTCAGTACTTTTTTGTCATAAAGCACACCAAAACTTTTTTTCGATGGATTTTAAATGTAATTTTTAACAAAATTATGTACAGTCCATATGGACTTAAATTGCCCTACTAAAAAGTTGGAACCCGTTTGAGTTAAAACTAAAATAAAAATGAAACTTTCCTATGAATAGAGCAACAATTAAACTCACTTCAATAAAAATTTGATAACAGAGAATCTGCTTAGCATAAAGCAGCATTAAAAATAGTTGCTAAAAGCGAAAAATATACACTTGAAAAATATTTTTAACGTCATTATTGCATAAAAAAGTAATAACTGCATATTAAGTATTAAAGTTGAAATGTTGCCTTATTCTACAAATGCGTGTAATAACACTGTTAATTATATACACATACAAGTAAAAAATGATGAAAACTGTGATTAAAACTATTGATAATTGATAAATTAACCATAATAAGCAAAAATATGTTAGATGCTGTATTGAAGGGAAATGAATTCATTGATAAATTTGTCTTGGATTTAGTATAACTTGAAAAGTAATTTGATTCCTTACTTAAATGTCTATAATACGTTTGTGGGATAAAAAAAATGCTGAATTGTGCTAGACTAGAATTATCAGGTGATGCAGTTTAAAAAAAATTGGAATAAATAACTTAAATCATTAATTGATAAAATTACGTCATATAAAACGCTTCGGCAAAGAATACCAGAGAGTTGCATTTATGTGCATGATTACTTGAAGCTGAGCTGCTGAATATTAAAGGAATTTAAAGTACCCGTTGGGTGTCATCTAACTTGCGAAAGATTTGGCTGTGTGACATAATTTTGAATATCTTACATATTATTTTGAAGAAGCAATGCACGATCATATAAGAGATAATAATTATAAATGCACTTATGATTGGTTGAAAAAAAAATTCACAACTAAAGATTTTTTAATGGACCTAGGATTAATAATGTAAAACACTTTCCAAGAATTATCAGAATTAAGTTTGGACTTAAAGGACCGCAACATGAACCTACACAAGGCAAATGAGAAAATAAAAATACTGGTACAATTTTTTAAGAGAAAAAAGACCTTGGGCCATATTGTAAATGTCATGTTACTGCTGTACATAATCTTCATTTAAGATTGTTTGATAGCAAATACGATGAGTTTGCGTATTGGTGTTTTTAACACGTCACAAGTATTGACAATTTATAATAAATGGAAGATTTATTAATAGTTAAAAATTCAATTAACAAATTAAAAATCAATAACTATTATATAAAATGCACTAAATCAAATTTATATAATAATAAGTTTACAGACTATCACAGATTCTTTATATAAAAGTTTATTATGGCTTTATCTATCGTCACATCTTAACTTATATCAATTGCTATATTTTACGTATTAAATAAACTACAATATGTTATACGTATTGAATTTAATAAGCTGAAATTTTCAAGTATGAAAAGACAAATTTCAACTACAAAAGTTGTTTTTATAAGTAATATTAATTTATTTTTATTTGTATCAATTTTAACATATTTCAAGCTACAAGTGACACATAGTTATGTAGCAGACGTTTTACTCAGATATTTTACACATAGATTCAATATAACATGATAATTTTGATAGCAAACATTACAAAATTTTAGTAACAGTATACTTATAAAAACAGCAACAATTTGATTTTATTTACTATTGTGTTTTTCAATGGTATTATTATTTAGAACTCTTAATTTAAAAGTAAAAAATTAAACTAAACCGCAACTTTTCTCTTAAGAGCAACCAAGCTTTTTATATTATTTTATATAATTAATTCTCTTTAGCATTAAATTAGCAAGTCAAAAATATGACTTCTTTATCTTTTATATTTCACTAAGTGAACATTTAAAACAGTTAAAATATAACATGTATTTATTAAAAAAATATTACTTTACGTTTATTGCTACTCTTACTTTAAAAAGATAGATTAAAAAAATTCAGGATAGCGTCGCTTTACCAATTTATAACTATGATATTATTATTTTTATAGCTTTATTATTTCACTAATATTATATTTAAAATATGACATTTATATTTTTAAAGAACACTGTTTATTTTCCTAGTTTATTCGTACCTCAAAAACAAACCACAACTTCACCCCATAAAGTTAGTGTTTGTTTCCGAAAATAAACTTGAAAACTGTGAGATTAAATTCTCTTTAACATAAAATGAATAATTTATATCAGTCGAAGAAGAAGCGGCCGAGCTGCATTCCTTTACGCCAATAACTTCATATGAAGATATCCTCGCAAAAACTTTCTATTAAAAAGTTTTTCGCAGATATTTCACGTTGCATATTATACAAAAATATTAAAAACAAAATTTCTAAATTAGATGAAAAAATCTATCACGAAATTTGAACCACAAATAGACCATGAAGTTTTTTATAATAAACATTCAAAGCATACCACATCGTTTAAAAGGGAAAATGCAATCGATGGACGAAAGCAGGAGTGAAATCGAAATTGGAGTTAAATTTAATCACGTCTCTCTCGAATGTGTAGGATGTTATGATTGTTAAAACGTATAGAACTACGTGCAAAAAAATGGCACAGTTACTGTTCGCCTCGAAAAAAATATAGAACTAACTCAATCAATTTTCAAGATAATTGTCTCAGAAAATTTTTTATTAATTAATCGACAATGATACCGTAACATTATCTAGTAATCGCTGATTTATGATGATTAAATAAAAACTAAGACATTCCATGGCCACGGGGAAAGTCTTTACAGTTATCCTGATTACTATTCATTCAATAAGCTCTCAGTTACTACAGGTCTAAAATAAAAATCCACCGTACAGTAGCCCAAATATGATACAGCGGTATGCAGTGTTTTAAAAATATAAATATAAACTAACACAACACTGATTAATATAAATTCATTGCTAATATATAAAATTGAATAATAAATGAATAAATAATTTTACAGGTGACATTTGATTGAATGTAGCGTCATTGATAATGAATGACCCTGTTTCTCAAGCTGTGGCCCGGACGTTCTAACCGTTTGAGTATGTCATGAATTTAAATATTTAATTAAATTTTATTTAATGGCAAAAGTATTGTTCGATAGTATTTAAAAAAATAAATTAAAAATTATTTTAATAAAAATACTTTTACTATTTTATTGAATATTTATATAAATGAAAGATGAGCGAAAACGCATGTTTAAAAAATTAATCGGGTTTGCGTGAACCCCGCGCGTCGATCTCTATTAGTGAAATTTCGCACATTTTTAAGTAAATTAAAGCAAAACGACTTTTATATGGTATTTTAAACTAAGAAATATACTTTATTTATTATATATTATTAAAATTTATTTGATTTCAGATGAAAAACGTCTTTTAATACATATCGATGCCTATTTGCTGTGTGTAATCAGCCGAGCTTTATACACTTCCTTAGTGAAGAATATAATTAAGTTGCGGCGGATTCGATAACCGGTTTTTATGTTTGTAGGTCAGACGAGAGTTCAAGAATGAGAGAAATGGAGAGGAAGAGGCGGTTCTGTGGTCAGGATTGGACTTACATAGGCGTTTTAATAACGCTCGCACACACAAAAAAAAATCAATGAAAAATTTTCTAAATGATATAATTTGATACAAAATTTCCAACGAGGTCAATTTTGAGGATCTAGTTTTTTTACTAAACCTATATATTTTTTTATTGTTGCACATACAGATTAATTAATAATAATTTAGAATAGATATTATTTAAATATATTTATATAATATGTCTAATACGACTCTGAACAAGAAAGCGCTTAAACGCAATTATTTTGGTTTATTCGATTATAAATTATTATATAATATTATTGCTGCTCATTTTCTTTTGAACGATCTGCAATATGTTATGTTAATATTAAATAATACAATATTACGATATTAAGCTCTAATTTGTATATAAAATAAAATAATTAATTTCGATATTTTTAAGTAAATTTTAGAAAAGCTCATAAAAAATAATTGACTGATCTGTTTTTTTATTTTAAATACGCTTTTAAGTTATTTCAGTGCTTTAAATTTATTTTTAAACATAATAGCAAAGTGGAGACATCTAACAGAAGGCAAATAAAGATTTTATAATTTAATTTATAGAAGAAAAACGTAATCTTAATAGTATTAATTTTTATTAATAATAGTGACATCTGTTACATTAATTTGTAATTTAATTTATTATTATACTTTATTTTATAACACGAAACTAAACTTTGATATTTATTAAATAGCAAAAAAATATATTACATTTAATATATATTATATTATATTTTTTCATTTACCGACAGATGACATTTTTATTTAATAAATGATGAAATATGTAAATCCAAAAACATATTTATCTAAATATTTAAAATTCCATCAAATTGATAAAACCTTGAAATTGTTTATACTAAAATCACTAAATTTATATTAATATAAAAATAGTAATTAGCGACCGTGACTTCGTGCCCTAAATATAATTAATATAATATTTTCTATGTCCATGGTTATTGGCGACTTACTCTAAATAAACAGAAAAATTTCCTCATTCATCAACTCTCGTCAAGAAAAAATGTATTTAAAACATAATTATCTCTAAAAATAACTTTTTGTATGTACATGAAAAATATAATTTATTATGTATTAATTTAATCAGTAAGTTTATGTCATACGCGTTATTTATACCCTCGTTAATTGCTCGTATAAATCGAGTTGGGTTCGAAAGCTCTGTGAGCTTTCAAAAATGGCGTCGATATAAATTCGCGCAGTCCAATAAAAAAACGCAATAATTTATTTTGATAGCTCAATACACACGAATCTGAGAGAAGGAAGAGCCATTCGAATTTTTTTTTGTCAGCTTGCGTGTTTCTTGAGTTTTAATTATAGACTCCGGTCACAGAGAAGCGTGTTCTTGAACTTGCCGGTCAATGGCGATATCTTTGTGTATGTAAAAAGGCGCCTCAGCCACTTTCTCTCGCTGCGGGAAGGAATCGACACCATGTTGTTGTCATTCTTTTACCAAACCAGTTTTGCACCCGCAAAACGGAAACAGATGCTCGATGAACGATTTTCCACAATTTTCTTAAGTTGCTCTTTTAATTCAACCACTTAAATAATAATAGCGCGTTATATAAATCATTTTATTGAAAGTATATAAGTTAAATATTTTATTATTTTATAAATATATATGATACATATAATAACAAATACTAATTTTAAAATTAATCAATTTTATATAAATCAATAATCTAAATTTTCTATAACGCACATAAATCACTTATTTTTCTTTGTTACCAAAATTGCTTTACAGTGTAATTTAGCTTCAATTATATCTAGTTTAAATTAGCCTCAGTGACTTTCCACTAAATTTTTACTTTGTTAAATATAATATAGTTTACAGTTACAAAAGTATTTTTTACAGTTTAATTTTAGTAGTTTAGATAGAATTTTATATAATATTCAATCGCCTAAATACAAATTATTTTTTTATAATTCTAATATAATTTAAATACTATAATAGCATGTGCGGTCTTTTCTTTCCAAAATGACATAATAATACACTTAAATCGGTAGTATAATATTTTTAAGTAATTAATAATATATAATAAGTACATAAATACATCAAAGAGTAGTAGAGTCCTCTCATGTTTTGATTGCAAATTGACTACTGGGCTACTGAGCTGTGATGCTACTTGTCTAAAGGTCTGAATTCTAAAAGTATGATTGCAAGTCTGAATTTAGATTGAATATTCGTTAACTGTTTGTAATAATGCTTATAGTGAACTAAATATCAAACGCAAAATCCTGATTTTTTTACTATTTTTACTAACAAAACTCCTCATACCTTCTGCTTCCATCATGTCAGCATTCAAGTGAAATTTTAAATTGTATAAACTGTAATTAATTAGCGAATATATGCTAATTTTAATAGTGCTTATTTTGATTATTAAATAAATTATTAGCCAAGAAAAGATATGTTTTTAATAATATTTTTACAAATATTAAATTATGACACTTGGAACATAAATTACTGAATTAAGCAGTATTTGTCACAAACTATTTGGATTAGAGATACGAATGTATAATGATTTATTTAAATAGCACTTCACCACTTCACTCATTACTATTGAGGACTTATCACAATATTTTACTAACCTGTGTATCATTGTTGTTGTTTTAATGCTATACGTATGTATACATGAGCACTTAATATTAATATAAACAGTTACATTAATAAAATCAATGAAAATTAAATAATAATGCTTATTTGTCAGGCTGCAACATCCCTGAAAAATTCAGCATTGTTTTAATGAATATTAAGATAAATTATATCGTACTTAAATTATATTATTAAAAATAAAGTATGAAGAAGAACACAATTGTTCATCTTCCAAAAAACTTACTCAGCCTCCAAAGCCAATTTCCAATTGTACGTAATTAAATCAATATTAATGTTCTTCTGCATTCGATCGTGACCGGATAAACTTATCGAATCAGCGCTGAATCGGTAGAAAGGTTGTTGAGTTTTTATGTACTGTTCGAATCGTCTGAATTTTTTCTACTCTTTTTCAATGCGAAATCGTCTGCCGTGACCTTCGACATTCTTCAGCGACTTTGATTCGATCGATTTCCGTTTTTAGATCCAGCTCTATTTCCGCGTTCGCTTTCGACAATTTTCGATTACGTCATCGAACAACAAAAGAATCTTATTAAATCGTTCAATTGTTAAAAAAAGAAAATCAAATTTATATTGTAAAATAGATCGGTTTCGTAGCTCTCTACGTTATCATTATTATAATTGCGGTTTGATTACAATATCATAAAAGCTCGTAACGCAAGAAATATACACATACGTTTGTATTAAATTAGATCTAATTTTTTATTAAATTATAAAAATTCTAATTTTGATTTATACTATGCATTATACTTATATTTATTTATTAAAAATTTAATAATAATATCACTGTGTAGATGGAGTATTAATATTTAAATTTTAGATTATAATCAATATTTATCAAATACTACGCCTAAATAATTACGATCATATTAAATAAGAAAACTGCCTAAAATGATATTTATATGCCTGTGGATTAACATACACAAATAGAGATAAACTAATAGCAATATTTTTTGACGCTTTCAATTTTTAACAATTAATACGGAAAATTATATTTGACTACCGTTAATCATATGACCAATTTTCGCGAGTTACTTTTTCTTGTAATTATATACTTGAATCATTTTAAGCCTGATTTACGTTATGAATATGATGAAGTAACGCTACATTTTTTCAATGCTTGATTAAACAACATTAAAATTCAATATTTTATTCGCTGTTTAGCTTACTTCTACTTAAGCCTATATTATCTGATCGAAAATCATTATTCATTGTTGCACCGTTATCATTTGTATCGCTCGACAATCATTAACGTTATTAAAATTAATTTATTACATGTGTGTATCGCGACAGGTTTTTTCCAGCCAAAAGTAAAGAGCGGGAACCACCTTTCTCCTCGGCGCGTATTTCGTAACGCTTTCTTTATGAGTAAATATTACCATTGAATATGTATGCTCGTTTGGGGAAATTTCACTCGAGACAGAGCCTCTGCTGCGAGAGAACAACAAACGTTCGCCATATGCTACAAGAAAAGACCTTCGATATTACGTGCACATACGAGAGAGTTGTCCCGAGTGCTTCCTGTTCAATTTTTTCGTCCGGTGCTTTATTTACAATTAATTCTATGAGAATAGACTCGGAAACTATATAAACAAGCTCTACGAGGTCTAAATCGAGAGCAAAAGTTTGACCCCGTTATACTGGCTTTGGTGCGTACAACCTGGAAATGCATAAAAGTTATTTATTGTACATAAAATCGACTATTCATAAGCTACAGTTCCTTACGACTGTATTAGAAAATATAAATATAATATATACTTCTAATAGTAACGTTCATGTAATAGCACAATAACCTAGTGTAGTTGTTATTATTTATGATTGCGATGAATTATCACGCGATTTATGTGTGTCTTCATGAAAAAAATTGACACGATCGAAGAGTTACATAACTATTACATTATATTGTTATTTAATGTGGATATTTTAGATATTGCATATGTATACAATATACTCAAACCGTCATGAATTTAAAATTAAACAATATTGTACATTTATCTTCGATAATAAAAATAGCTTAAATAATTAAACTAATATTTTCCAAATCACAAATTAGCAATTCTAATGTATATTTAGTGATTTTAAAATACAAATAATTAATGCAGAATACATAGAATTGTTTCTGTAATCCAAAAAAGATTAAGTTTTTCGGTGTATTTTCCTCAAAATTACTTATTTTTCTGCAATAGATTGCGTGAAACACAATCTTAAATATGTTTGTTTCCTATATCACAAATTCACTATGAATGAAAATCTTTAGTCATAAATATCTCTATAGTAGAAATTTTACGTTCATATTGAATTTAACACATATTTAATTTTCATTGATTCTAAAACATACAATTAGCCCAAAATTGTTTTACTTTTTCAGTGTAGTGACCATTTACCTTCAAATAACTTTACTGCAAATTTTAACTAAGTTGAATCAAAAACAAATATTTGTATATTTTATACAAAATAACATCCCACAAATTTGCAAAGAATAAAAAACACAGAGTTTTCCAATAATTAATCTTTACGCCCTAAACCCCACCCATGTGATCTATGAATGTTTCGATCTGTGGGGGTTTAAAATATGTGCACAATTAATTTAGAGTTCATTTAAACGACCATTTCGAATAAATGAAAATAAATACCAACGGGTCTTGAAAGTAAAGCCAAACAATGGAAGATAAATCTCGGGACTTACGAATTGCGTTAATAACTGTTATTTTATACGGCGTTTAAAATTTCATGGGTATGTTCAAGAAGCGATGCAATTGACCCGCAAAATCCTCATCTGCGATTCGCCAGAGGTGTCTCAAACTTGGTCACAGAAATGCAGACTGGCAGACGAAAACGCGGCGAAGACGCAGACAGGTGGAGAAAGACGCCTCAAAATCACAGCATTAGATACGTTATCATAAAACCACACTCTCCTGCTCCACAGACGGGGGTGCCAGTCCACCACACGCTGGAAGCCCGTCATGTATGGGAGAGCAGCGTGGACTCCTTTTGGGTTAAAACCCATCCCTCAAGGAGCAGAAACTCTCGGGCAGCTGAGGTAGCATTAAAAAAACCCTCGAGGTTTCGTGAAGGGTGGTGCTATACGAAGACAAAAAAGCATTGCAACGCAATACAAGAGAGCCAATAAGAGCCCATCCTGAGTTTATCGGGGGTTAATGGCTGCGGTTGAGGTAATATTTAACACAACCCTATCGATCCTGGGGGGTGATGCTATTACGATGATGAAAACACAATGCTAATGCAACGCAAGGTAGCCAATAAGCTCTTATAAAATAATTAGTATTAACGCTCTTCTGGAATTAAAAAGCCGGGAGCCCACCCGAAGGGTTTGACTCGTAGGACTCTAGTACAGAGAGTAAAAATAAATCGCATTTAAATGTATATCAAACCAAACCAAATTAGTTATCAAGTTTATCAATTGAACTACTTTTCTATTAATAATTGAAGGGATTAACTTATGCTGTTAATTCTAAACCATGTAAGAAAAAAAAAATTTCTTCAGTGAAATGGGACACCATCGTGAGAAACTTTTTTAAAGCCCAAGTCACAAGGTACGCACAAGGTATAAATCAGAAAATATTAAATTATTTTTCACCTTGAGAAAAGAAAATGCGTGCATTGGGGTTGCCCTCAAAACGACCGTTTCTGACCTGTCTTAGTGGCTAACGACAATTTTTTCAAAATAAAAAAACTCGCCACCACCAAAAAAAGAGCGGACAATAAACGTTCCTCTAGATTGAGCCATGTATGCAGGTAAGCAGTTATCACTTCCTCTCCTTCAATGATTTTTTCTGACACTACTAGCATCTGCACTTGAACATCTGCTTCGAAATTCAAGCCATCAGATCATCAAGAGCTCTTCAGCTTGTACTACAACAAAAAAAGGGACTGACTCAACTTCAGACCAGCGAAAGTCGCAGAAGCCAGCACTTTTTTCTTTGCATTCACTGGTCCAGCTCGACGTCTGAAATCCAGAGTTCAACCCGCACCTGAAACGCCTCGAGCCTACCTACGCACCCACGGACACTTTTCAATTGTTGCGCAACATATTTATTATTTATTAACAATCTTTGTCTTAACAAAAACATATACACTCGAAAGTAATGACAAAATCTTGAGTGAAATGTAGGTTACTATACATGAATAGTGTATCAAGTCACAGGCGTTATTCCTTTGCTAATAAACAATGCAATTATTTTTTGCGATATTCGCGTGACAAAAAATAGATGTTTAAATATTTTTTTTAGTTATAATTGCATTATTTCTGGAAGCAAGTTTCAATTGGCGTTGCTTTATGTTTCAAATAAATAAATAAAAAATTGCAATAAGCTTTCATGGCTTCTTTGGTGGGCTAATTATTGTATGCAAGTATATATTTATAAATAATTAATATTCTTCGACTTATGATGCTGACCTAAAATATTAAAAATGTTAACTATGTACTCTTTGAATATTTTTATTTATTATAGTATTCAACATATAGTACAAAATATAGAATACTTCTAAAATATTATTTATTTGTTTTCTCAAAACTTAAATCGGAAAGGTAATGAATTTTCCGGGTAATCTCGATCGAGAAATGTCAAGACAGAAACCTTAGCTGGAATGCTAATAACTTGTTTTCTCGCTCGTTTAAATACAAGTAAACATTATTTAGGCATTTTATAAATCGGGTTTTTCATTCCTCACATGTCCGTTTTTTAAACAAGAGTCACACCATATGAGTATGCGGTTGACCTTGATAATAAATTGACCTTTGGGCAACTTTGAAGACGAAATTAGTGGAATGTCTTATTATTAAATACGAAAAACCGTCGCGATGACGACTCGCAAGCCGATGCGTTTCCGCTTCGCGGTTTCGGTTTCGCTCACAACGCGCCAAAATGTCGCCACAATAGACTAGACGACTCTCGATTTTTGGCCATTTTTCAATATTACCATAATACACTAGCAACTTCTATAGCATAGATAATATTCAGTTGTATAGAGTCTATTAAATAAAAACACGCGTAGCATCGGATTCAGGCGTGCGCGCGGAATTAGATAAACCACACAGATATTTTATCTCATTGCTTCTCCTGTTTATAATTCGATCAAATTTGTTTTGAAGTACATATTTCGAAACAAATTTGATCAAATTCTTAACTATATATACATAAATTCTATTTTGTATCAAACGGTTGTGAAATAGAATAATTTTGCGCAATTTTGATATAATGGTTTTATTTTTTATAACACGTAGTCGTTAAATCAAAGCGTTATCTTAATGAATGGATTATAGGCCATAAAATTTGACATTTTGAATTTATTAAAAACAAATTATAATAATAATTCTAGGAACAGTGGCGCCACATTTTATAAGATTTATGTATAAACAGGAGGATTCTAAATTATATAAAAAAAATTGTAATGCTACACATATAATTATATACTTATATTTTTTTTAATAAATTTCATTATTTGGCGACCCTTTGCCATGCCAGAATAAATATACACAGCTTGTCGTAACTAATTAAATACTGCTTTTCAAGAAGAAAGAAAGAAAGAGTGACTTTCTGATAAAAATTTCGGAAAAAGTTTTGCCTCCAAAAAACCTCTTTCGAGAAAATAATTGAAATGTTTTTTTTATAATTTTTTTTATTGGATAAATTTTGGCTGTTTTTCAAAAAGTACAGAAATTCCATAATATTGTATTAGATATTGCTCCTTTAAATTTTTTCTTTATTTGATACCATAAATTTATAACAGGTTTCTTCCAATCCATAAAAAAATACAATAAAATGCAATATTTGGTGTCTTTAATGCTCACTGATGGTCACAAAACTTTATCCTTTCAGTGCCTTTTTTATCTGCAAGAACAGCAAAACATCAATACGTTGGCTGTGGCACCAAATCGATATTTTTATAGCCTATAATCACGAATTAATAGTAAAATGTGAGTCAGTGCGTTATCGGGATTAAAAATCCTTGAGTGTTCGGCCTAAAATTTTGATCGATTTCTTTGGAGTGCCTAAAATAAACCGCATATAACTGCATAATTACACTCCATATGGGTTCCTAACTGGTCGATCTCAATTACTGTTAAGTATTTTGAAGGACTGTAAGGACTGTACTTATATTACCTTTTTATTTTACTTTTAATCAAAGAGATCCGCTTGATACTTGTAAAAAGATGCAATTGAATAAATTTGCACTTTTAGTATTTATATGTAAAATAAGAACAATTGATAATAATTCCTATTAAAGCAACAACCAATTAAACGCTTCATATTATATATAAAAAAAAATACCTAAATACAAAAAATCGTTAACCTTCGATGGTCGGCAGCGAAACTAAATTTCTTGCATTGTGCAGGAAAAATACTGATATCTTAAATTTTATAATCCACCAATCACTGTATAATCCACAAAGTCTTTTGCGCGAAATTATTTAATATTAAGAAATTATTTAATTATAGAAGAAATATTGGTTTATTTCACAAAAGGCTCACTGATTTTAATGAGCTTAATAAAACTCGCAGTTCTTATCATTACCTTTAAATATGCATGAAAATAATATCCTCAAAACATCGCAATGATTTTTTCAATGGATCTGGGGAATTTCAAATTACAGTTAATTGAATTGCAAAAGGCGTTATAGTAATACCATTGAAATCTAAAAAGGACGTCTATCTTCGAATTTGTCATGTTTTGGAAGCATATTATTTGAAGATTGCTAATGATTTACAATGTTAAATATATCACTAATTATATACTAATTAAATTTATTTGAGTTAGTAAAAATATTTTTTTTATTTCTATTTCCTTTCAAATATGTATTATATAATAAATTATGAAAGTACTAAAAACATTTAATTTTTCAGATGTAATGATTGTCTTTATAAATAAATATATTTAACTTAAATAAATGTTTATAAAATTCTCATTACAAGTCGATCGCCATGAAAATTAAAATAAAAAGTAGCTTCCAACCTCAAAAAATTTAGAATGCTTGGATTGAACTTGATGTACTTGTCTTTGCTTTTTCATTGAAGATCTTTCAGGTATGTCTTAGAACGTTACGATTAAAACGCAATTCACTAGCCTCTTGTAAAACATAATTATATAACTTCCGCGACAAGTTTAAATTATTAAAAAAATCTTATAAAGTAGTATATATTACTACACACTTCTGATATGAGTATTGGTCAAAGTGTATTCAAACTCAATTTTGCTTAATAGGAGGGCGCAAAAACAATTATCACTTCTCAGAAGTCAAAAATTCACGTCAAAAGCATTAAAATCATGGCGGCACTGTCGCATTGGAAATATTTGGCAAACCCTATCAACACAGCACCATTATATATATTAACAGCTTAACGCCCAAGGACTCATATACGAGTCTTGAAATGACATGAGTCCTGCGTCATGATTAAAATGAGTCTTTTATTAAAAAAAATACTGGGATACCATCAAGTTTGCTTCTATATAATAATCATAAATGGTAGTGTACTATTTCTACGTACTATCAAAAAAAATTATATTTTACTTCAATTTTTGTAAAAAGAATCGTCTTATCCCATTGCGATGCAATGCAATGAGACTTCGCCTTTTTGGGGCATGTAATTTTTTTTTATGAAATGTATGAACCATAATTCTTTATTTCATATAAAAAATAATATTTTATATCACAATTTTTGAAAAAAAAAATTCAGGGTTAAACTGTCTAGCTAGGTAAACATAAAACCAATACAATAAAAATATAACGAAACATCCCGGTTAATAGTACATCAATTAACACAGTTTTTCAACCTAAAATTCTGTATATTATTGAAAAATGTAGATAAATTAGACAATACAGTAATCAAAGAACTTCCAAAAAATATCATCCATTAACTTACGAACATTTATACCGGGTGTTTGTTATTTTTAATTTTCATCACCACTTGGAAAACCACAATGATTCACAGATTAAGAAACAAGGGGGGGAAAGTTACAATTCGGATAAATTTTAGCCGTATTAGTTTATTGTAGAATAATTGGAAAAAAAATTCCAAGGAATAAAATCATGAGCAAATAAATTCATTCCTAATATTTTGTGGAAATTTAAAATGGTTGCAATGGTTACAAACTAGCTATTTATAATTTAATATTATGTATGCTTAAATGCTTGTATATTTTTTTTATAAAAGATTTATAAAAAATATCCGTTTATAATATAATATAATTTGCACTCACCAAATTTTTCGGCGTCCTTTTTCTGCTTACAACTGTCACAGACACATTTATTTTTATCACTATACTTATAAACCACACTATATTTAAATTTATATTTATTTTTATTATTTCACTATTTTTTGATACGTATAAAAACATTCGTAAATATGAAGAGGAATTTGACAACTTCTACACATGTATGCTGTATCTTTCTTCATTACATGTGCAAAACAAACACGACATTTTCTTTTCACATGTTTCTCTTCACTTTTTATTTTTATTTTGCTGATGGTTTTTCAGCTTAACCGAAAGCCTTTCTGGTGGATTGACAGCACGGGCACCACGTCAAGATGTGGTAGAAACTGGTGAAATGTCTTCAGAATCGATAGATTCCACTGAATTCTGCATCCATCCTTTAGCCTTACTCAAAAGAAAATCTTTGAATTTAATTTTTCTGTTACGATTCAAATTTTGATAGACACTGAACGAATAAAACAATGCGCGTTGAAATCAATAAAAAAACAACATTTTTGTCTATTCCTTTGTTTTTCAAAATATTAGGTAACTACGTAACTAGGTATTGATTGGCGCGATCAACACCTCATATATTTATTACAGTCCATTATACATTTAGGCCTATTTACATATTGTAAGGTCGGTTTTTTTCCCGTGTCTATCATCTGGCTGTTATGGAAAGTTTAAAGTATGCTTAGTTTTTTCCAAATAAGAAAAAAGATTTCATTCTGAAATCTCTTTTCTGCCATGTTTTATCTGAAGGGGCTTTAATTTTATATTTTTGAGATTCTGGTCTATATTTCCATTTTGATTTTGGCTAGAAAAAAAATTGTTAAAAAAAATCTGAGTTTTGTAATAACGTAATCATAGATCATGACGAATGCAATGGTAAAAATATATCTACTTTCCGGTTTAGGTGTTCGATTGAATGAATGATTTCGTAATGTAACGCAATATTAGAGCAAAAACAAATAAGGAATTTTTTTAACTGCAAACCCAAAAATAAAAATAATAAAATTTCGTTCATGAGAGTTCGATATTGGGTAGTAGCAATAATAAGAAATAATTAAATGCTCCTTTACCTGTCGCATCGTTCGTATACGTTTTTACAAGCACGTCCCTTGCACAATCATATTGACTCAATGTTCTACCTCCGCTCTCGATTCAACGCTCTTCAAATTAAATAAATTGTGACTTTTATCATGGGCATCTTAAACACAACAATAAATAATACAATTATTATCAATATGAAGCATCTCTTCACTCCGATTGGAAAGCACGGACCTTGCGGGTCGGACCCCATGAAATTGTTGTGTATCATCTCGCTGCTCGTGATCTGGCAATAGACTGCGCCGAAATTACCGATAGAAAGTTTTTTTATTAGCGATCCTCAGACAACGGCGCCCGTAGTGTTTACGAAATGTATCCATCACAACAGCGGAGACCCAAGGAGGAAACAAAGAGTGAAATTGATCACGTGCCCAGATTGTCAGAAGGGAAATGGAATGTGGAAGAGTGTGTTACGGTCATTATTGCTTCGCGGTTACATCACCCGAACGCCGAGAGAAATGTTCGTCACGGTCACGTGACTGGCTTTTCAGAATAGTTGCGACCAATCTTTTCGCTAATTAAGTGCAAACCGACGCCAATTTGCACCCATTTTCCACGTGATAATTAATAATTTGATACTTACATTTCAAATACACAATTGCTGATAAATCGGCGTTTAACATACATGAGCAAATTTTACTTGAGGGCATAACGAACGAGCCCTTCTCTTTGATACGTTAATATAATAGATATTTGTTGTATTAATTTTGAGTTGGGTAATAATGTACTCATATAAAATTGGTTGCGTTAAATTTGATTATAATATTTTCTAAATATACCTACAATTTTTTTTAAATTTATATTTAAATGAAGCTATAAATCATCATTTATAATTTTAGCGAATAAGTTATGTGAGAAAATGTAACTAAATATATTTTTGTGAAAACAATGTATGTTAAATTTAATACTCTAATTAAAGCTTGTGAACTTATTAGGCGCTAAAAATTCAATAATTTACATTTGGTAAGTTTTTAATATTATTTTAATATTCCCTTATTATAACGCTTCTTTTTAGTTGTTCTTTTATAAAGCAGACTGTTATGACTATTGATCATTATAAATTTATTATCAGTATTTAAGGTATAATATAATAATAAATATGATTAATGGCAACCCATTATTTTAAATGTAATTTCCTGACTCTCACCTAATATACATTAAGAAAAAAGTAAAAATATTCACACTTTTATGATATAAGAAACATTGAATAAAAAAAAACGTCAAGGAACATGAAAAATATTAGAATTAATAAACACAATATAAAACATGCTTTTATTAGAAAAAAAAATGTTTTTTTAAAGACATTCCGACTATAAATAATATAAATTTAAGAATAGCTGACCTAGAAAAAAGTATTAAAACACTAGACTATCTATAATATTGTATTTTATATAAAAAATAATACCAGGTAATAATTATTAAAATATGTATTCTATATCATAATATACTATATTAAAAATAAATATTATTTTTTACTGGTGAAATATTCTTTTGAAATATTATTTTTTTAATTTTCAGTTATTTATTATTCATTTTAGTACCCAATTCTAAACTATCTTAAATATAAAAATAAATCTTCCCTGTTATTTAAAACAACTGTTTATTTTTCTTTCAATTTCATTTTAGCGCTGTAAATATTTATAGTAATAAATTTGTAAAAATTTCAGGCTATTGCAGCAGAAAATTAGTATGTCTCGAGTCTGGTGTTATTTTTCTTAATCTCAGAACAAAAGATAGAATTTTCCGGATTGTTTCGATAAAAAATCATTATTTTATATACATACATATATTTTTACTCAAAATAAAAAGTATACCAAAAATATTTTATATATTTATTTATTTATTTATTAAAATTATAGCCATCGTAACCTGACAGTCAAACCCAATGCGTCACGATAGTCAAAAGTACTAATACATCATAATACATACAAATATAAACAAGACAAAACAACAGACACAAATCACCTCAACAGGTGTGCATTGTCCCATACGAACTGAACCAAAGCTCCATATGTGCAAGAGAAAATGTAAATATTACTATGGACAGAATTGAGCAGATAAATAGCCTTGGCCAGAGAAGAGTTGGCAAGTGCTCCAGTTCTAGACTTAACAGGCAAGAATAGTGGACGCGACCGAGAACTATAACCACTTTCAGGAGCCCACATTTGAAGCTGCTCGAGCACTGAAGGATTGTCTACGATGCCCTTGAGCAATTTCCAGAAGTGTTTAATTACATAAACACTTCTGCGAGTCGACAAAGAAACGTATCCCAGGGCTCCTAAAATAAAAGCACTGGGAAACAAGAACGGATAATACCCGTATTCCTTCAAGTATAAATATCGAAGAAATTTACGTTGTACTTTTTCCAGCTTTAATTCATTACATTGATTCATTACGCCTGGGATCCAAATGATGGAGCTAGTTTCTAGTATGCTGCGGACTAGAGTATCATAAAGAGTGCGCAATACTAAAGTATTCCTGAAGTAACGCGCATTTCTCAAGATAAAACCGAGCATTTTTAAGGATTTGCTATGAGTATCTGCAATGTGCTGGCTAAATTTCCAACGTTCTTCGAAAGTCACTCCTAAATCCTTAGTTGAAGAAAATCTTTCCAGAAAATATCCGCCTAGATGGTATGAATATTTTGCCGGCGTTAATGACCTTGAAAATGAAATTGTGTGACATTTCTTTACACTGAAAGGCAATTGGTTATAGCAAGCCCATTTCCATATAGAGTTGAGATCCTCCTGTAGGTCGAAGGAATCAGAAATCGAATGCATTTTCTTGTAAATTTTCAAGTCATCTGCATATAATAAAAAATCTGAATGCTCTATTGCTGTTTCTATGTCATTAATGAACAATAAAAACAACAATGGACCCAAATTGGATCCTTGAGGTACTCCAGTAGTGGTCTTATATCGTTCTGAAAAGGAGTTATTATACTTGACGAATTGATATCTATTGGTCAAGTAATTTGAGAATAGATTTATGAGATCTTCAGAAAACCCGAAATTAGATAACTTTTTTACAAGTAAAGCATGGTTAACTTTATCAAATGCTTTTTCAAAATCTGTGTATACGACGTCCACTTGTACACCAGAGTCCAATGATTTTGAAACATAGTTAGACAAAACCATTAGATTAGTGACAGTGGATCGAGATTTACGGAAACCATGTTGTTGGTCGAGAAGCATACACCTGCAATGATTAAAAATGTATTTATGCAAAACAATTTCAAATAATTTTGCAGGTGATGAGATCAAAGCTATTGGCCTGTAATTGTCAATCTGAGATTTGGGACCCTTTTTATGAATCGGAGTGACTTTTGAACATTCCACAATTCTGGAAAACAAGAGTATCTCAAAATTAAATTAAATATAAATTTATATTTTATATTATTTAATATAGAATTAATTGCTGAAGAAGTAATTAAATTAATTAATAAATATAATAATACAATATTTTATTCTTAAAAATGCATTAAATATGATAATAACATAAAAGTCAGATTTTTAGTTATAGTTTAAATTATTTGAAAGCTCTATTAATGAAATTATAATGCTACATATTTAATTTCATGTCATTATTAACATATAATTTGCAAAGATGTGATACATTGTAACATAATTTGATTATATTTCTATATAACTCCAGTGACAAATCCTATCATTAAAATATTTTAAAATCAGCCATGACACGTTAATTACTTACAGTGAAATCAATTAATTGACCAAATCACTAACTAATAATCAAAACAACACATTTAACTGTTTAATAATTGCGCAGTGTTTCGCAACGTGTATAATTGTATTTAACGACCACGAAATTGTTTTTAGCATATATGAATCACAACCGCATTAATTAAACGTTTGTTAAAATATTCGTATAAAAATTGTAATTGAACAGAAAAATAGAAAATGTGTGAAAATTTTAACGAGAAAGAAAGGCGGGACGAAATATCATTTCTATTACTTTTTATACTTTTATGTTAATTTTGCATATGATAGTGATTTAAACGATGACGTTAAACCGCAAACGTTACACACATTGCGTGTTAGTGTTTTCATGTGAATTAAATATATTTTGTGGTTTACCAAAATCATCAACGAAGACGTAAGTGTTGACCTAAATATGCGACTTTCTTTAGATTAGCACTCAAAATATTATAAAGGAAAATAAGGTATTTTTTATTGATTTGTAATTTGATTAAAACAAAAAAGAAGATGATCTCTGTCTAATGATCTCAGTAACTCTCTCTACACGAAGTTCGTGATCTTGTGAGGTCAAATGGTCATAGTTTTCAGAGCAAAACGACGAAAGCCGGCCGCTCGATATCTACACGTATATAAATATAATACAGTTCTTGAATGATCAGATCCTGTTCTCCATTCGTTTGGTCATCCAGCCTCTCGAGAGCGAAAGTTCACTTCTCAGTGGGTCAGTCAAAAAGGGAAAACTTTATCTAATTTCCACTCGAACTAATTAGGACACACCCAGCGATAAAAAAAAGCGAGAAACGCAATCAAGCAAAAGGAAAATGATTGATTACAGGTGTCGTCATTCAGGGCATTATTCGATAATCCCTCAGTTTTTTGCGATCATCAAACACGAAAGCTTTCGAAAGTTAAACGCTAGGATTAACGTAATTGGACACTTTGAGAGGCGCCACTTATTCGTAACTGACACCCATTGTGTACTACAAATGATATCATATAATGAATATTAAATATCGTGTGTATTTTAAGGTTATCGTGATATACCTAAGAATTCCGATGTCATAACGTATTTTGTTATTTTATACACGTAACCACGTAACGAATTAATATAATTAGGTCGTAGAACCGAAATTGATCGAAATTTATAGTGTTGTAATATGACGTGGGATTAAAAAAACAACTTGACGTGTAAAAGAAGAAAGCTTTCGGGTTTTTCCTTCAAAATGCGTTTGGTCAACTTGTTATATTTAAGAAAACGAGAGTCACTTTCGCCCATGGCCTTGACTGTGTGTATGAAGACGATCATACATATGTATGAATGTATATAAATACATACATAAATGGTGTTCGAAAAGAAATCTTTTGGGGCCGAAAATATTTTTGCTTCTAGTTTTAAAGCACATATTTTTTTATATAAATGATTTTGAAGTTAAATTAACCTTGATTTGAAAACGATTTTTTTGAGCCTCCGCTAATGTATTCTTTTGTTGTCGACCAATGAAAAATAAGCATTCAAATATAAAACAAGATGGCCGACATCAACATGACAACAGTTGTAAATAATTATTATTTATTAATAAAATTTTGCTACGCGACAATAATTTTCATTAATTCGTCATATGTGTTGTTCGATTTGACTGAATATAAATATTCGGATTGCAAACTAACTAGGTATGTTATAATTATGAAAATGAAATATATACATAATGTGTGTAAGGATTATAAGAATATTGATTAAACTAGATCATAAAACAATCTTCGTAACGAAATCTTCAAATTTTGAATTCCCGTCGACGGGCTCCGAGGGCAAAAAGTGAGTTTTTTCTTTTATAATACAATACATAAACATTGCTTCACATTTAATGCCCATATACGTTAGATTTGACTGAAACAGGTACGTTTTAAACTTGAACGTGTAATATATACTGTACGTGTGAAGTTTGAGGTTAATGTCGATCAAACCGTATAAATGCTCATAAAACGTATTTTTTATTTATTGCTATTTGGGTATACTATCTTTCATGACAATCGCATGACAATGCTTGTCATGTTATTAAGTTTGGTAGCAGCAATATAAATTAAAACCATTATTGCAGCAAAAAAAATCACCCAGATCGTTCCGTTCCGAGCGACGAATCGCAATATACATATGTGTAGTTTCTTGGATGTTATCTAATAGACGATATTTTACAATGATTATAAATATGTGATTGAATACTTAGAATAATCGATAGCCAAAATATCTAAGAGTGGCTTATTTTCAATTTTGATGTGGCTAAATATGTATACATCATGGTTTTTAATCAATTTTTGTTCTGTGCTTTCATTCCCCTTTCGGAATAGCCAAATTCAAGATATTCAGTTACATCAAACTTATGTAGTATGTTCTTTATAAAAAGATAATATTTACTGACAGTGACTTCAACATAAGAAGATTCACTCTTTGTTTATAATTCTACGTTGTAGCCATCATATAGGTCATCATTACTTCTGAAAAATAATTAAAAACAATAAGACGTTTATTAAGAGTTAAACATTGAACATATTATTACTACTGATATAATCCATAAATTAATCCGTAAATTGGCATCTGTTCATCTTTTTCAAAATTTTCGCAATATGTCATATTTTAATTATTAACCATACGTAAATGTTATTAGATCTATCATTGCTTCTGAAAATTAACTTTAAACGACACTATATAGTGGGTGAAGTGTAACTTTAATTGCCAAATCACTGCTGTTTGTTTTTTAATATTTTATCCTATAAGTCAATAGTAATTTTGTTAGAATAACCGTGATATATTATTTATATACAGGCGGCCCTCGACTTTCGCACTTAATTGGTTCCTGAAAATGTGTGCGAATGTTGAATGTACGAAAGTCGAGGGAAGTAAAAAAAATTAAATTGTGTGTATTTTAAAATAATTATTTATCAAGTAAATATAAGATGTTTAAGAGGCGTTTAAGTGGGGTTTGCGGGTGTTTTCTTTGAAAAGTTATCAAGTTAACTGTTTTCCATTATTCTTTTTCTTTTTTTATATAGTATTTTATAACATGCTATGTTTTTATTGATCGCCCCACGCACTTGAGATATGCGTTCTCCATTGGGATCACAATCTTCCATAATATTTAAAAATTTGTCAAGGTTTCTTTCATATTTTTCATTGTTAAAGAGTTTTCCAAAATAAACCTGTTTCATCTACATTAAATATTTGGTTAGAGGAATATTCTACATCTTCAATAATTTTGGATAATTAGGAAATACATTCTTTTGCAGCGTCTTTATCCGCATCAGCCGATTCTCCAGTAAATTTAATATTATAAAAAGAATACCTCATTTTAAAATTATAAAACCAACCGTTACTTGCTTGAAAAACCGTGTTAAAATATTTTTTTAACCTATCCTTCCAATCTTTTTGCAAACTAAGAGCTTTTGCTTGAATAATTGAAATACTCAGAGGGACATCTTTTTTATGTTGGTCATCGATCTACGATGACAAAGATTTTCCATTTCATCCATGTTTTTTTTTTCTGTGTTTTTTTTGGAAACATATCATTAAAGATTGCGGAAAAATATCTTTATTTTCCACAATTTTGAACGTATTCCTTAATTATATTTTTATTTTGCATAATTGAACATATCGTAGACCTGTTTGTATCATACGAACATCCGATTGAAGCAAAAGATTCACCGCTATCAAAACGTTTTTTTTTTTTAAAAAAAAATTTTAATTTTTTTTTTAAATGTGCGAAATAGCGAATTGTGCTAAAGTCGAGGGCCGCCTGTAACCAAACATTTACTGTCACTCCTCTATTTTATAGTTCTGATTATATTGTTTATAATTCCAAGTACTACATAATTTTGAATCATCTTCAATTAACACTTTGTAAGAAAAATGCTGTGAATATAACATATTTCCCTTTTTATTTAATTGCACCGAACTGCGCGCAATGAGCGTTTGACAGATGACATAAGAGTAGTCACATGTAAGCAAATTTGAGAGTTAAGGGAAATCTCGGTTTTGGGCGCGCTTGAAAACGAACTACGCAATTAATTTAATCGATTAAAATTGTAAAACACATCAAATTCTAAAAAAAAAAATTGTTTTTACTTAAGAAAAATATGTTTAGTTTATACGGGATTTTAAATACAATATAAATAATGTGGATTTGTATTACGCTTCTCTATACAGAAAAAATGTGCACTTACATTTTGGCGAACATTGGCTATTTAAAGTTATAGTTTTTAGAGAATTTTTAAAATTTCGCTTGAAAAAATATTTCCAACAAAAAGTACTTTCTAAGCTACATGTCTGCTATTTCCTGCTTACAAAAGCACAAATCTTGCAAAAAAATGTTGTCATTGAATTGATAATAAAAACTTAATAAAAATTAAAACACTTAATAAAAATTAAAACAATCAAGTATAGCTTTCGTTTACGTGATTGATGTGATTGTTAATAAAAGTTATTGTATTTCTTTGATATATTCATACATTGCTATGTTACTATAAAATAATTTTACAATACAATTACATTGAGTTTATAACTAATTTTATTAAATTTATTACTTATAGATATAACCTAAAATTCCACATAAAAGATATAACATAAATTTTTTATTGCGAAAAGTTATACAATGGTTACTAAATGTTAACTGTACCTTTTTGTAGGGATATTCCTAGATGGCAAAACCATAGAATAATTTTATACCCATGACCCAATAATATTGCACACTTTGAATTACCACAACATACTAATCATCAATGTTGATAAATCAATAAAGCAATACTAAAATGATTTATTTTAAAACTCAGCTTTCATAGTATTCCAAGCAATATAACCAGCCAAGTTTAATGGTGTTAATAATTGTTATTTTGACACGAATACTAAAAGTGAACGGTGTGGCTGCGTTGTCAACGTGTCATTCGAGTAAATTTTAATAGACGCCAAAGAATGTAGGAACTTAATTATACGTTTGGCGCACACAGTCAGCGATAATGGTGTTAAAATATATTGCATGCACAGCATCCACACATACGATCGTTTTTATGCATATTTTATACGAGATGGTTGGTAAAATGTAAGTAACACACTTATGTCCATTGTTTAATTTACTGCGCGAAGCTAAGATAAAAGACCAGAGAGAAAGATACTCTCTCGACCCGATTTGCATTTCGATACTTAAACAAATACAATTTGACACACAAAACATTGTCAAGTGACACACGCGGATGAAAATTTCTCGTGTGTCATGTGTCAATTTGATACCATTTAGGAATGAAAAGAGAGAGAAAAGTAAAATAATATATACTAATTTAAAATTCTGGACCTAATATGAGGTCGTGAAAATGTCATAGTTATCATTATAAATATTTATGTATTATAGTATAATATATTAAATATACATACATATATTCTATTCGATACCTAACAACACTAGAAGCTCAATTATTTATATTAAATTATAATATTATAAGAGTTAAAACATAAATGTATAGATGTATATTTAACAAAGAATATATAAATACGTTATTATAATAATATATTTATGCTGAGATGTGTTATGTAATAACTTTAATTGTTAAATTTACTCATATATGTGAGAAGTTACCAAAAATAATTGCGGCATTGTGATCGCAAAGATATTTGAAAAAACTTGACATATTTAGATAGAATCTTTTTACTTGCTCTGTTAAAGAGAATATTAAATAATGACAAACATAATTATACTATTATTTTTAATTTAATATATATATTTAGCTTTACCGTATAATCATTGTTATTTATTTTTATTTTAACAATCATATCAAAAATAAAGTTATAAAATAGTTATTTTTATTTGACTTCAGTCTGGTGCCTCACTACTTACTTAGTAGTAGTTGATTATATTTACTTCATTGTAAAGCATTGGAAGATATTCAATAAATTAATACTTATTATATAATATAAATGTATAGCTTAAATAATAAAAATATATATATAATTAAAAATTCAGTCCTATTTGTTAAGAGTAATGTATTATTAATTTTACATACAGTAATGACTCGAATTCATAAGCATATGAGTTTTTTCTATAAGCATTCTTATTGTTAGAGGAAATATTCAATGAATGTAAATTAGTAGTAATAAATTTAGGTATTCGCATCTCACATATCGCTCCATAGTTTGTCTGCATTTCGATATTACACTATGTTTTAAAAATATGATAGCTATCCTTACCGATATTACTATGGACTTCTAATATAATAGTGCTGATTAAAGTATATTCAAACTGAATTTTGATCAATAGGAGAGCGCAAAAAACAATTATCACTTCTCAGAAGGCAAAAATTCACGTCAAAAGCAATAAAATCGTGTCGGCGCCGCCGCAGTGGGAACGCTCGGTAACAAGCGTTCCCACTGCGACGGCGACGGCACGATTTTATTGCTTTTGGCGTGGATTTTTGACTTCTGAGAAGGGATAATTGTTTTTTGCGCTCTTCTATTGAGCGAAATTCGGTTTAAATGTGTTTTATTCGATTCTCACTCGTCGAAAATTGAGCGTTTTCACGGCGACGGCACGATTTTATTGCTTTTGACGTGAATTTTTGACTTCTGAGAAGGGATAATTGTTTTTTGCGCTCTCCTATTGGGCGAAATTTGGTTTAAATGTGCTTTATTCGATTCTCACTCGTCGAAAATCGAGCGTTTTCACCGCGATGGCATGATTTTATTGCTAGTAGATATTTTTAATGCCGAATTAAAATATTTCGCATAAAATATGATTTAAGGAAATGTGTCGCAACGGTGGCTAATTTTTATATTTATTTGTAGCATTTTTTTTTGCAGCTGGGCTTGCTGCTCCCGCCCACTTCCTCAGGTCGTGTGTAAGCCCTAACCTATTGGCTCATTATCGACCCTTATTTAAGCACAATTGCCTCCTATCACTGCCAAATCTCAACCTGAGCCGTCCATGGTGAACGGCCACGGTTTGTATCCCGGCAGCTTCATAAGATTCCCATGTCATCTGGACGAAGTACCGTTACACGAAATAGCATGCTTTATCTCTTTCTTTGTTGCATGCGACACCACTACCACTTTTATTTATAAGGGATCGGCGTCAGTATTGGATTGTTAAATGAATAAATTTGATTAACCTACAATACCACTAACTTTATTCTATAATTTTGATACTTACGTATCTGATTTTTTTTAATTTTGCACAGAATTTCAAAGATCTTTTAAATAAATATAATTATTAAAGTCATTATTAACTGTGTTTCTACTATTGTTGCTTACAAAATAAATAAAATATTTGTATTTATTACAAGAAAAGAGCATTATTATATAATAAAAATAAAATGGTAAATATATCTTTAGAAGCGCAGGGTGTATGGCTGAGAGGCAAATAGTGGTGGATTCTTGTTAGAATGTAACGGTAAACCGTTGAGCTCGGTATAGTCCAGTCAAATAAGGCGAAATAAAGGCTAAACCTCGGAATGAAAGATAACAAGCTGAAATTTTGCACAGACTTTCGTATTGATGTTCTAATGACAGGGTGAAAAGTCTCATAAAATATCGTGTCTGCTAATCAAGATATCAAAGGTCAAAGGTCACAAAATTTGTTTTTTTGCAAGTATCTCGCATTTTATGCGTCGCACGTCATTAGATGCTTCACAAAACTTGTAAAACATAAAATTTTCTACAAGTTTGGTTACAATATTTGTTTTGTATCCTTAATCGTTTTTGAGATATAGCGCGAAGAGTGGGAGGCGTACATCCGTTTATAGAATCCAGCGAGTATTTCTACCTGCTTAACTTGGTATAAGCTTTGAAAAAGTAAGCAATCGTGAAAAAAGTGGTCTCGGCAAGTCGTTTGAACCAGAATTTTATTAGTTTTTTTTATTGTATTATTAGGAATTATGAATGAAATATTGCTCGACTAGAAATTTGTGCGAAAAAATTGAAAGAGTTGAGAGATGTCCTTACGGAGTATGTACCAGATGATAAGAAGATCGATTCCAAATTAAGAGAAAAATATTTAACTGACATTATAATTACAACGAAGATTGGATCATTCCCTATTTTTTCTTTTCGCGATGCTCAAGCTTAAATTTTATCCATAGCTTTGTATGAAAATAAAAAAGGCACTTCGGAAGAAGAACACTTGCGCGTAGTGGAAGCTGCTGCGGCGATTATTAGAGAAGATATTCGATCTTCTGTTGTTGAGACCAAGTCCTATCCGCCCCCGAGTAAAACATTAATGAAGAAATTCCGAAAACTTTATTACATTTTCTGCAAGAAGTTATTATAAAGAACAGAAAAGGAAAGACGGGGCATTTTAAAACGAAATACACAACTATAAGTCATGCTATAATGACTTCCATACGAAAACGGTCCTTTTCTTCGCAGTTATTTATAGGCCTATATGTATTTCTTCATAGAAGAAATACATATAGGCCTATCTGTATTTCTTCATAGAAGAAATACAGATAGGCCAAACATCCATAAAGACTTTTGGATGTTTTGTCAAGTTTAGGTTTTTTCGCTTCATATAGTGATACTGTAAAATGTTAAATTTCAGCTGTTTATCACCCACAGCCTCGTAATCAACCATTAGAGTCAAGTGCCTTAGTACAGTATGCAGCGGATAATGCAGAAAAATATTTATACTCTTGATGGCGATAATACTGTTCATATAATGGGAATGATAAAAATAATAACTTCAAAATCTGAAGTTATATCCGATGACCGCATAAAAAAATTTACAACAAAACCAAGTGCAAAGGAGTTAGCAGCACTATCACATATACCCCTTCTAGTGTATGAAAATCATGTCGTACCCGGATTGAGCAAGAGATTCAAGTTCGAAATTTTAATGATGTAGAAGAACTAACCGAACAAATATTTAATGTAGTTGATTTGTTGTGGATGTACGGAAAGTGGAAAAATATCTCACCGTTGCCAGGGTGGAATGGATTTATTGAACAACTTACAAAAACAATGAGAACTTTGTAACTTCTCGGATTCTGTTTCTTACTTTTATTCATCATCCTGCGAGTAATATGGACACAATTTACAACACATTACAGTGTACTACAAACACTGCCAAGAAACATGAACAAAGAACATGCTTAATAACTTTTGATCAGCCGTTGTACATAAAAGCACGTGAAATCGTAGCAGCTTCAGATGCTAACTCAGACTTGTCCAGAGTAGTTGTGAAACTAGGAGGCTTTCATATGCTTATGTCTTTTATTGGATGCATAGGGTATATAATGAATGGAAGCTGAATCAAGGAAGCTCTCAGTACAATTTATGCTTCGAATTCTGTCGACAAAATGTTGGATGGTCACGCTTTTGCAAGAAGTATCAGAGGCCATACGCTATTAATTTTTGCATTATCGATGATGATTTTTGAAGATATGGAGATTGAAAGTTATAATGCTTTAGATGGGTTCATTCAGCAGATAACAATTTGCGATGTTTCCTATGAAACTGTGGAAGAATGTGCAGGTAGCTCTGGCTCCGTAGTTTACATAGCGTTATCCTATAAACGGATGCACGCTTCCCACTCCCCGCGCTATATCTCGAAAACCATACGAAGAAATAATTTAAAACAAACTTGTAGAAAATTTTATTTTCTATAAGTTTTGTAAAAGATCTAATGACATGCAACGCAAAGGAGGCGAGATATTTGCAAAAAAACAATTTTTATGACCTTTGACCTTTAATATCTTGATTAGCAGACACGATATCTTATGAGACTTTTCACCTTATCTTTAGAACCCCAAAACAAAAGTCTGTGCAAAATTTCATCTTTCATTCCGAGGTTAAACCCTTATTTGACTGGACTAGTAGGGAATCTTATGATGCAAATGGTTAGCCCGTACCTATTATAATTTATTTAAGAAATCATATTTCAATGTTAAAAAATATATAAAGCGCCATTTTTATTATGAGGTCTGGAATCATTGTTTTCCCACTTTCGGCGGCCCTGCATAAAATATAAATGGAATAACAACACATTTATGGTATAATTTCTTAATTACTTTCGTTAATTATATATTTATAGTTTGTTTCATTATATTTTATAACCATAAATTATTAAATATATAATAATTAATAATATTGTAAAATTCTTGATTTACTAATTTACACGTGTCAGATTAATTAACATTATTTCATCAATAATTTTTTCCAAATTTAAAAATTGCAAATACTTTCAATATCAATTCTGAATAGAGCATTGCGAAATTATTCGCAACAAGCCAGTCATGATATCCTTATTTTGTTTTACTGTTCTCGCCCATTAACACCCCGTCCAGGAACTCGACTCATCATCATCTCCGGTAATTATGACCTTTCGGCAAGGTGATTCCTCGTCTCCCTCCAAGCTCTTGCAAGCCATAGATAAGCCTGCAGCAAACACTTTCTCCGCCAATAGTCCGCTCATTCCGTCCTCGGCAGCCGCGACGCGAGTACACTTCCCTCGTGGAGTCACCATCTCGTAACCGAGCCATGGTTGGCCTTTGAAATGCCACAATTTGGTCGCCGAAACATCATAGAATAGTGTGTTCAAGTGTTATTAACAATCGACAAAAACATACAGTGATTAAATCATTTGTGATTCTCCCCGTGCCATTCGTTGCCTTTGATCGAATCAAAAATGTTTCAAAGGTACGTTGATATTATGGCAATTTTATACATGTACAATAATAATATAATAGATTCAAACACATCTCACTCGACCGGTTTGCTCTAAGAATTATTAAATCGAGCGACCTTTAAGTGCAATATGGTCGACACAAAGCGGTATGGATCTATATAATATCGTAAAAAACGCCGGAAGATTCTTCTTTCAACACTTTCTCTTATCATATGATATCATACGTAGCGCGTACGTAGCGTAAATTACTCAATAACTTTCTATGAGCGTCCGTCCGGTCCGTGTGTAAATTATTTCACCGCTGGCATATTAAATATAAATATAAATATTATACGTTGAAAGTCAAGGTTCGAGTGGTTAAATTCAAATATTTAATATATGCACATATACCAAGTAAAAACTTCATATTTTATGTATCTGTTTGAGAGAGAAATTGATTGGACTCTATTTGCATACAAAATAGGTATATAGACAAGTTTTCTATTTCGTGAAAAGTATATGCGATATTATACATAATAAAAAAAAATCGCATTCAGCGAAAATGTTGATTTATTAGAGATGATTAGGTTAAATAATAGACGATTTGTTCCGTGCGCTTTCACTGCTTTTTTTTATTATTATATTCAGCCTTTTTCATCTAATTTTTTTCATATTGAGCACAAGCGTTGCGAAACGTTGCATTTTCTATATAATATAGACCGAGCCGTGAGATGTTTGAACGAACACAAAAAAAAAACAGTTAAATAACGAAAGTGAAACTGTAACACTCTTTTCGCCTCTTGCGCAACGTCTGACTTCTTTCTATTCGGTTAATTATTTTTTTGGTTGACGCTTCGTTGACATTACGAATGCAAATCGATTTTTTGTACACGCTTATTACATATAAAATTTATTTAATCGATCACTTCAGCGGTGAACGGCTTCCTTTTTAATACATTGAGTTTAACTGACGTCATGCTTCGCTGTATGGCGAATGATCTCAGGTCGCGCTTCAATAATAAGGAATTTCCAATATCCTATAAAGTGTAAAAGATTATGCTAATCTTTTACATTTTTCTTAGAAACTGCGCTTCTGCGTATTATTCTTGCGTTTGAAGACAATTAGCATCTTTTAGGATTCTTACGAAACTATGAAGATGCCGGCAAAAATTTTGTAACACCATTGTTACAGATTGCCGTTCTCATTGTTACGATACAAGAAGTTTCACAAGTAATTTAAAATCAGTTTAACAATTAGAATCCACAATTGAATAATAGTTTTAAATGCAATACTTTCTATAAATATTTTAATTACATTACATTGTGTTTTATTTAAAATTGACTCTGCAAATTAAACAGAGATGATACTATATTTTGTCATAATCCTTTTGGTAGCCATAAATATATTATAATTGTTGAATTAATATGCGAAAAATATTTTATAAATATTATTTACATGTGTTGTAAAATTTGATTGCATTCATCTCACTTCAGATTTTAAATTATATTAACAAGAGTAATAAATTTTACTGCTTAAATCCAAAGATGCATTCATCAAAATTAAATGGAGAAATTGATTCAAATTGCTGATCTAAAATAAATAATGCTAAAAAAGTCATTGCTTTTAGAAATATTTTTAATATTATTATTGCATCAAAAACGTAATGTATAAATTCTCTTATAAATAATGATTAATTAACTTTTATTGTGATGTGTTTTTTAAAACTTTTTGATCTATGAAAATTTATTTTCGTAAGTAAAAAATATTGCACATCTGCAAAAAAGTATTTTTCTTAAAAATACTTCTGTTAAAATTTGTAGTAATTAACAGAATCAAAATAATTATTTATAAATCAAAAAAAATATTTTTAATAAATCGATTATTTTCAGTCAAACTTTTTGAGCAAAAATAAAATCATTATATTAAATTTAACTCATATACGAAATAGCAGGAAATATCTATAGTGTAGGTCAGTGACTTAAAACTGAAAGACCTGGTTATTAATATTAATCCAATAATAACCCTCGAGTTTTTTCATTTATATTGCATCTATGATATAAGATCAAAATTTGTGGTTACTGTTTAATTTAATTTAATAAAGCCAATGGATCAGTACAGAATAGATTTTTCTACATTTTTCTGATGTCACAGATGAATTTCGTAGTGATTAATTAAAATCAATATATGTTATGCATTATAGTATAAAGCAATCTTTACTTTTTTAATGATTTATATTTTTATAATAAATCTGTTTTAAATTTTATCTTACAATTCTAGAGATAATGCATATTATATATTAGTTGACATATTTTTCTTGTATTATAATATTATCTTTATCTCGCTGAGTAGCATATCAAAAATTAGGTTACAGTTTAAGCAATCTTTTATTATGAGAACACTAATTGTTTAGAATATATATGACAAACATAAATTGCGTTTTTTCTTAATCTCCCACTTGAATTGTCTGTCATACATATGTTGAGTTGATCCTTAATATTTTCAATGCCTCATATGAACTTGTGCAAATATAAAATTTTACAGTGAAGTATTAAAATTACAAAAAAAAACATTTTTATCGCTTATACGTCTTATAAAACATGTTAAAATATGTATTTATATTTTTTAATATATATACAAAAAATAACACAAGATATCAAAAACGTAGTTTACTGCATAAACGTAAGCTTAGTTTGACCCTATTATTTTTAAAAACTAAAAGTTAGTCGAAACATACTCAAATCCTCATTTAAACTGACGCAAATTCAATAAAACTTCAAGGTGAAAAAATGTTCTATTCAATATTAATCGTAGTTTTATATATTTTACAAAAAATTACACAAGAATCGAAAAAAAATATTAAACCAATACCCTTCGTTTGACCTTAATATTTGCTAAATCTAAAATATAAGTGATTGTCTAACATACTTTGGTTGAGTTGTTACAGACAAGTATTTAAAGAAAAAAATTGTATTTTTTCGATATCTCTTATAAGTCTTAAAAATATGTTAAATATATATCCTATTACTAAATATTTTACAAAAAATATCACAAGATATCAAAAATTAAATTTAAAAGACTTATTATATGTATTATATATACATATATACTGAGTTATTATATTATATATTTATTTATCATTTTGATAACAACAACTTGGTTGTTATTATTTTATATTAGAATTGGCTCTATTTTTTAGTCTAAATATCTTAACTAAAATAAAGTAGATAAAGTAACAATTTCAATAAGTGACGCCTAATTCTTGTCTTGTATTAAATACCTGAATATTTTTAGCGATTAAATATCTGTAGGTGTGGCATGGATCGGGTGTGAGATTAAACACTAGAGCTTTTAGATTATCTGTAGCTAAAAATAATAAAACACAACAACAAATATCTCACATTTTCCAAAATATTTAATTAATACAAATTTAGGTTTTGCTCTCATTTTTTTATATTGCGAATGACTTAATACAAATATATATATATATATATTAACCTTAATTTCTTCAATGAAACTAATATTTTTAACATCAATGCTAATTGAAAATATTGGCAATGTAAAGAAAATCACTGATTATGAAATTTGATATTTTTCACATATTAAACGAGTGACACATTTTCGTAAGAATTTAATATCACTGTAATTTCCCATCGATAAAAATATCAAAATAATATAAAGCGAATCTTCTTCTACGACCTCGACTAATTTATTAATATTGTAATATATATTTAATAAAAAATGTGATGTCATACAAAATTATTTAAAGAATGTAAGTCCAATATTAAACTGATTAACAACATTAAGGTCAATGTCATTATTAGTTTGATTGATTCAAAAGCATTGCAATTTATTTTAAAATATTCATACGACAACTTTATAGTTTTATTTATTATTATAATATATTGCAAAAATGTTAATAGCGCCACCATTTTTTTTTTATAATTTTCACATAGAAAAAGTAAACACACAATAATTAATTATGCACATACGTTAATAAGCACAATAGCTAATAAACTTTTTTATGCAATGTATAATTAAATGTCTTTTTTAATATATTGAATTTAAAACGTGTCAACAATATGGATATAAACAAACTATGCCGTCATTTTTCGGTGTTTTTTCATTGCATTGAATTCCAAGACGACTTTTTTTTTACAAGGATCTTGAGATGAGTATTTCTCTTTTCTTAGAAGCTGTTGCTATACGAATATTTTTTGTTCGTAAAATTCAGCTTTAATTTAAAAAGGTTCCATCCTTTTGATTAACATAGTGTAAAAAAACAAGTCGAGCTAGTAGAAGGCCGGTAACTGAGTTCAAGCCCCTTAAAATCCATTCTCCAACGTCTGTCTGCTTTTGCCGGTTTATTTCCTTCATATGTGCTGTCAGATTTATGTATCAATAATATGCATAAAAATCGCATTCTCATGTATTCAAGAAATCACGATTCATAAGATTTTCATTGAATTTATGCATTGACTCATCTCCACAGTATGTGTGATTTATAATAGGAAATCGATAATTACGATACACATGTAAGGCAGTAATGTTAGTTCACCTATTAACATTATCATACTTGAATGGTTGCTGTATTAATAAAAACGATTATTCTTATTTTTTTACTGAATGAATAAAAAATGTATAAGAGATAGTCATACATATAATGGTTAAAGAAAGACTAGTTCTTGATTTAAACCACTTTTTCAAGGTTATTTGCATGCCTTTTCCGAAGTATGATATAGCAACTTTTTAAACAGTGAGACATGCATGTAAATAAATAAAAACATTGCATTGCAAAAATATTATAATAAATTGAATTTATGATATAATTTATAATAAGACACGTTTAAATTTCACTTTTTATTTAATTTGCTTTTTAATAGTTACTGAAATGATATGCAGTAAATTATAATATTCAACGGTTTTTTATTATCTTTTCTGAAAAAAAGTAAACGTGTCATTAATCATATGTCATTATATTTATGTAAAATTATTTAGAAAGATATTTTGCACGATAAATTAATATAATATTATAATAACACTAGCAAATTATTTATATTTATAGTTTCTGTGGTTTTCAGTATAAATAATTATTGTATTTATTAGTTGATAATGTTAAATTTAATAATTAAATTTAATAGTATAAAAATGCAATATAATATGTTGTATATTTAATATTTCGATTAAAAAATAGGTTTGATATGTTTGCTAGTTAAAAAAGTCTTTATTTGGTTTATTTATTTATCTGAGTTTATATTTTTATAAAAACTTTCAGTTAACCTAATTTAAAATATTTGATTTTATATAATATATTTTTCTAAACCAACCTAATTAAAACTATTAGTGCTATAAAAATTGCTTTAAATAATATAGCGTTGGTTACAAAAATCTATATTTAAGAAATATCTTTCCATCACATTTAAAATTTCATATACACAAATTCATTGATATAATAAAAGAAAAGTGATGGATGTTGTAATCACTCAATTTAGCTACAAAAAATCATCTTGAATCATCTTGAAATTATTTTGCAGTAAATAGAAGTCTCAAAGTTATCGTGTCTTTATCTTTCAAGGCTCTCAACTTGCTGTCAAATGTTTTTCGCTTGTTAACATCAACTGTTTTTTATTCAATTTTAAGTTAAGCTCTTTTAACTTAAAATTGAATCAGGCATATGAAGATACTCCATTGGAGTTGAAAAGTCAAAAATTGCGAGCTTTGAAAGACTTTTTAACTACACCAAAAAATGGCGATCTAACATATGTTATGTATAGATAAAACGCTTCAATAAATTTTCATGAAACTTAACTTAAAACAGATTGAATTCCTGAAAGTAAAGTAGAATCAAGAAAATAAAATATATATTTATTTTCCGTGTTTCAAAACTAAATTTATTATTCTGATCTAATATTTTTTTTAAGAAGCTTAACAATTTTTATAAATTAATCGCTCATATCTTCAGCTAAGTTTTGCGTATAAACTCCCAGATTTTGCACATAGTTACATCCTAGTTTAACGACGTTGAGTCACGACCCACGAGGTTATGAAATTGTGCAGGTCCCCCATAGACATGAATGCACATGCCAATCGATGATATTCCTCTGAGCGGAGAAAGTGCTCGTTAAAACATTATAGTAACCCGCATGCAAAGTTCATCCGCGGTCTATATACCCGTTTAACGATCGCCCGAGCTGCCCCCGATTTGCGTAATTCGCATAACGGCTGTTACGTGAATTACGGATAACTAGTAATAGAAGATAAAAAATAATCATATATAGCAAAAAATCTCGCCTACATACTGCGCGTGCGAAGATGTGGAAGAAAAAGTGGTCGAAATCCGATCCGGTTGTAAGGAGAAATTCGACAAGTGGACGAAAACGAAAGTAAAAGTTCCTACCGAACATTCCTTGTGCACTTCGTATCGTAGCTCTCGATCGCTCTTCGAACGTTTGCGTAACAATCTGGCGGGATTGTCTGGTAAATCTGATACGCAATATGTGTCATGATTTCGAAGCTGGTTTTGTAAGGGAAAATAAATTTTAAACTGATCTCATTTTCCTTCCTCTTTACGGAGAAAAATCTGACAAAAGTTTTCTTGTAATAATATTCCTTATTTCGAATACGTACTATTTTTAATGTAACCTTATTTACAAAATCAAATATAACGCATATAATGTCACAAATGGAAGGTTAACCACTATAAAATTCGGTCTACCGGACAACTCATAGCTTAAGTTATTTCAATCATCAAATTTGTTCTGATATAATAAAATATATTCTTAAATTATAAGAATATATTTTTATTATATTTATTTAATACATACAGTTAATTTTTATCAGTTATTATTTTTTTATAAAACTGTCAGTAATATCAGTAACATACGTATTACTTTATTAGTTCTATTTTAATAAATATTCAGTAAGACTCTGACTGCAGTTAATAACTGTTTAAAGTTAAAAAAAAAATTCGTAACATTTATACTTAGATTCGTATTTTTTTCAAAAGAGTATATGTGATTTTAGTGTATCAATATTTTATAATCGACTTTTATGAAGCAGTTTCATTATTTATAATGTCTAAAATCCTCTGTTAAAATATCAAAATTGAGTCATGATATATATACAAATAATAATTAAATTACTGACTAGTTTAATTAATTAAATTACTGACTAAAATTGTCCTAATAAAGATTTTTTGTGATGTTACAATTTACTTATACTAATAAATTTTATTCATATAATTAAATAAATGTACATATAAAGTACTACAATATTTTTAAAGAGTTCATAAATAGTAAGGATTAAATTGATAATAATTAAAATAAATTACATACGAGTGAATTATATATTTTTCATGAATATTAACTATAGAAAACTTTCGGTTAATTTATACTGATTTTATGTACGCTTACGATACTATTTAATACAATATGTTAAGTTTGATAAATTTAATTATAATTTCAATGAATATGTATGTAAACATAATTTAATTTTATATTGATATAAAAAACAGTTTTCTCTGAACAATATAAAATACAACATCAAGTATGAGATTTAATACTATTGAAATCGAATTATGTACTCATTGTAAATTATATGTCTAATAAAATATCTATATAAATATTATCATATTTAATAGAACAGATTTAAATTTTACTTCTTTTTATTAAAACTTTCTCAAATAAATATCTATAATTGATTAGTATTAATGCAAAGATTCAAAAAACAGTACCTCTTAATTTCATTTACTACAAAATAGCCCAAAAGTTACAAATAGATTGAATGTACATTATAAATATTGAATACTATAGTATGAAAAATCACATAATATAAATGATGTCCATTCTTGGCTTAAATTGTTATTTAACATTGCAAGCTCTTCGTAATTTTGCTCCGCACTTTATATGTACATATATACAATAATAAAATAATATATTGCTTAAATATTGAAAATTACTCTTTGGCATGTAAAACTGAAAAGCAGTAGATTTTAAATCGTTAATATTGGCAACGTCGTCATTCTATGGAATAAATGATCCGGGGATTCGGTACCTGTTCGGCGGATATTTTTGCCGCTAACCCTAGACTTTATTAAGTAAAGTCCATTGTATAATGAAACTGTTGATTAGACGTCCGCTCAGATACACAAAACTACGATTCTTAGTATTTTTAAGAGATGCAAATCTAAAAGTTTCGTGACCCTTTATGGGTAGTCGGTAATATTATTTACAGTACAAACATATTGTATAAAATAACTATAGTTCTAAATATCTTATGTATTTTTTTATTCCGCATTTTTAAAACGTATATCTTATTTTTTTATTGGATAAAACTTATCACTACTAAAAACGTTGTGTTGATTTTTTAATAATATTGTAAATGTCATAAAATCAAGGTTTTTTATTATTTTTTAATTCTTTACTGGTTTCTAAGAAATAATAGAATAAAATTTCGTTGTTTTATACGTAACTTTTTATTTATTAACAATAAAAAATTACAAATATATACATATTTTATAAAAACTTAACCCTGTTTGTTATATTTTACCCAAAAAAATGTATCCATAAATTTGTAAGCATATGTTTTAGAAGAGAGATTTACTAATCTTGTTTATATGAAATGCGTATATGAAAGATCTTGATAAAAAATATTTTTTTCTTAACAAATAATTGCTTTAATATACCTTCACAATAAATCCTTTTAGTACTCTGTATTTTTATACGCCATCCTTATATCGCATATTGGTATTGTTTTTTGTGTTCCTTTTTCAAAAATATTTAATCATACATAATTCATTGAAATTGCTTATAATATCTTTTTTATATTAATATCTTAAATTTGGTTTAATACTTTTTATAAAGTATTATGAATTTTAAACAATTCAATTTATTTTCTATGTCAACAACCAATTTATAAAATATAATAATATTCTTAAATGTACCAAACACGATGCCAGACATTGATTTTTTTATGTAGTAAATATTTCTGATTTTTCAAGCGCATAAAATTTAGTAAAATAATCAGTTGTGAATCACATTAACAAAAAACAAAGTTTCTAGTGCAATGCGTAATACTATATTATTTTTTATTTTAAATCAATTAGAAGCATATTGTATATTTTATTTTTACTTAATTAAATAATATGTAAACAATAGTTTTAAATTATAAAATTTATTTAAACGTAGCTAATTGGTTATTAAGCCGTTTGCTACAATGTTGTTGTCAAAAAAACACATGAGCAAAACATAATTTAAAAATGTATATGACCTTGATAAAACATATAATAAAATATTTTCCTTAAATGAGGCCTATATTTTTATATATTGAAAGGCAGCAGTAACATATCGGTAAAAGTACTGTAAACGGAGCTATCTACAAGCCGCGAGCTAAAGAAAGTGAAATGATTGCCCGACATACACATACGCTTACTAAACTTCCGTACACACTGTACATATTACTTAACGCTTTGTGTGTCGCTTGCATATAAATTAAAAACACGTTTAATATTGCAGTTTGCATGTGACATCGATGTAGTAATATAAATTTAATAATAATATTTGAGCAATCATTTTGAAAATACACATGCTATTCATAGAAACTGATAAAAAAAATGCTTGATAAATTATGCACGCTCTAAACTTGTCGTCCGTGAATTTCTCACGTACTTGCAAATTTATATCGTTATTCATATTAAAAATCAACATAACTTATGTTATAAAATTAATATCTGTAAATCAGACGAGATTCGTAAAGAGCAACGTTCTCCTCATGAATTATGCATGTGAAACGCATTCTGTGCAAAATGCATTTTTAGTCATTTAAATATTATAATTATAGATTTGACTTTAAGATGTCTTTGCGATATTTTAAATGCGATTAAAACACAATAGTTTTTTTAATAATGTAAATAGAAGTCTATATTTTTTTTTAGTAAAAAAACCAAACGTTGTATTCCTTCTCTTTCAGTCAAAGTGTATTTTGATCGCTACTCTTTTGCACATCTTTAATTCACTTTTATGTTTAGCATATTTATACCTGATCTAAATAAATGTTATTGAGTTATTGCCTCATAAATATTGTGTTTTTAATTTGATATTTTAAAATTCAACTAGATTTAATAATATGTTATACTTATAAAAGCTTTAGGTAATCACAAAATTAATTTCGTTTTTTTTTCATTCAAGTTTTACATAATATTGGAATGTGTAGTTTAGTTGTAAACATATAAACTACATATTCCAATATTACAATGAGAGAATTTTCACTAAATAAATTTATTTTTAAAAGTCAACTAGCGACACTTAAAACATTTTTGAAGTGATATGTATTAATTAAATATGCAAATGTTACAAATGGTTTAAAAAATTTGAACAAGAAATTATTAATTAAAAAGTGTTATCAAGAATAGTGCTGGTTGTGGGAGACCAGTAAAAACAGACGATAATGTTTTGACTGTAGAAATGGAACCAAATTCTACTTAAATTGTTCATCAACTGGCCAAGTGACCAACTATTCTGTTTTATCAGTTCATAGACACATTGAAAAGATTTGGAAGACTTAGAGACAAGGTTCCAATCGGCGCATATCTCCATATCTCAAAAGCTTCTAGATCTGAGTGGCTGTTTTCGACCATTTAATACCCAGAGAATAGTAATGAGTGTGTTATGTCAACGTAGTGATCCAAAGGTCAAGTAGCATAACCTTCCTCGAAGCCCGACCCACTAATATGTGTATTATGAAACTCTTAAACCTGACCAAACAAGATATATTGTAATCATCTGGATCGTTTGTACAAGGAAGTAAACTACTATTTATTTCAATCGGTAATAACACATCCTAGACGGCATCCGACGTGAAAAGGAAATAAGAAAAATAAGTAAATACAAAATTCAGTTTGTTTACCACTAGTAAGCAGCAACAATTCTAACCTTGCGTGGCAAACAATGCGTCTAACCTGC
This sequence comes from Plectrocnemia conspersa, assembly GCF_051122295.1. NCBI lineage: Eukaryota > Metazoa > Arthropoda > Insecta > Trichoptera > Polycentropodidae > Plectrocnemia > Plectrocnemia conspersa. The sequence continues at coordinate 7,962,990 of NW_028277177.1, read as the reverse complement.
ATAAAAACCGATATCGTCATTTAGCCCTATATCTCAAAAACGATCCTTGAAACTTTCACTCAAGGCGTGAAAATATTTCGTTGGTTGAATAATGAAGCGATGCAATTGGCACACCAATATCCGCATATGTGATTTGCCAGAACTCTCAAATAAAAAATATAATATATATTACACTTTTTCGACCGATCAACCGATTCGAGACGAGAAGGTTAGTGGCGATTTGAGACGGCAGACGATCACAAGCTGATTACAAGCTTTTCAGACAGAAATTGTTATTAGATTTTTTCCGCATATATTTTGGCTGTAAAGTCAGACCCCTTCGGTCTCAAAAAAAGGTTTTTTTTTCATATAATATCAAAAACTATCAACTATGCAGATAATCATAAAATAAAATAGAATAATATTTAATCAAAAATAAAGTAACTTTTAGTATCAAATATACTTATAATAATTTAAAAATTATATTATATGTATTGAATAGAGGCTGTAATTTAATTAATAATAATAAATTTAAATTTATATCAAAGATATATGCTTAATAAAAATCTAATATGTACAAATATATAATTCACTAACATATTTTGAAGAGAAATTATTAACTTTTAAAATACAATATTTACAAATCTTTTAATCTATATCTTTATAAACCTAAAAATGTAACCCTTTAGTTGCCGCTCTTTTTATAATTAATATCTATATATCCATATATAAAAGCAAAAAATATTTTAGTTATAAAAAATCTATTAAAAATGTATCCAATTATTTTTTTTTAGTGATGACATCGAATCTGAAAATTATTGTTTAAGTATAATAACAAAAACCAATTTTTCTGATTTTGGCAAGCAAAGGGTTAATATAATTATGTTAGATCTTTTTGGATAAAATATAATACTATGAATTAATTATTATTAAAAGATTGCTTATTTATTATGGCATAGATTAAAATCTGAGAAGAATAACGAGGACAGCGTGGAGTTCGTTGTGCCAACGTTTTTCCAACTTTCATTGCCGTTGTTTTGTAACCACAGCCGATTGTGTCATAAACAACAAAAGTAAAAATTTATAGTAGTAACTTTATTTTAATTTCAAATTATTTGTTGTATATTATAAATAAAAAGAGAAAGAGGTGAAAGCGATCGGATTTTTGTAAAGCACTAGCAAATATTTAAACTTTTATCTTGTTTCACACATATGTATCAGATATAATCTATACTTCAAATTATATAATAGTTTATAATGTTTTTTTTGCTAAATATAATATTTAACGATAATAACATCCTTCTTGTAATGAACGTATATTATTTTAAAAAAACACTAATCTGGCGTTAAAATTTTTTCGGGATCAACAACCCGGACCAGAAGTGATCACGTACTTAGCTATGAGTCAACAGAAATATCTGCATGTTTATCTTATGTAATATGATAATTAACGCAAGATTACGGATGCGAAATATTAATTAATTAATTATATACCAAATAAGTACACACGTTGTTTAGTTATTTTTATTTTTCATGAGCGTCACGTATAGTTGACACATAATGCGACACGTGGACTCCATATGAACCAAAAAGTGGTACATATCGCATGAAAAATGGAGTTTCACAAGCCGCTTTCAATTATGTATTCATTTTTTTACATGTATGTACAAGACTGACTTAATAACAAAAGCAATTGATTTGGTCTAAATGTGCATCAATAATAATGAAATTGATTGTACAGTTGTATCTTAAACTATATTTTACTACAGTTATTATATGGTGTAAATATGATTTATAATGAACATAAACACATCGATATGTTACTGATTTCACTATTAAGCATTACTGAAAATAGAGTGCATATTAAATTAGCTTTAAAAGGTAGTGAAAATGTATCATTAAATACATTATATTAATAGTTAAATTTTATTACAAAAAAACATATTAAAATAAAAAATGTAATAATTTTATAATTTTGATTAAAAAGCATTGTTGATGTAAATCGTTTTCCATTAAAAATAAAGAGTAAAGCAATATTATAATTTCAGGCTTAGTAAACTATTTAAATATTTATAGATAAAAAAATAGTGTCTTAAAAATATATAAGGAAAAACTACTAAAAAAATCACTACTTTATTTATTTTTTGATTCAATAATAGTTTTACAAAAACATGCGGAATTATAGGCTTCTACCTTTTTTATATTGAATTATTTACGCTAACCAAAAAACGTAATTTTTATACTAAATATTTTTGTAGAAGGACATTTTTTAGTCATATGTTTCTAGTTTTTCGCGCTTCTCAATTAAAGCAAAAAAAATGATGATGCACAGAAACACATAAAATCTCGATTAGTCTTATTTCGTTATTAGTACACGGAAATCTTCTCTAATATCACTTTTTCATCACGCAATTGAAAAAATATTGCAACGATTAGCATTGTTCGAATAAGAAAAATCAGGCATTACGCAAAAGAGATCGACTCATTGTTCCAATTTGATAAGAAGTGTCATAATTACGAAATTTTTCATTTTCACATCCGTTTGACCTCAAAATGTTTTCCCGGCATCCGGGTACGAGAACTCTTGAACCGATAATGATCGTCACGTTATAGTTCATTCGTCATATATGTACGAGGTTGTAGATGTTCCTAGACGGAATAGGTTAAGATGAGCAAACAGCATCTGCTCGTACATCCAAGGCCTTTCCTTGTCACGGTCGATGTTATCAATACTTGAATTGTAATAAATATTTGCAAGGCGAAATATTTACACTCTGACACTCCTTTCATTTTCGTGCGAATTTCACCAATTTTCAATGTTTGTTCAAGAGTTTGTTTTCGCTTTATATTTGATGTTAAAAAGTGGTAGGTAATAATTGCTTTCTCACACAAATATACTCTTGCAAAATGTATGTCCAAAGTCTTTAATATCAATCCATAAACTGTTACAACAAGCAAGTTTTAATTCTGTAAACCTCTCCTATTATTATTCAGTATATATCTTCGTTGTAACCCAAATTAAATATTTTTAAAATTAACTGCTTATTTAATATTTTTAATTTGACTTATAAATATATATGGATAATATCCAGCGAAATACAGTGTTTAACATATCAGAGTATCTCTTATTTGAGAGTCGAAGGACCAGCGAAATACACACTACTGTTTAAATATTTTTCACGTCTTTCATATTTTTATAACAAATAGACTAATCTCGCGTTTGTGCTGGTATTTTTATATAACCGAGATACAAATTGCAGCTCAGTGGCGTTTTTAACAAGGTTGAAAAATGAAAGATTTTTTTCTATTTCTACCAGCGATTAACAGCGTAATATTTTTTTATACATAAATATATGACATATTGTATAAATATTTATTATAAATAATTTTGACTCATCCGGGATGAGTCAAAAAAGACCTAGTCCGTACGTTACGAACGTCAACAATATAAAATTGAGCGTTTTTGCGCGCTTAGTTTGCTCAAATTTAAGTATCTTGGCCATATTAGTAGTTTAAAATAAAAGTTTATTTGCACATATATTAAAAAAATCTATTGCAAGAATTTATTTATTAAGAGTAACTAATAGAAATATTTATGCATTAAGCTTGTGAATATTATTTATAAAACTATTGTATATATATATACATGTATGAATAACTTTAATTTACATTTCAATGATTTAAATAATAATTGTGAAGTTAAACTAATCATAAACTAACATGATCAAAATCAAATGTATACGTTTTATTATAAACGTGTTTTACTTGGCTTTTGTTATTACTATTGTGCTATTTGCTACAAAAAATTATATTATAACTAAAAAATATATATGACTATTTTTTTAATAATCAATATAAATTAAAATAGAAATAATAAATAAAGTTTTTATATCGTTTTGTATTAAAATAAATACATAGTTATATTTTGACTTAATGTTGCATATAATATTTTACTATATAATATAATTAAAAAATGATTCCAATAAAATCTAATTTTGATAAAATAAAATGTTGTACAATTTTTAGAGTACAATAAATAATAAAATGCAAAAAAAAACAGAAGAAAAAAACAAAAATAATATTTTAAACCCAAAAGCTTGAGCGTCCGATAAACGTACACTTGCTGCGGTACCTCACGATAGTGAGGGACCGACATTTACTTATATCATAAATAATCCTTAAAATATTATTTTAAAGTATTTTTAGTATTATCGTTATGCCTAAATAATAACAAAATTCGAAGCTTTTTTACCATTTATAGTTTTTAAATAAAAACATATATTGCTACCTATTTATTTGTTGCCAAATTTAAATTACATAAACATTTTTACTTTTAACACAGATATTAAATAACTATGAAATAAACCATGATATTTTTTTAATATATAATAACTATTCCAAGAAGCAAATTGAATGAAAATATTACATATATTGTATTCCAATTAACCAAATGCATAATAGCTTCGATTTTTCCTTCCTGCCAATCATAAAATATTCTTTGCGTTACTGTTTTTTGTTAATCGGTATTTTAATATTTTTTATATGATAAAACAGGATTGTACCACTCAAAGCATACAATTTATAAACATCATATAAAAACATAAGTAAAAATGTTAAACATTAAAATGTCATATTATACATCTACTATATTGACATAACATAAAAATGCAAATATCATATACATTTTACTTCTTGTAAAGCATATCTTCACACATAATATGTCAAACTTGAATCACATATTCGTTCGCCTCGTTGCCACATTTTCAGATTATGTTCTTACCCATCGCAATATTAAAGTTACAGTTTTTCGCTTTTAAAAACTTAAATTTCAAACATCACAATGACAAATTGCCTTCATTCACTCGACTTTCACCAAACGTCTTTAAAACTACTTGGTATTCAAAGAGTAGCGTGGGCTCAAAACGATGGATGATGCCGATGAAACTGCTACTGTGGACGACAAAGCTTCGTTCAATAAATTTCATAACGACACGTGTGTAGCTAGAGTCGAATTGTTTGTGTTTACATCGAAGAACGGTGAGGTAACCCGTCGGTCGTCATGCGAGGTGAAGGAAAACCACTTAATGTTTACTAAAAAAATGTATATGTACGCAAAGTAAAGACAACAATTGTTTGCATAAAAATCTTTGGTGGAATTCAAAGTGTTTTTTGCGCTAATATCGATAATAAACCAACGAAACATATTGACTCCTAAAATGGATTTCGTTTTCATTTGGTATACGAATTTCCATTGTGAATTGAACCAATGAGTTTTGTAGCAAATAATTCGAATGTATTTGGTGTGAATTACAATATAATATAATGCTTTTCCTTATTTATTCACCTTATTATTAAATCATTCAAGGAAAATATATACGAATATGTGATACATTTTTTTTTTCATTTAGATCATTTATGACATACACAGATATATAATATATACGTACATATATTATTTAAATTTATTGTCTATTGTATTATACATAAACCTGGTACTCTTTATAAATTATAATAATAATAATAATAATAATCATGTAGTGTTTCAAATAGTATTTGAATGTCATTTATTAACATAGCCTACAAGATAATTAAATCCCATTATAGTGTTTGCCAATGTATGAAATAAGTTATCTTTATATAATTATAATTCTGATTGATCATTACAGATTGTGTTTTCCTAGATTTTTCTAATCTCACGGATGGATAAGCAAAATAAAATTGCGCTAGATCTTACATAGTGATATCTATTGTAGTCACAGTATTAAAATATATGTATGTCACTAATTTACATAATTTTAATAGTAAAATTAGACATAAATTAGACTTTCAGTCTAATGTTTCACTTGTAGTAGTTGTTGATTGTGTTGACTTCGTTGTAACGCATTAATCTAACGCCTGTTATGCTATTGTAAAAATAAAAATATTGCGTATTCATTAACACTCACTTATTGGTTAATTACTAATGTATAGAAAATATAATATAGTGATATTAAACTAAAGTTTAAAGTTTTTAATGTGATTTAATACTGATTTAATACTGATTTACTACATTGTAACGTGGTGGGCTTACGCTTACGCTTCTTTTTATTTTTGAACATAAAAATAGTTCATTTTTAATGATTTATAACATAAAGCAATTATTTTGGTAATTAAAATCACAGGTAAGAATAAGATTGCGCTGAGTAAAATAAGCGCGAAATTTTGAGTCAAAGTTTAAGATTACAGGCGCGAGAATATAAAAATAATCCTGCAATAAAAATTTAATGATATAATTACCTTAACTATTTATTTTTAATTAACATTTAAGGCAATTAACTATAAATATATTTAAGTACTTATTATAAAACACATAATAAAGTCATTAGAAGTTGAAAAATCGTGCAAATAATATAAAATAATTTAAACGGTTACAAAACTGCAGTTATTGCTTATTTTTAAACTGAAAAAATGATTAACGTTACTCAATTATTTGCTTTTTGACAGTAGCAAGCAAGTAGTCAAATAAGAAAATTAGGAAACTTGTGATTACAATACAATTTATATTAACATTACAAGTTTTGCAAATATTTAATATATATATTTTTTATATAATATAATACAATTTTTATGATATTATTGCACATTTCACTGGATCAAAAATTAAAACACGAATGTTTTCTGTGAAGCGGATTATTTGCTAATATTTTGGAAGATTAAAAGCTTCTTTTATTCGTCCCTTTCTTTAGGAGCTTTAATTGTAATTGTAACATTTGAATGTAAATAAACATAATTTTTATCTGAATTTATTGAAAAAACAAATGCAGATGCGCATAGTAACGGCTTTCATTGTTGTTTAAAACATTTAAAGCCGACTATCTGTAAGCAGCTTTAATTATAAAATATATATTAGATATCCTCTATTTAAGACATAGTTTGATTTTAATTAATCTTCACGATATTCATCCGTAAAATTCATAAAATCTAGGTAAACCTTATCTGTGATGATCGATCTGAATAATTATATAATTATTTAATAATCAATAATTCCATCTCTCAGACACGATCCATATGTCATTCAAACCCAGGTCTTTCAGGTTTAATAGTCAGCGACTTATACGACTTTTGAAACATATCGCATTTAAATTTGGCTAATGTCAATGTATATCACATTCTGGGTGATTGTAATTTACAGTTTTTTTAATGTATTTAATTAATTTATATATATATATATATATATATATATATATATATATATATATATATATATATATATATATATATATATATATATATATATATATATATATATATATATATATATATATATATATATATATATATATATATATATATATATATATATATATATATATATATATATATATATATATATATATATATATATATATATATATATATATATATATATATATATATATATATATATATATATATATATATATATATATATATATATATATATATATATATATATATATATATATGGCATTTTTATATGATCGTAGATACTTGTATAAGAATTAAATTACTGTAAATATTTTTTTTAGTGTTGGATTGTCACGGTTGCCCTAATTTTTTTTAATTATTCTAATTAAGATATTCATGGGTCGCAATGTCAGGAAAATATGGTATGTTACATAGAAGTTTCCATTCAAACTGATTTTGTTGCATCAACATTGTGATATGTGATCTAGCATTGACCCGATGAAAAACAATTCTTCTACAGTTCGGCAATGTCGGCCTTCACTCTTTAATAAATGCATTAAACGATTAAGCTGGTTGCAATATATGGTAGCTATGTATTAAACAGGAGCTCTTTCATTTCACAAATTCATTTGCAGCTTTTCTGCATATGGCAACCAATTAAAAAAATCTTAAGCAAACTTTTATGTAGTGTGAACGCTGACAAGAATTTGACTTTCTGCCCTCACACAAAAAACGACCCATTAAAATAATATCGCTACGGTTAAATTTCTCTCTTTTTCACTCGCTCTGCGGCGCATGCAAATTCTCCGCTCTTGACATTCGTTCATTTGTTATTAAATGAGATTAACGCACGTGTGGGAGTCTGAGCCTCCTCCTCCTATTATATTGTTATACGAACTATAAAAAAATAGAAAGTCAGGGTCGAATCGGGTTAGGGTAATAATAATAGTAACGACTGTGATACATTGAAAAAAAATCAATTTATTACTATTGCAGAAGATGCTTCCGCAATGTCGGAGCGTGTCTTGTCCAACCTTGGATATGTGTGTTTTTAATTTTGCGTGCATCGGTTAAGAAAAAATGCGGAAATTTCAACAGTTTCCAAAAATGGTTTAACGCATATTTCGTTTTTGTTGTTGACAGGTCATTAGTGGCGTTAGTATGCGTCGCTTTGAGTTATTCAAAAATCGTCGATGGACAAGCGTATAGAGGCTACTCGGTTAACGAATATGCATCAGCAGCAGCTCCGGCAGATTTAAGGAGATCTTTGGCGACTGCTTTGCAGATTGAGAGAAGATCTGGATTCAATGTTTCGATCAAAGACAAGTGTGTATTTTTATATTGTTTTTCTAGCTATAGTCTTCTGAGAGTTTTTAAATGATTTTTTTAATTCCAGATCCATTAGCTGCAATGAAGAGAGCGTCGGAGGACCACCCTGTCCTCCAAGCAAATATAGAAGCCCAACGGGAGAGTGTAACAACGTACGCCATAGATCATGGGCCAACAGAGGCGATGTATTCCTGCGACTATTGAAACCCGAATACGCCGATGGTACGTTTATAGATGACAGAAAGACAAATTAACACACAATGAATCAACTTGAACTTAATCAAGGTTAAGAGGACACTGTTCTTTCACGCCTCTCACTGATGAAAAAATCGCAATCAAATTCGCGAATGAACACAATTGAAATTTGCATGGAACCAACGCCCATTATTATGTATTTTTTTTTTTTTAAAGAATTAGTCACAGTTTTTTATTGCAGTGAATAAAAAAAGATACAGCACGATAGCAATTAGTAATCGTTTAGGGTTTGATTTTGCTATTATATAGTCGCTTGAGAAAATTTCTTCATTCTGTGATATGATCGTGAAAAAAACATTAGGTTGAGTTGTGTGAACGTAATTGATCGCGATTTTTCCCACAAACGTTCAATACCATTATTGTCGGAAAATGTACGCTAAAAGACAGAACAATGACGGGAGTGACGAAATTTACTCAAGTTTGATCACCTTACGCATTTATCACTAACAATGGCGACTGCGAAATGCGGAATTTTTGTCTTAAAATTTCGAAATAGACATTTGCCATTGAACTGAAGAAAATTGAGCGCGCTGTTAATATGCGTGGAATTTTAAATAATGTTTATAGTGCTTATTAGATACGTTCTTGAAGAGCTAGACGTAAAGGGAAATGCCGTATAACGAATCATTCATTCTGATAGTATATATAAATTCTATAGGATCCGTTCCAATTTAATAGATAATTATAATATCGCTGCAGTCTTTCAGTATGATGTTTATTATTTGTTTTGACAAGTCATGAGGGTAACTGTATATTCTTAAATTGGTATTTTGAAAAGCATGCACATCTCTTTTTTCCACATTATCAAAACCAATGTTGTAAATTTTGACATATATATGTTTTTCTATATTTTTAATGATATTCTTATTTTTAATTAAATATTCAACATCAGATTTTTTAAGCGTTTTCCAAAAGTTCTTTCCTAAAAGTGGTTTAATAGCTCTTTTTATGCCTCATTTTCAACACATTATTTATATTAACTTATTATTTAGGATAATGATGTGTTTTTAATACAGCAGATACGTGAATTTACCCAAAAAAAAAATATTGTGTAGTGAAAAGTCGTATATTATAGTGAGTGTTATGTTTGAATTGGTGGGTCTCAAGAAAGCTCACTGATGCTATCATTTTGATGTTGTTATTTTACCTGATGGAGAAGAAAGGAGAAGAAAAGGTCTTCAATTAATCTATGCGAGTTTTCTGAGCTTCAAATGTTTCAAAGAGGGTTTCAGATCTTTTAATTATACATATATTGATATTCCATTTTTATTTATACACGGCATAAATTTGGGTAATAATCAATATTATTAGAGCTCTGACTGACCGTTTACTACGAAAGCTATATGATTATGCTCTTGAAGTAAAGGATTCCTTACTATTTAAAACATTATGTTAAGTAAGATGTGTTAAAATTATTCCTTCATATTTCTACTAGCTGAAAAAACTATGAGCGAGCAATGTTCTCTACATAAATAAATGTTTTTTTAAGATGTAAGCTTTGTATAAGCAAGATCTGTAAATTATAAAGGCTCATTTTTTGAGTCCGAATTTTAATACGGTTGTGGTCAAAATTTATTTTTAAAGGACAGAATATTAGCGGCCATAATAAATATTAGATGGCCAGAATTTATAATACATGCTTAGAATTTAAATTGGACTATTCAGAATTTATATTAAATGTTAAGAATTATCTTAACGAATGTCAGAATTATTTTTTTCAATCAGTATTTATATTATATGATCTGTATTTAATCTTAAATGTCAGTTTTTGTTGACAGATGGTTAGCATACATGGTCATTATCAAGGTGTTTTAGAGCCAACTTATTTGGTTGAGCTCACAACATTATCAATTTCAATACAAAGAGCCAAGCGTGCTCTCCGCCACCGCTCTATCGTTATTCCCGCTTCGTTCGTCGCTCTGATACTTTCGCGTTTTACATACAGTGGGATGTTCAATACTGCACCTAACCTATCCAACAGTTTTGGTGCGAGCGAGATATTTTATTAGATATTTCTTAAATAAATAATTTATTGCCCATTTATATTTATAAATGTACAATACAATCTTTTTTAATTCACATGATCGCACTATATTTTTATTCTGACCATATGTTATTTTTATTCTAACTATTCGATATTTATTCTGACCCTGAATAATATAATTATGATCAGGCTGTTAATAAAATTCTGACTGAGATTTTATTATTATTTTGACCCAAAGTTGATTTAAATTCTGACCATTTAATTTGTTGCCTATAATCAATGTGTTTTTGTTATCACGTGATTTTTGCGCTACATATGTTATTGCATAAGCTTTACTTTTTATTTATTAATACACTGATTCAATATGTACAAATGATACATATCGAAATGGTCTGTAAGGTCTAGACTGGTAACCCAGAAGTCGCGGGTTCAAGCCACAGCAGCAAACTCAGAATGGTATTTATAAAAATGCGCTATTCATATAAACAAGCCTCAACTGCAAAGTGACATCTATTCATTATAAATTATAATACACATATTTATTTATATAAATGTCACTGATTCTCATACTGATGGTTAATATTTACTTATAGGTATTCATTTTGTCTGATTGATTGACTTAGTTGGTACAGTTGTAATGCATTGGACACACAGGTTACAACGAAATGCTAAAAAAAAATTTTGAGGACAATAATATTTTTTATGCAGAAAAGTGAACCTTTTTAATTTATTTTCATGTAATTGATTAATTAATATATTATAATTCTTCTTCTACTTTTTTATTTCTAATATAAAATATTTTAATAATTTTTCATATAAATGAAATAAGTTGGCTAATATATTGATTATTTATGTAATGTAAAACACATTTCATCTTTGTGATGAAATATTTATGATATTAATGTTTCAAAATCTTTTAAATATGTAATATTTTATAATTTATGAAAAAATACCTGAAATACTATTAATTCTAGTTAAGTAATGAGCAAGTCTAAATAAGGGTAAAAAATACTATAAAATATATAGGTATATATTTGTGACTCAAATAATTTTTACTAAGCAAGAGGTTATTTACTTATACTGTTTATCCCATAAGTCAATCAGGATGTTAATGTTTAATTATTACAGAATTTTTTAATACTTTTCCTGAAAATCTAAGAGTCGTCCTTTGAACAGACGATATAGTTTTAATTTACAATATTTCATTTGTAAGAAGATTTTTTAATTTCGATTATATTTAACAAAAATAAAAGTATGCTTACTAAGCATTATTTTATTAAATTAATCAGATATTTTTGTAGAGCAAATGCTTATTTTTTTTTAATAGACAAGTATTCAGAAATAATATAGCAGTATAAAACATCAATTAAATAAATCAAATAGAAAGAGAAACGCATTTAATGATAGTACAAGATACGCATTGCCCTATTGAAAAAAAATATTACATACCAATCTGTATATTTAACTTAAAAAGTAAAACCTTGCTTATAATACAAAAACCAAAATTTTCTATTCACTCATAATACCTATGTGCACACTCATTAACCTTGACCAATTTCATATTGTAAATTTTCGCCATACTTGTATCATGACCTATTCCTAACGATCGTAGATGGCTTTTGCTGATTGTCATTAATGAGAACGTTTATTTTTTAGGTGTTTCGCAACCGAGGACTTCCACTGGTACCCATCGACTACCATCAAGCCAAAGTGTGGCCAAATCTATTCAACTTGCAGTCCCACCCACAGACCATTTGTATGTCAATACTTTATTGGCAGCTTGGGGCGAAATGATACTGCAAGATTTAGTTCAAACGGTCAACCCTACCATTGAAAAGGTAAGCTACTATATGTATATGTTAAATAAGAGTAATTTATGAACAAGAGAGAATTGGCAACTGAAATGCAAATTTTCACCAACCTTAATCGTTGCACAGCCGGTTGCAGCGAATTCGCTTGTGAATTCCACCTCTCGGGGTTATGTAAGCGTTGCTAATTTTCAATGCAAACACTGGATAGACAAACCGCAGTTTCTCCATAGTGTACTCTACCGCAAATCGAGAAGTTAAACGAGAGCGTCATCTCCAAAGACCTTAAGCTCAATGGCTTCTGAATATAAGCGCGCTGGTGTCGGAAATCTCTGGTTGATTTTTGCTATTTGGATCGATATGACTAATGCGATAGATAATTCTTTATTGTCGCTTTCTAATATATATTTTCTTAGTGGCATTGTGATCGAACGAACCGATATAAACAACGAGTAAAACAATGAAAGTTGCACGAATCTAACGCAACTTTAACGTTTCACATTGGTATTCTCTATGTGTGACTGAACACGTTGTGTAAATTTTAAATGTACGTTCTTCGGTTGAAAAATCTTAGATTTTCATTAACATGAATTATAATAATATCAAATATTTCTTAATAAATGATTTTAGCAGGCTTTTATATTTACATTCAAATGCGTTTTTTCTTAGACACTACACAGTGCAATTACTGACGAAAAAATCAACATTATCGACAACAATTTCGATATATATATTTAATATTCGACCTCGAATTTTCCCTTTCGTCATCTTCACACAGTCGGAATACTTTAATTCCACCTTGCGTAACCTGACATAACTGCGGACGGTAAACTACGTGACCAAGAACTTCAAACGTATTTTGATACGTGATTGCAAAACATAAAAATGAACCGATGTAAAAAATTATAAAATCGTGCCAAAGTCGTTTATAATGAATCTAAATCGGGTGGTAATCTAATATAAATGAAAAACAAACATTTAGAACTAAGAATACAAAGAGACTATGTTCACTTTGGTATTTATTATAACTTAGATAATCCTTAAATTTATAAATTTTAGACAATCCACTTACCCGTCGATGCACGCTTTAATTTATTTTGATTTTTGATTTTATCCTTTTTTGGCGGATAGCGACAACTTCATTTCATATGGTCGATATATCAACCAAAGAACTTTCTCGACGACATATTTTGATGCTAAGGATGATTTTATTATGGATAGGTATTGAATTATAGACCGTGATGTCGTCGGTCGATATATCGACCGATTTCGCCCTTTGCGCGCGTAATTTTTTTTAATTTGACTTTGTGCAATTATTCTATTTTTAAAAAAAAATTATTATTGTTTGTATACTGGCCATCATTATGGTCAGATTTATAATAAAAAATAAAAATATTTCCGGTAAAATTTATTCAGTACGGCCATGTTTTTTTATTTTATATAAAACGACTGTTATATCGTTTAAAATAAAGTTGAGGAAGTTTCAAATTCTGTCTGAAGTGTATTCCCGGTGAAATTACTTTCAGTATGGCCGCGGTCGAATATATTAAGGACGGAATAGCGTAGACCGTAACGTCTCAGACTAGTAACTCTGAGGTTGCGGGCTCGAGCCCCGGCAGCAGCACTCAAATTTTTATTTATAAAAAACAAATGAGCTATTATTAAAAAACCGGCCCCAGCTGCAGTGATATCTATTGGTTATAAATTATATTACACATAATAATTTATAATTATTAATAAAGATGGCACCGATTCCCAGATTTTCAGTCTGATGAATACTTACTTGTAGGTATTCATTATATCTGATTGATTTACCTAGTTGGTACAAATTTACCCTGTTGTAAAACATTGAGCTTACGCCTCTCAGGTTAGAACGGAAGATTTAATAAAAAAATATATTATATACCCTTTGAGAATTAGTGTAAGTTTAACGCCCTTCCAGCTTTCGATGGCCTGACCAATGCGATAATTAGGGGCGGATTTTATTTGGTACTGTGTAATGAATATCCTGTTTATCTATCTGTGTACGGTGCTTGAAAACCAGAAAAAGTCATTGACATGTTTTCTATGGAATGTATAATCTCGAATATCCTTTGCACTTGGCACTGACCATATCCTTTGTTCAAGTTATACTTGCAAGTACTTTCAAACTTTTTTAATTTTAAATTATATCCCCTCAAATATAATTACAATGGATTAGAAAGTCATAAATACAGCTTTTAGTTTTATAAACTTTTATTAAGTTATTGAGACAAATTAATCGAAATTTGCATTTTTAATTCACTAGTTACGTAAGAAAAGGAAAATTAAAAATATATATAATGTAAAATAATCACTGTATTAGTTATACATAATGCATTTTTTAATTTCAACATTATAGTAATGATATTTTTTCTTTAAATTTATGGTAGTACATATATTTACAAAAATTGTATAAATTTAACCCTTTGAGTAGTGAGTTAATTTATACACCTTTGTTAATTTGTTAGTATTCATCTGGGAGTAAGTTAACTTTACGTATTTTTCCATAATTATTTCTGTTGTTATTTATTCATTATTATTCTATATTACATTTATAGTAAACTATATTTGAAAAAAATCAGCGATTCTTAACGTTTTATTGCTTTTATTTATTTACTACTTTTTTGTATTAGTATGATTGAATAATCTATTTTAACACTTTTATATTATTAAATTTCGTTAAATTATTAAAAATATTCTTTACATACTATTTGGCTTTTGTGGATTTTATTTTATATCAATTCAGAGAGCTAAAATTTAATATTTCTTGTTATGCTAATTTATTTCGTACTCTTTAATTTATTAGTACTATTTTCTATAAAAATCGTTTACATTAAATAAAATAAAAATAATATAAAAATATGTTTTTTTATTTAATATTTCTTCAGTTATATATGTAAATATATTACTATTTGGGGCATCTAAAAACAGTGAAAGATCGCGACCGTACATGTACGGCGATACCGCTCAAAGGGATACAATTGCTATTTCCAGATATTCAAAAACAAAGTTTAGCTTTTTTTTCATCTTGCGCATATGTTAAAGGAAAAAATACACCTTATATGTATTTGTGGTATCTAGAATCATTATTCGGCATATTTAACTTTTAATCGTTTTTATAATATATCCACATAAATTAACAGCAAATTAAAGAGTGGATTTTAAAAAAACGCATATTTTTAATATACATATAATATTCCTTATGAGCTGAAATAAAGATTTTTTATACCTAATATGTACGACCTAGCTCTATTTGAATTATTAATAACGATATTCATTCGTGCGATTATAAAAATCTAGGAAAACCTAATCTGTAATGATGGATCGGAATTTCAATTATATAATAATCACTTATTCTAATTTGCCAGACATGATAGAAATTAAAAAACACAAAGGTTCATATGGAATTTGAACCCAGGTCTTTCGAGTTTTAGTCATCGACTACAACACAGGTCTATCGTGCTTGAAAATTTAAGTTTAAGTTTATTGTAGTTTTTGTAAGATTATTACACCATTCATACAATATATTCTGGTCAAACTGCAATTTGTCTATTGTTGATTAAAAATATATTTAGTCTGTGTCTTGGTTTTACTGTTTAACATTTTATAGCTAATATTAAGAATATTGACAAAAAATCTGAATGAAGAAACCAGTTCATTGAAAAATAGTATATTTTATAAAATGTTCTTGTCAGCTTATCAAGCCGAAGCTTTAAAGAAAAATATTTCCTTAAAGGTCAGAAAATGTAAAATATCTATGAACCATCTTGTTCTGAAAATAAAAATATTGCTGTATCTAATATGTAGAGTAAATAAAAAAATCAACGATATAGAATCTACATATGATTAAACGATTTCCACACGACACGGTTATATATTTTTTAATCTGAAATGGCCTTCGTGTCAGATGTGTTTATTTTTGTTATTTGTAAGACAAAGTTTGTGTAGTGTCGTAGTGGGCTCATTTCTGAATTCCGGACGTCAAATTGGACCAGGGGATGCGAAGAGAGAAGCAGCAGATTCTGCTGCTTCAGTATAATAATAATCACTGACTGACATACATTTTCAGCAATGATGATATTACTTCCATTTAGTTCAAAGATTATATTAATATATTATTGCTATATAGAATATTCAATTCACAGCTACTTAAAGGTTAAAGCAGTATGACATCAGAACATATAATATTAAGAACTCTTCGATTTTCTTTTAGTTCCCAATTCGTAGCTCTGATTCAACGTTCAAAGTTTTACCAATCGCTAATAACGGACCTTGAGCCATAGAATCATTCGCCTTGCGGAAATCCGAACGTTTGAGAGCTTTTTTGTCGGAAACGAAAGTGGCTTGCGTAATACTATTAAATGCCGTGCCAATATAAATTTAATACGTTGTTATTGTTGTTAGACTTTCGCGTGTACATACGCATATTTTTCTCAGAAGTTTTTTCCTCGATTCGTTATTTAACGAGTATTTTAACATCCATCCAGACATTCGCTCAATGCTTATATTACTTTCTTTCACAGATAAAATGTTGCGTAGAAAGGGGATCAGGAGCTCCCATCCACAGGGAGTGTTATCCGATGGAGTCGGAAGAAGCTTGCGAAGAATATTTGAGAACCATTCCCGGAAGAGCTGTAGACAACTGCAAATATGGTAAATATTAAGTTATTTTTTTGTTATTATAAACATAAGGAGTGTATTTTATTTTTTTAATTAAATAGAACACAGAGAGCAGATGAATATGGCTTCTGGTTTCATCGATGGATCTGATCTTTACGGAGCAACCGAAAAGGAACTGAGATCCATTCGCTTATATGACGGTGGAAAAGTTGATATTGTTGCTTGCAAAAGGTTAGTATTTATATTTAATTATATAATAATAACTTGTACAAAAATTTTTAATTTAAATATTATAACTATATCATCGATTAAGTTCGATTAACAGATTAGCTTTTCGTTGATTTTTCAATTAGTACGTTAAATATTATTAACATAAATATTTTTTTTACAATATATACTATAAATAAAAAACATCGATTTTAATAATATATTTATGAAGTGTTTTAAATATAGTAATTAATAGTTAGATTTAAGCTAATAGTATTGCTCCAATATTTTATCAATAATCAAACGATTTTAAGCTTATATATTTAACTCAAATAAAGCGGGTATAAGTTATTGAATTATAGTCGATAATTCATTATGAAAGAATCATCTTCTATGCTTCAATAAGGAATTTTAACGTTTTCTTTCCTCACTAGTATATTTGGTATTTGTTATTATCTATAATATATTCATTTAAATTAAATTAAAGTGAATCACGGAATGCTTGGCATCTGTTTAAGTGCACATGTTTACGTTTTTCTGTGTGTTTTGAAACTGTTAATGGATACTGCTTAGTATATGTCTATTTAAATACGCAAAAAAGCAAATAACTACGTTCATAGAAAGTCTAAAAAATAATAATTTTCCAACTAGTATTATAAGCTTTTAGCAAGTCTTTCGCGATTTATTTCATCGCAACGATTATGGGTGATCCCAACAGGAACATTAGGATTAGTTTTTAGTGGTAGACATATGTGGTAATAATTAGCGTTTTATTGTCGCACTAATTCTAAATTTTAGATTGATTCGAATTAAATAATTCTTATGAGATAGAATAAATCTAAATTAATTTTTAATATTTATTGTAATAATTAATTCCAATATTTTTTTATTATTTTTATTCTAAAGCAATTTTAATAATGTTTTTTTTTTACATTTCTGACGTTGTTAAAAATGCACTTTGCAGCATAAAAGTGTTATTTATTGCCTGAGAGCATCCAGTTATCTTGCACGTGACAAGTGCAGGTGTATCTAATATTTAAAATTTGTTCATAAACCTACCCAAAAATTAAACCCGTATTTTTAAAATATTATTTTCACTAAACCCAGAAATTATAAGTATCGTAAATCGTCCAGGATCCCGGAATTAGATTTCATAATCATAATGCCTCTTGTCTACGTCATATTGGTGTTCAAAATCATATATATCCTGATCAGTAAGGTGTTGTATATATCGGAAATAGTGCTAATTACCTTAGAAACAAAATTATTCATTACTAGTAAATTATGATTTAAGCCTTTTTTAAGTTTTTCATCGAAGTTCATCACTTTCGGCGTAATGTATAATATATGTTTATTCATGAATCAAATATTTATGTATATATATACATATATATATTAAAAAAAGACATAATATTATCCACAATACTTCAATATATTCCAAGTAAAAAAGTTTATTTCGTTCGCAATTAATTAATGGTAATCTGAAAACAATAAAATCTGACTTTTTATCAAAATAATAATAAAATTCATGATTTCTAAACAATCCGTGAGCGGATAATTATCTTCAAAAACACTCGACACATATACCATTGTCTACTAAAATCATTATAAGGTCAGCGAAATATTAATAATGATATCTTTTCAAACAGACCCGAGCCTAATGATCCAAAGTGAGTACCTTCGTGGAAATAAAAATAAAAATAAAAGGTTATCGCGTCACAGCCATCTTTGATTCCTACGACCTTCAAGCTTCAACAATAAATTATTTACGAGCAAAATTATCATCAAGCTCGCTATAATCATAGGCTTTCAATGTAATCTTCTAATAGATTCAAACTCCTGAAAATCGAGGACATATCCTGTTAGCATATCCGCCACTCGGAACAAGTACTTAACTAAACAATTTACAATTTCAATGACCTATTGTCAAACGAAGCGATCGTTAACCTTTTTTATGTAATTGAGCAATGCTTAAAATTAATGCCTCTTATCGAATCGTCAAGTTTATGCATCCACACTGACAAGTATGTATTTCAACACAAATTTCATACATCTTTAAGTGTTAAGATGAAACTTGAAGTCCCTTTTTCAAAATGTTTTCCACGAAAATGTGATACTTGCGTGTTTCACAATGGCGTGGAAAACAAAGCGCGTTCAACTTTTGCTACAAAGCCTTGACACTTCTTATGTGCCGTAACTACTACACTTTTAAGCGTGATTGTCTTTTTTTGCAATTTCAGAAAACGTTTTATACTTATTTTTACACGCTGATTTTTTATAGCAATGCAAATTGAATATAAACTGAGTGCGAAATATGTGTGAAATTAAATCATTAAATCTTCAAAATTACATATTAAATAAATTTTTAAATTACTTTTTCACCTTTAAGTAAACTTATATGAATCTTAGGAAATAATATGAATCTTTGCTATTACGAAATTTGACTGCTTCAATTCCAAAACATATTTTTTAAAGAGAACTGCTGATTCTAAATGTGTCAATAGTTTTTAATTAGCAATAAGTACAATACATAGAAATATTTTGCACAAAGATAAGATCTATAATTTAATTTTTTAAATGTTGATAAAAAAAACGCTAAGCAAGAGTAAATAAATATTTCTTTTGCGTAAAAATAAAAAAAAATTACCAGCCTATTTTAATCAATCGCTACATATTCATATTTGTTCTCCCATACATATTAAGTATTTCCTTGATATTATTCTACAATCTAGATAAATGTCAGAAGAACTAGAGAATCTCTTCATGTATATTGCTAAAAACGTACTTAAAACCAGGCGCGTACGGTGAGATACTTTCCCTTTCGCTCGCTCGCGTGTTAAGTGACGAGAGTGAGTAAGAAATAAGGGCGTTCGGAACGCATGTAACGCACACCCTTATCTCCCACTCACTCTCGTCACTTAACACGCGAACAAGCGAAAGGGAAAGTACCTCACTGTACGCGCCTGCAAATCCTAGATTTTTAAATGAATATTTTATTCTGTTTTCTCCAAGAGACACCAAACCATTTATAAATATCGAGAAAACCCTAAAATAGAAGTGCATAATGTGTACCAAGTATGTCCTTACATACGCTTCAATTACAAATATTTGGGGGTGTAACAAGATTGTTTTATTTTAGTCGTCTTTCTTATAAGAATCGTGGAATAACTGTTAAAATTTAATAGATGGAGATTTGGCAACACTGTAAGCATTTCACTTACTGAGCATGTCAATGCAATGCATTTTTGTTTATTGCGCTTTTAACGCTCAAATGCGACGTCCTTTTTCGCGGTTAATACGTATTTGCAATTAATGCTCTCTATATCTAGCCGAATGGCCGAAAATATTATAAATTGCACCTCACCGATGACATCATTATATGTTATTTTGCATGGCATTGATGAATTCTGTGGTTGTGAAGGTTTCAATTTTAAAGATTCGAAGGAAGGCTTAAGGTCTTTTAATAAATCTCTCGGTAACTCTAACTCAGTTTTATAGATTAACTTGATTGAAATGCCATATTTGAGTAATCTGTGATACGGGTGAGGATCGATATTTTTAGGGCCCTGATGGACCGTTTAATACAGTAATTATATAATAATGCCCGCAAAACAAAGTTAATTTCACTTAAATGTTAATTATATCCTTCTATGACGGCTAAATAAATGTGCAGCGTTTGTTGCTGAGCGAATGACCTTCGAATTAGCGCAAATATATATACAAGAACATGGACTTATAATTTTACTATTAGTGTATAGGATTAGGTATACTTATTTTATAAAATGTGGACTTTTTAAATAACGCTATTTATACAGGTCACAAAAATAAGCGCAAATTATAGCATTATTTTAAAAAATATATTTATAATGTTGACTACATATTATTTCAGATGCAATGACAAAGAATCAATTCTTGCACCTTTGTATCATATTCTACTAACGGAACACAATAGAATTGCAAGATCTCTCAGCAAGCTAAATCCTCATTGGGATGACGTAACTTTGTTCTTAGAATCCAAGAGAATTATCACTGCTACGATACAACACATCACATATACTGAATTTTTGTCTACAGTTTTGGGAGAAGTAAATATTACTGCATGATTAAATATGATACTATAATACAAAATATATTTATATCTTATATTTTTTAGGTCGCTATGTCTAAATCAGAACTTCGTCCTTTAACTCACGGACATTACCAAGGATATTCCAGCTCTAACAGAGCTGGAGTCTTCAACGAAGTAGCTATGAGTGGTCTACAAATTTTCAAGTCGATGGTCCATTCTTCTTTGGTACGTTCCTTTTTCAAATATTTTTTTATATACTTATGCAAATTTCACATTAAATTTCTTCGTTTCAGGTGAATCAATCGACAACTTTAGACAAACTATTAGCAACAGCAGCTCATTCGCCATCAATGCACATAAAAAATCCAAAATATCGTTCGGACTACGCATCGTTGCTCATACACAAAGGACGTGATCATGGTTTACCGTCTTACGTCAACTTAATAAATCAGTGCGAATCGCTAATCAATCCAAATCCTTCTGAGATTCAGTACAAAGAATTAGAAAAGGTCGGAATCAGCAAACCTGGACAAGATCTACTCAAAAACTTATATAAGTATGTGTTCGCCTAATGTTCGTATAACTTTTTATTCCATTAGCATTATCAATAATGTCACGTGTGATTTTAGTGACATAAAAGATATTGATCTTTTGGCCGGTTCCGCGCTGGAAAAACCTGTCGATGGAGCACTCGTCGGTCCAACTACAGCCTGTTTACTTACACAACAGTTTATCAAATTACGAAACAGCGACAGGTAATACTGCACTGAAATATATATGTTATGTTTTAATAATTTACATTTTGAATTGTATAGGTTTTGGTACGAGAACGATTTACCTCCATCGTCACTATCTGTGGAACAACTTCAAGCCATCAGGAGAGTCTCTCTAGCTGGGCTTCTTTGCGCTTCTAATCCGAGCTTGACTGAAGTGCAACCAAAAGCATTTGTTATCGAAGATCCCTACTTGTAAATATTATAATTCAATATCGTGATTAAAATGAGTATTTTGTATAATTTTTAGTTAATTTATTATTTAAAGAAACTCTCCACAATCATGCAATCAACACCACCATTTGGATTTGGCGGCTTGGATGGATCAAGATCATATGGATATGAGTGAAATTTCCGCTGAAATGCTAATGAGCGCCGTTGAAAAGGCTAAGAAAGACATGATAGAAAGGAAACGATTGGAATATGAACTTTGGGAACAAGGTAAATGCTATGTTCTAAAAAAATAACTATGAAATATTGCTTTCAATCAGTATTTCAACATAATGTTGTATGACATAGTAGTGTATGAGAATGAAGTAATTGGGAACACCAAAATATCAATATAAATGACATAGATACAATCATATTAATTATGATAATATAAACATATTACAAGATATTGTATATCACTTAAGTTAAAGATATAATTAGAAGGTAAAAATACAACTTCATAAAAAACTAAAGAAAAAAGAGGAGAGATATGTTTTAATATTTATAAAATATTGATGATTATCTTAAGATGTTTAAATTATACATAATTATAAATTTGTGTTACTCAAATGCCATATTTTGTCATAAACTATTAGATAAAAACAATGATCCTTAAGTAACATTTTTTTACTTTTTAATAAATATTTATATTAATATTAACAAATCAATGCTCCAATACATACATGTAATTTAATCAAAATACATTATTATTTTTTATATAAAAAATCTCATACTCCAATTCTTTACTCAAAAATCTCATACTCCAATTCATACAAAACTAGTTATAAATGTAATGCATTTAAGAAGTGAGTAACTTAAATATATTTCTTATTCTCAGCTGGAGGTGTTGATCCTAAATCACCTGCTGGAACTGCTGCTTCCTTCTCTAAGGCCAACAAAAACGCCCTTCTCCTTGCCAATTCATCACTGTTTTTCGAATATGCTACAAATGAAATTATGAATACTCTTGTTGGGTAAGTTTCAGTTATAATCTATTTAACTCAGCCTTGTGATATTCTTACCATATACTTATAATTTGTATCTGTTACAGACAAAGAAGAAAAAAACGCCAAATTTTCGACAACGTCTTAAACTTTGCTCAAGGAAACGATTTCGCTGATGCTCTTCAAAGCGTAGATGTAACAGGGTTCTTAGGAAATGCGGCTCCTCATCTTGAAGCTCAGTGCGATGATTTTGAAACAAACTGTGATACATCAACTCCTTTCCGTACATTCACAGGCCATTGCAATAATGTTAGAAATCCAACTCTAGGAAAAGCTTTGACGACCTTTGCACGTTTACTACCACCTGTATATGAAGACGGTAAGCAATCTACATATTAAAAATACAATATGCTTGAATTCTAATTAATCATATATTATACATTATAGGCGTATCGCGTCCTAGATCAACATCAGTAACAGGAACTCCTCTACCGTCACCCAGAATTATATCAACTGTGATTCATCCGGATATATCAAACCTCCACAATAGATACACACTTATGGTGATGCAATTTGCACAGATTTTGGACCATGATCTCACCATGACACCGATTCACAAAGGTAAGCGCTATTCTGTCGCACGTTGTAATGCAAATTCAAACTTTCTTAACAATATGTAAATCTCAGGTTTCCACGAATCGATTCCTAACTGCCGGTCATGCGACTCACCCAGGACTGTCCATCCTGAATGCTCTCCTTTCCCGGTGCCACGAGGTGATCATTACTATCCAGAAGTGAATGTTACCAGCGGAGAGAGACTTTGCTTCCCGTTCATGAGAAGTTTGCCTGGACAACAGCAATTGGGCCCCCGCGAACAAGTCAATCAAAACACAGCTTTCTTGGATGGTTCTATGGTTTACGGTGAAAACAATTGTGTCGCTCGTCAACTGAAGGGATTTAACGGACGTTTGAATTCTACGGTGCATCCAGTTAGAGGCAAAGAACTACTACCGAGGAGTGACAATCATCCGGAATGTAAAGCTGCTTCAGGATATTGTTTCATCGCAGGTGTGTATTATTAAATATAAACGAGTGCCTCTTTCTATATAACATAAGTCTTGTATGTTTTCTCTATTAAATTGTACCCAGTTATGTCGTTTCTTTAAAATATTCGCCATAAGCGATGTTAAAGTATTTTCGTATATCATCACTACATTTACAGTTTTGGTGAATCAAATCATGCAGCATAACAATCGCCAGAGTGCTAATTTATGCGGTGGTAATTTAAGAGCTTTGCTCTATTGTTTTACTTCTCGTTGGAAGCAAATTTAAAGCACACAAATATATTAGTTTTATAGCCCTTTTAACATAAATAATTTATACACAACGACAGTATGTTCTATCAAGAATGCTTTCAAGTGTTTTAAAATTCTGTGTCTAGAAGGTTCTAAAGAATAATCTCATACTCAGAGAAAATTCTTAACTCACATCGCTGGTTGCTTAAATAAGACCGACAAACATTGACAATAAAATATAGATATAAAATGAATACCATTCGTGTTGTAAATGACACTTAATTTTAAATTTCAGGTGACGGTAGAGCATCAGAACAGCCTGGATTAACAGCTCTCCATACCATGTTTATGAGAGAACATAACAGAATTGTCGAAGGCTTGAGAGGTGTGAATCCGCATTGGGAAGGCGAAAAACTATACGAACACGCCAGAAGAATCCACGTCGCTCAATTGCAGCACATTACATACAATGAATTCTTACCACGTATCCTCAGTTGGAACGCCGTCAACTTGTATGGACTCAAACTGCTCCCAGCAGGTTACTACAAAGACTATTCACCTACTTGCAACCCAGCAATTGTGACCGAATTCGCATCAGCTGCCTTTAGAATCGGTCACTCTCTGTTGAGACCGCATCTTCCAAGATTATCGCCAAACCATCAACCTGTCGACCCACCGATTCTATTAAGAGACGGATTCTTCAAAGTAGATATGTTCCTGCAAGTAAGTAAATAAATCATATATACATTTATTAACGAATGCTTTAATAATACAATTAATATTCTAGCCTTCAATGACTGAAGAACTGATGCGAGGTTTGGCATCAACTCCGATGGAAACCCTGGATCAATTCATCACCGGCGAAGTGACCAACCATCTTTTCGAGGATAGGAGAATTCCATTCTCTGGCATCGATTTGATCGCATTGAACATACAACGTGCCCGCGATCATGGAATACCGTCTTATAACAATTACAGAGCTTTGTGTAATCTCAAGAGAGCTGCCTCGTTTGAAGATTTATCTAGAGAAATTCCACCAGAAGTGATCGCTAGGTGAATATAGTTTAATTATTTTATAATGGAATGCTATTTCTACAGCACAATAATTATGAATTATTTTTAGATTGAAGCGTATCTACGCCACTGTTGACGATATTGATCTATTCCCCGGTGGTATGAGTGAACGACCACTACAAGGTGGTTTAGTAGGACCAACATTCGCTTGTATCATAGCTATTCAATTTAGACAATTGAGAAAATGTGATCGTTTTTGGTAAGCAAATTTATATTATGATATTTATAAAGAAAACAAATGTTTTTATGTTACAATTTGTAATGGCATGTTTTTTTTAATTAAAAATTTATATTAATAATAATTCGGAGTCAGAAATTAGTTTACTAGTTATGAAATGCAGTCATATGAAGAATTAATCTTACTTCAAGGTTTCAACTTTATTTGCTCAAAATCATATGACTTCACTCCGCCAAGTGTTACTAACCTACTATTCATAAACAATTACATCTATACTATGCACTTTTTTGTAGGTATGAAAATGAAGATCCTGCACTACGGTTTACAGAAGCTCAAATGGTAGAATTGAGAAAGACTACTCTATCTAAAATCTTATGTGAAAACTTCGACATTCAATCAGATATTCAAAGAGGTGTGTTCGACTTGCCAAGTAATTTCTTGTAAGTATATGTTTTTATATAATAATATTTTAATATATGTAAGAAAAAGTAATATTGAAATTATTATTAATTACAGAAATCCACGAGTACCTTGCCATTCTCTACCTCAAATTGACTTGTCGGCGTGGAGAGAAAGCACAGCACAAGGATGCCAGATCGCTGGCAGAAATGTAGCTGTCGGAAGCTCAGCATTCCCTACTCCTTGCACATCGTGCATTTGTACAACAGAAGGCGTAAGAATAATAAATTAAATAAATATTGGATATTGTAAACCACTACACTTTCATAAAAAAACTAAAGTCAGGAATGCTACTTGAATGTAAATGAGTTTTATTAGTTACTTAGTAGATTAAAACAATACCTATTAAAAAAATCAAGTGAGAGTATATAAAAGTAGTATAAATTAATCAAAAGCTTTCTATATTTATTACTTATGGAAATCTCATCCATTGCATTATCAATACAAGTGTATGGATAATTCTAAGAAATCTTCCATCAGACCTGAACCACGTTATATATCCTCCCAGCGCCTCTTTGAGTAGTCTATAGATGTGGAAAGTTCTAGGGGCAAAACAGCGGATGTTCGAGACACTTAGAAGTGAAAATCTTGAATCGTTGTAACCATAGCAGGTGTATTCAATTGCAAATCAAAGATAATTCTTGCGATCTGCGTATAATGTACTGTTAACAGTATTAATTCCAAAATTACCCTTCGTTCAACATAATCATTTCCGGAAATTCTTAAGTTTCTTTCGAATTCTTCGGTGGTAGTGAACCTAGCTTTCATCTCCAATAACAATTCTGCTTCAAAGCGCTGTTCAAGTGCCCGGCAGACTACAGCCACCATGCAAACAGAAAATAATGGATACTATTCCACGACTCATTCCCAAAATTGAGGTTATTTCGTTTACTGTTTTTTGTATTTAATTAAATACTATGAATCTTAATGAAATAGAAATATTAAAAAAAGCTGAAATGTAGATATATATTTTTACCAGTAAAAATATAATTTATCAGGCAGGTGCTAGTAAATTATATGTCAATTTTTCCATACATATTAATGTATACATTTACATACTTATTATTGTTTATAAATGTTACAGTGAATGTGTATTTTTCAGTAAAGTTATATTGTCACTAGTGAAGTCCAAATACATTTTCACCAGTAGATATATATTTCTACTAGCGAAAATATAATTAAACTGATAGGCACTAGTGAAATTATATGCCGCTCTAAAACGTCTATGAAGCGTAATTTGACAGTTGCGAAACATCCATTTGCTGTTCAAACCCAAACCTAATGAAAGTTCCAAGCTAATTACAGTTTTAGAACTTTTATTAGACCAAGAAGTACAGATAGACGTCGCATCTCGCATATTGCTCCATAGTTTGTCTGCCTTGATATTACACTATGTTTTAAAAATATGATATCTATCCTTACCGATATTACTACGAACTTGTGATATGAGAATATTGGTCAAAGAACATCCAAGTGATAATTGTTTTTGCGCCCTCCTATTGACCAAAATTCGGTTTGAATATGCTTTTGACGTGGATTCTAAACAGGAACCCCTATGAATTTGGCCAGAAAAATGCATGTCATTAAATGAAATACTATGAAACTTAATGTAATAGAAATATTAAAAAATGATTACTGACTAACCAAGTTTTACCCTCACTGGAATATCTGAAATGACGTCCCTGTGCAGAATTCACTCTGTTTCAAAACTGTTTAGTCTACGCATACACCTGCTGGAGGGATAAGACATGTATCACTATATTATTTTTTATGTAAACTCAGGTAGGCTTATGTAAATTATATGTAACGCTGCTGGTAGCTTACTGAACAATAGATTCTATTGCATTTCAACGTTTTTATTTATGGGCATTTAGGAAAAACAAAAATATAATTAAAATAATAAATAAATTTAGCCAAGTTTAAAACCATTAACAAAATATTTATTTCACTTGCGACTAACTTCAGTGTTCTACACGGGTCTGAGTGTTTCTTATATTAATAATTGATGTTTTAGGCACAATGCGCATCTCTCCGCATCACCGATTGCGCTCAACTGCAACGAGAATGGCCGAGAGAAGCCATTCTGAGAGACGATGTCTGTTCAGCTCAATGCGGAGGTTTCGTATTAAGCGGTAACACACCGCTCACGTCGTCTTCGGGAATCACCGAAGATCTGATTCCGCCGCCGCCAAGACAAGCGCGAAGAAACCCCGGCATTTTCGCCGGATTCAAAGTACCAGATCTCGCACAGTTTGTGTCCAAATAAATGTGATTACATTGTTTAATACGAGAGTTGTTTCATATCGCCAAATTGTACGACAATCAAACTTAAACGAACTGAGTACCATTTTTTTAGCCAGATTCGAGAGTGACGGTCAAAGTACGGCCAAATCATATTGGATAAGTGAATTGTCGATTCGACTGAATTGTACCGGTTTTCTCGAATCTGACTTTAGTATTAGACTGATATGAAATTATTGCATCTCGTTTATAATATATATAATATTATATATTAATTAAAAATAATACAAAATCATTAGTTCTTCAAAAAGGCGTACTCGAGAGTATCGACTTAATTTTAAAGACATTGTAAGCAAGAAGAAATACTATCTATATATAAAATTTCTGATCAGTGCCATTGAAAAAAATGATCATTTGTACATACACATAGTTTTGGCTCAATCTGCCATCTTCAAATAATGTATTATAAATGTATTTTTATATACAATATGTATGTATGTATTATATTTAGAGAATTGTGTGTATTATTTTTTTAATTTATTGATACCAATATGTATGTACGCATGTAAAATATTTTTATATGCACTCTATTATTTAGTTTGTAAATAAATAAAATTATAAAATAAAATCGTAACGATTTATTGGATTATATTATATTATTACAAACATACTTAAATTACAAAAAGAAGAATCATTTTTACATCCAAAACATCCACCGTCGAAGGAACGCCGTTTCGAAGCGATTTACAATGAATTTGTAACGTACAGATTTACACAAGTTGCATTACAGATGCACACTTAGCTCCTAAACATCTCTCTTAATCTACAAAAAAAAAAACCTTCCTACGAGAATATTGAGAAAAAGAGATCTATGACCATCAGTAAAACGAAGAAACTTTAACGTCGCAGACCGCAACAAAATTATCAATAATCAATTTGCATGTTTATCATACACATTATATAAAAACTAGTAATTTATCACAGCATTTAATGTTTCATATACACTTTTTTATTTAATTAAATACAGATAGGTCTGTGTTCCGCCAATATTTTCTTCGCTTTAAAGTGCTCCATACCTAATCTTTAAAGTATACTGGATGAAAATAACTCGTATCTTAATAATTACACTTAATACTATAAAAACTTTAAGACATACTCTTTTAAGAGAGTAATTTTTTTATAAAACAAAAAAATATATTTATAAATTAAAATGCTATATTAACAGCGTTTATGAACTTATTTTTTTATATAGAAATCGTTTTAAGACTACAATAGACAACAATCGTGGATTATCACAAAATATCGTTTATTTACAACATACTCTACTGTTCGACTCCGCTCGCACATTGTTCTTTAATTTACACGATGCACGAATGGTCCCAATTAATTAAACAGAGCACTTAGTTGTGGAAAAACTCGATTTATGTTATATTGCAGTATAAATTGAAAAAAAACAGACATTAAATCTTAAAAAATAATTACACTTAACCTATTACTATGGACAATTTACTTTTCTTCATAATAAAACTACCTTAACATTATTCCATTACAAAAAAATGAAATCAGTGTTATTCAATATAATTGGGTAAAAACAGAGAGTGATTCCGTATCATCAGACGTCACTTTGTAGTCTTTATTTGGATCTTTATCGGAGATTATCATTTTCTTCCGTCGTTGCTTTCTTTTGCACTATAAATCGCCTGGATGTTTTCTTTAGTGCACAATCTGTAAAAATCATAAAGAAATGTTAAAATTTAATGCAAAATGATATATTAAAACGTAAAACTTACTTTTCGATTTCGGGAGCGCAATGTACAAAGTCGTGATCGGAAAACTTGTATGTAGGATTTTTTACAAGTTCGATGAAAGTCACTAAAAGTCCCCATGGATGAGGACGATTTACAATAATCCTCTCTAGAAGCATACGTGTGATTTGCTCTTGAATGGCTTCGGAGTTAGCTTCGGCGAATAAATAAAGCAATGCACAGCTGAAATAATGCGTGTGACTATTGGGAAAGCGTAGTTGATTTCCAATTCCATTCAAGAAGATGTATCTGAAAGAAAAACATTTAAAAATTTAGCATAACGCAAATTGTTGGTACAACGACGGTAAAATAATTTCCTCTCTTACCTTCCTTCGTAATCAAGATCGACTGCTAAATTTTGGAAAATATCCATATGAGCAGTGTGCGCTATAGTCGTCATACTCGGCGCTTGCCCCTGTGATCTAATAAAAGTGATAGCTTGCGTTCCAACGTATAAGATGACGGCGTTCATTAGAGGAACGTTATATTTCTTTCCTGGTTCATTTGATATCTTTAAACAAAAATTTCATTATATATTTCATATAAAAAAACAACACAAATTAATTATTTAACTCACCTGCATAGTAGACCGAAGCTCTGACAGGAACGTAACCGGAGCTCTCGCCTCCAAATATGAATCCAAATCTTTCTTGAAGCTTGGCGGCTGTATCACGCTGGTGTAGTTTCCCAAGATTCGAGGCGCGTGATTTATCTCCGCCAAAACGTCAAACTTGAGATTGGGCGTGAAGGGATCTGGCAGACGCATGTTGCGAGGAAACGCAGACAAAATCAAATTTCGCATTTGGATGCAATTTGGAGAGATTTCGTCACAGAATATGTAGTGATAGTCGCACAAAAACTCAGGGAAATCGTGCAACAGAACCAGCAGAACTTTTAAGATACCGGTGTAAAGTAGCGCAATGGGCTTCGCCAAAGCAGTGTTAGTCAAAAACGGTTTGATGTACTTAAACAAGTCGACCAAGAGCTGCGAATACATTCCCCATCCCTAAAACACGCAATACAGTTAATAAAACGAAATATTTCATACATAATAATCGTCTCTTTATTGATTTTTTACCTTCTGTTGAGGTGTAGATGCCAGCATTCGATGTATGAAAGCTCTATGCGCTACGAAATCTAACCACGCGTATATAAATCCTGGAGCATTAATTGGTTGAATCATACGCAACGTATGACAATATGCCGTTAGTAACTACAAAACATATGTATATTATTATTACAAACCGTTAAATAAATCAATAAATTTGTTTTTTAAAAAAACTCACTTGGAAGTTTAATGATTCTAAAACCGGTTCCGATTCGTTCAAATCCAAAAACAACATAATTAATATCCTATAATAAGGCAATTGTTGGAATGCAGTACCTCGTTCCTTGTGGTCTTGAATTAAATATCCAGCAACGATTGCCAAAATCTATAAAAGAAAAACAATATTACAATTTTTTTCTGTACTGTAATTCTAAATTATAAATTTTTGTAAATTTATCTGTGTAACTATAAATTTTATACAAAACAAGTTTTAACCCTTTCGATTCTACGGACGTCAACATAAGATGTCTCACCAGTGCTATGGACGTATACTGACGTCAACCATTTTATGAGATTTAGGAAGGTCGTATTAAAAACGAATTTAAGGAAATACAGTACCATTTTTGGAGAAAAAATAAAATATAAGATTTGGGTCTTATATATTGGTTTTTATTTTCGTCACGATGCTCCCATACAAACTTCGCGTGAAAAATTCCAGGATTGTGAGGAATTGCCAAAGCATTTTAACTCATTGAATAAGCTAATAAGCTTTCAGAAGAAAAAATCCGAAGATTTACCTAACATAAATGCACAAAGAATTTGTTTTATGGAGCAAAGTATTTATTTAAATGCACATATTTCTTAAAATAATTACATGTTGGATCTCTCATTTTTTTATAATCGAGTGATCCAATTCTAGTTTTCTATGTTGGCAACACTAAATCAGACGGCTGTCAATAAGCACACGTGTTCAAAGTGTCAAATGTTAATTTGCAACAACACATTTAGGAAATCATTAAAACTGTTCAATTATTCTACAGAAATAACAATTCTGTACTAGCTGTGTATCGATTACGGGAAGATTATGATTAATTTCATCATTCTACTGAAGTTTTATCCCCTTTATAAAATTAATAAAATTGAACAATAAAAATATTGACTCATAATACTTAATTCCATATTTTATGTTGTTTTAAATTCTAAGAAATAAGATAAAATTTGCGTTTAAATAATAAAATAAATTACTAAGTGCAAAAGAAAAAAACCTAATGGGTTATATTAAAAATATGCACATATATGATCCTCTGATGTAACACCAAGCAATATCCCGCATATTTGCGGGACTCATTCTTAAGCAGTTGATCAATGCTATTCTCATGGTCAATTGTCACAAACGAATATGATAAAATATTTTAATAATAAAATGAGTTATGTTGTAATGATATGCTTACCTTGGTGAGCAGATTCATCTTTGGCAAAGGATTGCCAGCTTCCCCGGAATTTTTAATCAAAAGAGCGATGAGCCTAACAAAAGCGTCAGTCATGTGATAGTATTTATTTCTCTGAACATTCTCAGGAGGAGCATGTCGTTCTTCTTCGATTATTTGATACACATTGTCGATGCACAGCTGCGTAGCAATTCTAAAGAACTGCACAATCGTCTCTTCGGACTGAAAGAAACCCTTTGCGTTCATCTGTTGAGCGATCATTGTGAACGTCTTCATGACTTCTCTGTTTGGAGGTGGATTGTGATATAAGTTAACCCATTCGCGGAGCAAAAAGCTCGCTTTCTCCGTCAGACCGAGCGGATCCTCTTGCAATCTGGTGTGGAACATGTTCGAATGTATGTGAGACAACGGCGCGATCTGAGGTCTATCGCTTATAACGGTGGTTAAATCTTGATCTACACGAAGCAGTTTCAAAAGCGAAGCCAAGCCGTCGGGCGGTTGTCTGGAATGGGCCAATTTCATCAAGATCTCGACGGTGTTTATGAGATCAGTGTCGGCCAATACTATCCCTTCTCGTTCATTAATCAAAAACATTTGCACAAACTGCATAGCAAACGCCACTGCCATGTAGTTGTTACCGTTGTCCATCGTTTGAGCTAAAGCTCGGTCATACTGAAATATAAATCCAATCAATGATTATTGATTCTCGAGAATCAAAGTTGTTTCAAAGTCGATATATTACCTGATGAATATTGACAAGATTTGCACGAATAAGGCAGTCTATTGCTTCCAAATTTGAAAACTTCAACTCCTCTCTGCATTCAATCAAACACGTAGTCACTTGTTTGCTTGTCCACATTTGTCCGAGCAACGACTCTTGTAAAAACTTCAACGTTCTCAGGTGAATATCTTTGTACCAATTCATGGCTTCAACGTGTTCATTACTGGCACTGACTGTTGTATACCCTTCCAGCAAACCTTCGACGGCCTAAAAACGATTCATTTAGTAATTTTAACACAAATCAATTATAAATGAGAATTTTAATAATACCTTTTGCAGCAAGTTGAACAGTGACATCACAGCCGGATCACGTCGCACAAATAACAGACATTCGAACAAGCCTTGCATGTTTCGGCTTTGCAACGTCAAGTTTGCCAAGCTGACTAGATTTTCCAATATGCACTCCGCGTCTGCCGTCAACCTGCTGAGTTCGTCGGTTCCGTAATGAGTCTGATTTTGATTCAAGTTTATTCCCTGGAAAGATAGCTGTTGTAACGGCAGCGGATTTTGGACCACAGGTTTTGGCACCATCAATCCAGCGTTCCGTTCTTTGATTTGAGCGAATCCGGGTATGTTACGAGCGAATTCTTCGTACACTGTCATTTGAGTGTCACTTATATGACTGACTTTCAAACGGAGCCTTTCAGGCATCCGTTCAGAATGATAATTCATCACCGAGTTGTCGAAGTGTCGACGATTTTCGATCCGAGCAGATTTTCTCATCTCATAGTCGTTCATTAGTCTTTTGTCTAATTCGGCCAATGCTTTTTCAGCGGACGTCTTCTGAATGAAAGCGCACACCAATTCCATGTTTTCGGAAGCCAAAATCGTAGCAGCTGTTTCCATGACTTCTTTTTGTTGTGTTGTTGCGTGAATCAAAACATTCAAAAACGAATTAATCAAGTTTTGATGTATGGCTTTTATTAACTGTTCTCTGCAATTAGTCATGGCTAAGCCGGCCGTGATGTGCCTCATCATTCGATGTGCCGAAGTTCTCATCTTTGTGTCGTCGGCTTCCAAAGCAAAATCTTTACGAATTATATGTTCGCAAGCGGGTAACGCATATTTTATGGATCTGTCAGCAACTGGGTGGATCCAATCCTGAATCGATCTTTCTATCGCTGATTTAACAAACTGTTTAAGTTGCGGATTCGTTTGGAACAGTATGAGCTGAGGGTTGACATTGATGTAGGTGCTGAACTGAGACGTGTTGGTGATATTCATTTCGACGTAACTGAACCTCGGCTCGGCGTGAGCGGTTAGAGGCAATAGAGGCGTTTCATTAGGAGGAATTCCACTCGTCGGGGTCACGGATATGCCGCTGACGTCGTCGGACGGTACCAGAGGCGGCATGATCGTAGTCGGCACGGGTGTTCCCATTGTTTGCGAAACTGGAGTGGATGCATTTGGATCTTTTTTGATTGTATTCGACAATTGATTCTGAATTTTCTGTAAATTATCTGCGTCTTTTAAGTAAGTGCCTGGTTTCAAATTGGCAACGTCAATGCTCAAATTTTTGCACAAGACCTCAATCTCAAATTTCAAATTGAGCTTTAAATCTTGTTCTTGATGCAGTTCTGCGAGAGCGTTCATTATACTCATCGTCCAAGGATTCGGTGGCTTGAATACTTTGCTCTTTGCGCACGACTCTAAGACCTTGGCGACAAACGGAACGACATACAGCAGCTCCTGCTGACCTTTGTGATACGCTTCCAACAACAATCCTTTCACGTCCAATTCGATGTATAAGATAGGTTTGTTCCGTCCGAGCGTCAACATTCCTAGCCAATGGCCCAAATTTTTCAACAATGATCTATCGGAGAAGTTTGCTATTCCTTTGTCAGATCGCAGCAGCACGCCGATATTTCTGAATGTTTCTTTTGTGACCATTTTCAGTAATTCTTTGACTTTCAAAACGTCTAAAAAGTTCGAGTACAAAACGTGAAAGTTTAATTCGATCGACGCTCTTTTCATCACCAGATATTGCGACAGCCACGGCCAGTAGTCCTCGCCGATGATATCCCTCAGTTCGTCGCACTTGGGTTGTAGGTTTAATTGACTGAGATTGTTAAATATGAAGGCAACTTTATCCTGAATGGTGTCGGGAGGTACTGTGATCTTATCTTGACTATCGGTGGCCACCAACAAAGTGTCGATGTTGGTTGCGTTCGCGATCGAAGGCCGAGCCGCAGTGTGAGTGGAAGTCATCTTTGTTGGAAAACAAACAGTTACCGGTATTGTGGTAACAGTCGGCCTAAACAGACAAAAAATAATGTATTAATTAAATGCTATAAAAATTAAAACATACATAAAAAAGCGAAAGTGAATATAGAATAAGTAACAATATTATTAAATGCCTCAAGTGACCGAGCTCAAATGACGAATGAAGAACCAGACTAACCCCCCACCCAATTATTTTCCAACCATATTTACAATGTCATACTTATCAACAAACAAATATCATACACAGAAATTATTACTTCCTACAAGAATACATTGCACACCATCAAATTAAAAACAATTTCAAAAAGAACAAGTCATTAACAGTGCAAGGTCAGTTTTGTAACAATACGCTCAGTTGTTATCAAGTAATTAGCGAGTAAACACGTCATCCTAAGTCTACGAACAAGGTCCTTCTTTTACGGGAGTTCTTGGTAGACGGTCATTATAAAACTGACTACAAGTCCTAGAGAAGCTAATTTCACATAAAAATAAATATACATATAAGATAATGTATGTTGTGTTATTTTATAACAAGAGGTTGAGTAATATTTTATATTAGAAATGTAGGTGTTGTAGTAATAGACTATAGGAAGTTACTCTTTTAAGTCATGGTAACAGTATGACCGAACTATGTGAGATAAAAGTACTGAATAAATGACATTGTAATCATACAAATGTTTGAATTGACAACCCTTTACATCCTAATCCATAAAATTTCCATTAAAGATCTTAAATATATTTGAAGGTAAGACTACAAATAATTTTTAAAACACAAACAACAATAATAAAAATAGTAATTACTTGTATAATGATGATGAACTTCCGCTTGAAATCGGAGTCGTAGACGGCAAATATGAGTTATTGAATATCGGTCCTTGCGGTTTTGTCGGAGGCTCCTGTCCTTGCAGTCCATACTCTACGTACTCGATCAAATGCGGAGGAAATTCGCAGAAATGTTCTATCGCTCTAATGTGTTCGCAATACTTATGATAGTCTTTCAATCTCGACTTGAATCGATCCAAAGCTGCAGCGCCAAAGTAGAACATTTTTGATCCGTGTGGTTTTCTCAACGCTTCCAATACGTATTTCAAAGCTAAGCCCAATGCCATATAACTAATGACAAGCCCCTTCTCTATGATTCCGCCGAACAGCTGTGCGGTGATATGTAACTCTTTATCCGGATACTGTGGGAAGAATTTATACTCCTCGAATAAATTACGAAGCATACAACTATAGACTTCCCTCTCCCGTTTCACAGGTGAATCGGAAAACTTTTTGAGCATGTCAAGAATCTCATCGATCGACAACGTAGGATGCGGGGGATGGTTGTAAATCCTTTGAAAGTAGCCGTTCGCTTCGTCTTCGATATCCTTAGACACAATTTGTACTATTTCTGGGAACAATATTTGACTTTCGCTAATAACTCTTTTATCTACGGTCGTAGATAAGTTAGTTCTGTTCATCATAATCACGTTCGACACGTTTACATTGTGTTGGAAAGGTATCATCGTGAAAGGACTGTTAGAAGGTCCACCGCCGGATACCAATCTGGATGGTGACCCCGGAGTCGTAACCAAAGGACCTAAAGATCCCGGTAAAGTAAACGATGAATTATTCGACGCTCCTATCGTCATGTTGGCTAAATTCGGGGTCAGCGTTGAGATAGGGTCGACAGGAGGGTTAAACATCTGACCCCCGACGTTGATGTTGAACGAAGAATCTAGGGGCCTGTGGGTGCGAGGAGGCCCCGCTGGTATAATCTGTCTACTTTTATTCAAAAGAATAGAACAATTACTCGTAACGCTGACTATCATGTCCGCTAGTTCCGGTTGTACGTTACCCATACATAACGATAAGCAATGCAGCATTGTACCTAAAGTATCTTGCGGCAGTTGCGTCACTTTCGGCATTTGATCCTCAGATATCTTACCTCCGATTATTTGAGGACATCGTCTTTGCAAGAATTTGACAATACTCACTATGAAATTTTCTCCGTGCTCTCTAATTTTATCGGTCAACCATTTGTCTAGTTTAAGGTACTCCCGTCGAGAAGCCAAACACGCCAAATCGATCACAAAGAGAAACGATTGCACGTTCAATAACATCGATAAAGCTTTTAAATCTTGAGCGACGTCCAAGATCCTCGACAATCTAGACTGATCCTGCTCTCCCCTCAAGTACCATTCGGCCATGGCGTGCATTATGATAGGTTTTATGTTTGGATTTGAAGAATGCCAGGCGTGATGTAAAATTATTGCAGAATTGGGATGGTTTCCGAGAAAAATCGGAATCAACGTGGCTAATAACTCTTGTCGTAATAAAGTAATTGGCATGTTAATTTGTAAAAGTCCTAACAGCAGAACGTCCGGACAATGCTGAATCGGCACCTTAAACAATTCTTGAACTTGTGTGTAAAAACCTCTTTCAGCCAAATATATTAACAATTCCACTAAATATAAAGACTGCCAATTTGCAATCTCTTTGTTGTCGGTCTCGGGCAGTGACTTTAATAGGTCTATCGACACAGGATGGTACATGTGGTCAGCAAAGTTGAAAATGTCCGGATTTTTCAATATTTGAGCGATGAGACTCATTTGTCCTTCGGCGTTGGTCCAATGTCGATAAAGACACTCGACGGGAAACACCACATTCGTTATATATGCGGAAGTCTGCATTCCAAGTCGTAATATTGAAAACAAAAGATATAGCCCCTGCCGATCTTTAATTATGAACTCAGGATGATCCAGCTGGAGTATGACGTCTTTCCAAATGAGCTCAGGGTGCACGTGTTTCAAGGCCTGAATGAAAACTTCGACGTTCCAAGAATCCTGTGTTCCGTGAACGGTGCCGTCCTTCTTTATTTCCCTGCTGATCCAAAAGTTCCCAGGTGTTTGAAGAGGAGGTCCATCCGACAGGCCGGAATGGTTCCTCACCATGGTGGATATTATTCGAGCTATATCACTAGCGGTCAAATCTCTGCCGCCTAAATTTATAAAGTTATTTTTACATTCGTCAATGGACGACGTGAAGGAATAGCCTATCTCTCGGACCAGATCGGCCACTGAATTTTTCATCAGGCTGGCCGCCATGTCGTCGGAAGAACTCATCTCTTCCAGAGGATACTCCGTGTCGTCGGGGTACAATAGGGGCGCTAAAATAACGGGAACCTGCTCCCGAGGAAATTCCCTCCGTAACTTGCTCAGGAACAAATCCTTGGTGATGTTCGCGAGACCGTAATTTTCATGAGCGAGATTGACGAGGATCAATTGAAATATTTCCGGACTGCAATCTTGAAGATCGCCGCCTTCGACCTGCCGTCCTGAATCTGTAATTAGACAAAAATGTCAGTTTTATGCGACGCTATTTTACTTATGAAAGATAAAACAATATAACTTTACCGGTGTCGAGATAACACTGAATCAAGTCGAGCAGACGTTTTTTAAGATGCTGAAAAGCAAGATGGGCGATTTCAAGATTCTTTGATTTTCGTAACGCTAGACACGATGCGACTTCCTGAACAGTAGTTAATTTTAAGAAGCGAAACAGTTGGCTAAACGGCGCAACAGACGACTTATTAATCTGAAAAATAAGACATAGCAAAGTTAATATTGAAGGTTATCGAATAAAGCATGATGTAACATTTACTCGTTTGATACCCAATGCATTCTAGTTTTATACGTTTAACCCTCAAAAAACAAATAATTACATATGTATTTTTAATTTTATGATTTTCTATACAATTAAACTTCGTCAAGCCTTTCACCGCGGCTTATATTTTTGCGCGCCATTTCGAAATTCGCTAATATATGGAGGAGCACCTGTTTATGCCATATGTTATTTAAATATTGTTTAAACAAATTAAAGTGTATTTCAACCTTAAAGTATACAAAAAGAACATATTACAAGTGTGAAAGGTTCATGACACTATAGGAACATATTACAAGACTTCTATAGGTGTCATCTGCGGTCAAAGGGTTATGTGGTTTAAAAAAATATTTTAACATTTATAAATATAAATGAGAAATAAATTATTTATTTTAGAAATATCTTATAAAATATCTCGGTCGCACCAAAATTGTTGGACAAGTTAAGTGTGAGCGAACATTAGTCAGAACAGTGAACACCCCATGAATAACTCTCAACGAATATAATTAATTGTATGTAGGACGCGAAGGTATTCAGAACGACAAACAAAACAGGAACAACGACAGAACAACAGTGGAGAGCACTCTTAGCTTTTTATGTCGACATCTGACAATGTTGCGAGCCCAACCAAATAAGTTAGCCCTAAAAAACCTTGATAATATAATATAAATACTGTCTTATTATTTATAAATACTGACTGAAAAAAATGATTCTGAATGATGTCAAAATAATTCTTAGCATTTAATATATATTTATTTTTTACAATTTATATTAAATGTTAAATATAATTTAATTTTAATCATTTAATATAAATTTCGACCAATTAATATAAATTGATCTAATATTTATTCTGGAAGCTTAAACTCTGACTTTTAATATACGACCTATGTAATATAAATTTTGACCACATCTGTATTAAAAATTCTAACCTAAATGAGCCATTAACAAATAGTATTTTGTACCACTCCAGACCTTTTGTACATTGCAATGTAAATGCTGTATTTTGTGATCAAGATAAGTCAGGTCTAAAAAGGTTCGAGTTACACTGTAATTATCATTTCAATAACACTCAAATTAAATTATTTTTTTACTTAACATCTACCGCAGATTTCTAGTTCATTTTTTTAAGATTATTATGTATGTATCCAAACAAACAATTTTCATTATATTGACTTTAACAAAAAAAAACTAAAGCAGGATTCAAAAACAAGCAATATTTATACCAATCAATGTAAATGTCAATAAAAATAATTTCTCGAATCAAGAGACCATGCTGCTAAGTAATTTGATCCAGCAAAATTGTGCCTGGGAACGCGGTCTGATTGTAGACTGCATTGAATACATACATATGTGATTGAGGCAACGATCTTGACTAGCATACTTAAAGGAAATAATATGTTTATTCTCAGAACCACATTGATTCATATATATTTGCCCTTCGATCTTCAATTCGTCTGGCTTTCCCCATGACAACAATTGTCACAAGAACAAATGAAGCCGATTCCGAAAACTAGCAAAATCTAAATTACTCGTTCTAGTATTATAAATACCTATCAAAATATTGTTGAAAAACATTATAATTAAGATCATATAATGCTTGATATGTTAGGGCTTTAAAATGAGACAAATTTGTCAACTCTTCCGTTGTACTCAGAAGCCGCCACTGCTTCAGTGGTATTTTAAACTTTATTCATTGTTTTAAATCATCAAATGTCTTTTGTATTTTATAAAAAAATATATTATTCAGATTAATCAACAATAAAAAGTTAATTATAAATGCGGTAATGGACGTGTTTATCTTTTAGGGGCATCAGGGACTTAAATTTTAAATATTTTAAATTTATAATAAAAATTACAAATATATATACTGGTAATTATATTATGAATAGATATATTTTTAGTCTAAAGGAAGTCATTTTAGGTAGTAATATGAGCCAAATAAGTGCCCGTAGATTTTTTCAATTTGTTCTTCACTGAGGAATTTGTTGACCATATTGTGAAAGAAAACAATTTGTGGGAGAAGAAAAATGCAACTAATCAGATGATCCATTTGGCACTCGGTTGATGTGCAAAAAAGTGAATTTTTAGCATTTATTGGTGTTATTCTAAATATGGGGACAATGCCACTTGCTAGCATTTCAAAATAATTGTTGTTAATTGT
Source organism: Plectrocnemia conspersa (assembly GCF_051122295.1). NCBI lineage: Eukaryota > Metazoa > Arthropoda > Insecta > Trichoptera > Polycentropodidae > Plectrocnemia > Plectrocnemia conspersa. Next base: position 7,921,227 of record NW_028277177.1, on the reverse strand, counting down.
TAAAGACCATTTATATTTTCGTACTTTATAGTTGTTAAGTGAATAATGTTGAGAAAATCTAAACAAATTTTTTGACAGTGAAATAATGCTTTGTTTTATTTTTTTCAATTTATCTATTATCTTTTTTATGTTAAAATATGTTTTCAAACCACGTGAAATTTATATATACTACGTATATTCCTTAACATATTACAAAAAAATGACTAAAATAACATGAAAAACACGAAATTTATGATTATTTTTTATATGTTTTCAAATTGCCTAAGAATTTTTTCACAATAAAGCAGTTGTACAAATTTATAAGCACAAGGTCTCCATTTTTTATCACTATGTTGTTATAAATAAACATACAATGAATGTGCAAAAAATACATTAAACGCAAAAACTATTGCAATGCAATTCAAGCGAGTCAACCGGATGGCAAGCGATACGAACCTTATTATTGTTGGGGATCGGTTTGTCGATTGCATGACACAGAACAGAGGTGCGAACCGGATGATTGAGCAAAGTCCCGAGGTGCTGTGACAAGAGGGACGCGTGCACGCCTCCCGTGCCAGAACGACCAGTCTCCCAAAGGCTGCGAGACGCTTCCTTCACAAGACTCTTGACCAGCTGTTTATCGGCTTCTAATCCGTGAAGGGAGACGAGCTAAATAAAATAAAACATTTCATATATTTAATTGTTCTAGTTATACTAGATTAGGGCATATCTTTGTTGTATTTGATAACAAAATTTACATAGTTATAGATTTCGTAATAGTATACGTGATCTTAGGATCACAGAAAAGAAAATGTTTGCACTCATTCGATGAGTTATATGTACTACACTTTCCTGAAAAATGCTAAATAAGTATTCTGCGCTTTTTTCTAAATCATGACAGATTATAAGGATTTATAGATAAATGATTAATCCGGCCGACAGTGCGAAGAAGGCAGTGTTCTTGTGTGGTCGTATCGACTCATGCTTGGGTTGTAAATCGTAATAATGAACCAATGTTTCGTCGACAGTATTGACAATGTCATCAAAATAGAATATCGTTGATAATCTTAAGACATTATATCAGAACTAATCGACCCTTTGTCTATGCGCGCACCTGCAGGTATCCCACAAGGAACAAAGCGATCAAAAATGAATTTAATTAAACCAGAACAGACAAAAAACATCCTGAACAAGAATAATATTATAGTATTTGCATTGAAGGATAAAAAAATAGTCATGTGACTATTCCCATGTGGTAAATTCCTATATTATGTAAACAAAATCTGATGTTTAAAACGTAATCAAAAATCATATCCTCATAGGAAGATTAATTTGAGAAATATCACATAAAATATGTATGTGATTATTGTATCCAGCCAACTGTGCGAAATCCAGGAAGCCAAATGATCTGGGGATGCTTTTCGTATTTCGAAGTGGGAAGTATACAAGTACTTTATCAACGAAACGGTAAAGACGGCAGATAACAAAATCATCCTAAAATTTGTTTTAATCCCTTGGATGGAAGAGCATCTGGGCTCAAATTTCGACTGAATCTTCATGGATGATTCTGCACCATCTTTGGGCAAAAATAGTCACTTATATTTTTTTAAATCAATTCTATCAATACCTTAGAAATGAGATTAAAAATGAAAATAAAAGTAATTATTTATTAAAAGATTTGAGATTATAAGGAAAAATGCGAAATTAAATAGTCGGACTAGCCCGGGAACAGCCCCGATGTGAACACTATTGAAAATGTTTGTAAAATATATAAAAGAAAAAAATTAGAATGCACAAACCACCAAAGTGTATAAAAAGTAAAAGAAATGATCGAAAGTGTGGTAGGAAGAAATTGCCAATAAATAGTTTTCGAATTTAATAATAAATTTGAAAGTATTTTACGTATGTGTGTAAATTGTCATCTAATATTTTTTTCATATCTTTCTTTAATTTTTATGTGTAATACTTTGTAAAAAATTATAAATATCAATGAACGGTGATAAACATAATTATATAATAGCTGGTCGTTTAAAAAATAAATAAAAGCAAATTAGTGCAACGTATTTAATTATTATATTATATTATATACGTAATGGTTTTTTTAACTTCCGCCATAATTGGCAACTTGTGAGTAAAAAGTAACTAAAGGCAACAAATGTTGTTTAAAGGCATCAAGTGGTTAATGGTAAACGAAAAATGAATTTAAATTTTTATAACAAAAAATAGTTTTTATGTGCCGATTTCGGTAAGCCTAACTAATGCCATGCCATTGTCGAAATCTCCAGTGATATTAATCATTTACACTACATTTACGTATGTCTAAGGGGTCAAATGTAAGAATATAGAAAGCGTAAGGTTAAGTCGAAGCAAACGATAGGACAGAGGGGTCGGGGGGGTAGAGTCGTGTCGGGCGACCGAGACGCGTACCTGGGAGAGCTCTTGGGCGCTCTGCTTCAAGTTCTTCTTGGTCAAAGCCTCAACCAGTTGACTGATCTGAGTCAAAGAAATCGAGAGAGGGTCAAGGTTCATGTTCCATCGAGAGGGTTAAACTTTCCGAGTTGAGGGCAACCCCGAAAAGTTTATCTCTGGGGCGCGCGTCGAAGGGCGCGGGGGCGCAGGCTGCGGCGCGGGGTCAGCGTGGCTCAGGCGGAAGCGGGGGCTCGGCGGAGGCCGGCGGAGCCGCATCCCACAGCGCGGGCGCGCAGGCCGGCAACTATACGGCATAGGACGGACGCAACGAAACACGCACGCAGCATCGAGCCTTTTCGCCCCCGAATAAACTTTTTCCACCAAAACTCCTACCTACTTTATAATCTATTTATTTGGACAATTTTTACATATTTATAACATTTTTTTATTTACAAACTTCATCGTTGAGAATAATGATTCAACATCATATGACGATCCAAAAATTAACACTTTTTACACTTTTCCAAAATTCATTGATCAATTTTACTGATTTATGTAACATTTGAAGACGTTGACGTTCTTGCATCTCAATTAATTTTAATAATGTAAAACCATTGTAAATCACATATATTTTTTCGAAACTTTTTTAAATCACTTTACAATCGATTTTTGCGGATAAACGAGCTTTGAAATGTTTTTAACAAATATTGTTTTGCATTAAAATGAATATCGACATTTTATGAAATTTATATTCGAAAATCTCCCGCTGGCTGAACGGCTAAATGCTTTTAGTATTTTTTAAAATGTGCTGCGAGCTTACGAAATATATTTTTAAAATTTGATCTGCACGCGCGAATAAATATTTTTCAAGGTCAAATATGTTTAAGTTAACCCTTTGACCGTGAATCAAGAAAATCGCCAGTATGCATTAATCCTTTCAACGCCAAGCGCATGATATGATGCGCAACTAAATCTACTGACTAACGCCAAGCGCATGATAAGCGCTCGTTAAAACCTTCGTTTTTTAAAGAAACGGAAAGGTAAAAGTTGGCAATATATGTTTTAAAACTCAATTTGAGTTCCTAGTAAACGATTTCAGTGATTTTATTTATAGAATTTGCGATGAAACAGTGGTATATATAATAATAAAGTCACGCCTTAATTTTAGTCGTTTGTATTTCGCGCGCGGTTTCGATCGTGCTTCTTTAGACCACTTTTAGGGTTAGCACAAACGCATCGCGGAAATTCGTTTTTTTATAATTTAATTTATGAATCGAAATTAAATTATGTCATCAATATTTCAATGAAAATTGTGATTTGTAAATACTTGTGAATAGATTTATACGTTATTTCGACTGTTTTAATATTGTCAACTGTTTTTGTGATTGGTTTTTATTGTTTGTAATAATTAAATAATAATAATAATAATTACTATTAAATACTTATAAATAAATATTAATAAGATATAATTAATAAAATATCAATATTAACTCTAAGTAAATATTAAATAATAATAATAATAACAAAAACTATTCCTTGTCGTAGAATCATTTTATTTTACTTCTATTATTTTATAATTTATTTGTAATGTGTTTATTTATTTACATTAAATTAATACCATCGTGACCTAACAGGTTACCCCAATGCGTCACGATGGTCGAAAATTTTATTATTTATTGTATATATATATGTGTGTGTGTGTGTGTAATATATATTACATATTCCGCCTGGAGTGTAGGTATGTTGCACTTTTGCCGGTCCCAAGCCCGGATAAAGGAGGAGGGTTTCTATCATGGAGCAAACCAACCAACGTGGATAAATCCAAATAGTTATGAAAAAATCACAAAGAAATAATAAATCCGCCCCGATTCATAATGACCTAGAGCATGGTTTCCCAAACTATGTTTCGCGGAACACTGGTGTTCCGCGAATCCAAAATATGTGTTCCATGGAGCCTAAATAGATATTTCACAAAAAATTGGAGTAAATTAAAAGAATGAACATATTCTACTTCATAATGAAGGCGAAGATTTTAGTACCTAGAAGTTGGGTACAGCAAAATAAGCTAAGTGTTCCGCCAAAATTTTCGGATTTACGAAGTGTTCCGTCGCTCAAAAAGTTTGGGAAGCCCTGACCTAGACGATCGAAATCTAGATAAACGATTGGACTTCAATTTTGGAAGCTGGAATGTGCAATATTACAACCAGGAAAAATGCAAACAATAGCGGAAGAAATACTAAAACTCAAGATATATCTAGAAGCCCTACAAGAAATTAGGTGGAAAGGCCAAAACCGATCACCGGTTGTAGTGCCGTGGCAGAAGAAGAAGAATAGGTATATATTATAAATTATACATATAATTATATATAGTTAAATGTAACATCGTATCTTGCTATCAAGTTTTATTATTTATTATTTTTATACATAAATAAATATGACAACCTTCAACAACAACCAATTGCAAACACCATTGATCAAAAACAAACGGTTTGGTTATTAGGGTTATTTTTGTGTACGATATATGTGATTTTGTATGCATCAAAGAAATCTTGTCGATTTGTAAAATTTTATAACAGGATGTAGGTCAGACGAAGAAAAAATGCGTTGCAGATTTATATATTAAAATTGTCTCAGTGTGAGCATGACCCTGCTTGTGGTTCGCTTGTATAGTGCCGCGCGCGTACATGTGTGTGTAGGTGTGTGTACGCGAGCCAACACGCGAACCGACCAATAGATTTAGTTTTGTTCACTTTATATTTCCAACAATACGACTAAAAATGTTTGTTTATTGATATAATTAGAATGTTTAAATCATGTTAATCATACATATATAATTTTAAAATTGAGTATTTTGGCTGTAATGATGTGTTAAACAGAGTAAGTAGCCAAAAAATTATATCGCTAAAAACGCAAGGCGTACAGCGAGTAATTAAGAATTTACCGGTCGGCGGTCTAAGGGTTAAGCATCTAATGGTGTCATGAACCTTTGAGCCTTGTAATATGTTTTTTGTATAATTTATGATTGAAAAACACTTTAATTTATTGAAATAATATTTAAATAACTTACTAGCAAATTTCGATACACATATTTTTATTTAAAGAAAATCTACTGTTTTTTATTTAATCAAATATTACTTCAGATTTATTTATTATTTTTTGAGCAACAAAAATTTTATTAAAAAATGATATATACATAAAAATACTTTAATTTATAAAAATATTAAAAATACACATTATTAATCAATTTATCAATATTTTATATTGTTTAATAATATATGTCAAAATAGGACAAGAATTTACGTGTTAAGACAGATGACAAAATTGACGTTTTGAGTCACGCTGTTCAAAATTATATTTACTTCCGTTAAAACTGATTATATGCAAAAGGTTGCAAATATATGAATTATGGAGAGATTTATTTCCAAAATAAATAAAATTGATGAAGAACTAGCAGTTATAAATGCTGAAATCCGCAAGCTCCAAGATAGAAAGCACGAACTCACAGAATTGAAAGAAAAGCTGAAAGAGGAAAAGGACCTAAAGGATTCCAAAGCTCTCGGAGAAAGGAATTGGGAGAATGAATCTTACGAATGGTCAAAAAATTTAAAATCTACTTTAAATAATGTGTTCGGAATTGAAAATTTTAGACCTCAGCAATTAAGTGCTATGAACGCCACGCTTTCGAAGAAACATGCGCTTATTGTCATGCCGACCGGTGCGGGGAAGAGCCTATGCTATCAATTACCCGCTTTAGTGGATGAAGGTATCACCGTCGTCGTTTCTCCGTTGATATCTCTGATGGAGGATCAGGTTATGTCTCTTACGAAGCGTTCCGTGCCGGCTAAACTGATGACGAGCACTAGCAGCAGAGAAGAAACAACCGCAGCTTTAAACGACTTGACCGATGGTAACTCGAATGTTAAATTGTTGTACGCGACTCCAGAACGGTTTGCAAAGAGTAAGCGGTTTATGGCTAAGTTACAAAAATGTCACGCTGAAGGACGACTGCAACGGATAGCTATTGACGAAGTGCACTGCTGTTCTCAATGGGGCCACGATTTCAGACCTGACTACAAATTCCTCGGTATTTTATCGTCGATGTTCCCCGGCGTTCCTATACTCGGTTTAACGGCCACTGCAACAACTCGAGTTTTAATCGACGTTCAAAAAATGCTGAACATCAGGGGATGTTTATTGATCAAGTCGTCTTTTAATAGACCTAATCTTTATTATCAAATAATATCAAAGCCTTCGTCTTCCGAAGAATGTATAGATATTTTAGAGAAAATGTTAGGTTATAGATATAGGAATCAATCGGGCATTATTTATGCGACCAGTATAAAAGACTGTGAAGATTTAGCGCAAGGATTACGGAAGAGGGGACTCAAAGTGGGTTGTTATCATGCTAGTTTAGAAGCGAGCGTTAGATCTTCCATTCATTCAAAGTGGACTCAGAAGTATTATCAAGCAATCGTCGCTACTGTCGCTTTTGGATTAGGAATCGACAAACCGGACGTTAGATTTGTCATTCATCATTCTTTGAGTAAAGCGATGGAGAGTTACTATCAAGAAAGCGGACGTGCAGGAAGAGACGGAGAAAGAGCCGAATGTATTATGATGTTTCGTACTCAAGACATTTTCAAAGTCAGCACGATGGTATTTTCTTCAGCCGGCAGCTTAGATCATCTTTACGGTATGGTGAAATATTGCTTAGAACCGTTCGAATGTAGAAGGAAAATAATTGCAACTCACTTCGACGAACAATGGGGTTCGGACGAATGCGCAAAAATGTGTGATAGATGTTTACATCACGGATCACCACATAAAGAGTTACAAATACAGAGTCACTGTAAGGATCTATATAAGATTATTAAGCAAGCAACACGGAACGACACCAAATTAACTGCTCAGAAGTTAGTCGACTCGTGGATGGGAAAAGGTCCGACTAATCTACGCGTGTCTTCAGTCAAGGTTCCGCAGTTTTTAAGAGTGCAAGCGGAAATGATCGTAGCTTTTTTGTTAATCGAGCATTACTTGAAAGAAGACTTTCATTTTACAGCATATAGCACTATCAGTTATATAAAAATAGGTCCCAATGGTGACGTTTTAGAGGATGAAGATTTTAAATTAAAGATGACATTGAAGAACTTCAACGAATTAGATTGTGATACCGAAGCACCTAAAGCTTTTGTAAAGAGCGATCAGAAAAATCATACATCTAAAAACGATCACAAGCTCAGTAAAAATAAAAAGAACAGAGCATCCGATGAAGACAATAAAAGGAAAAGAATTAAAATGTCCGATAATGAAGTCATTACTATAGAATAATTATAGTGTATTATTAAGTAATCTATTATCAAATACATAATTAAAACACATTTGCATTGTTTTTATTCTCAATATATTTTTGATGAATATGATAAATCAGGAACAATCACAGGAATAATTTCATGATTATCGACATGAAATTATAATTAAAAAATCATTACAAAATTCTATATATAATAAATTAAACATTACAATTCAACGAGTATTACAAATTAAAAGCTTCCAATACTTATGTCGCAATGTAAAAATAAAACCGAAAGCAAAACACTCGGAATCTATCGTTTGGCAGTGATAGTAAAATTAATACACAATAGATGTGTAATCGAAGGATATAAAATTAAAAATGATAGTTATCCGGTATTTTACTTTACCTTGTTTTTTCACTACCCTCTACTGAACTTTTATAATTCATTGCTGTATTGAAAAAATAAATACATATTATATAATCATAGTCGTTTTCAATTTTTTCCATGCTAGTCACATTCATCCGAATATTTAACTTAAAATTAACACTTCATTCAAAAAGTTGTCTGTTATAATAATAAAAAATCAACAAACATAACTTCAACGCCGTTCAAGCTCTTAGATCTATTATTTGCCCTTGAAATCAATGATATACATATAGAGGATTAATACATTTTTTTAAAGTACCTCTCGGAAGTACGTATTTTTTTATCACTTTTTAGGTTAAAATTAAAATATTTTATAGTACAGGTTGGCGCACTGCCTGTAAAAAATTTAAGTTAATTATAAAAGACGTGATTAATTACAAAATCTACCAGATTACGCACTTTCAGAGCGACTATTAAAAAAATTAACCACATAAACAATATCGAACCATGGGAATTTATCACATAAAATAATAAAATATATCGTTTATAAATTGTGTATGTATACACATAGATAAGTGTGTTGACAGTTATTATATTATTAATTTTTTACAATTTTTTTGTCACATTGCAATATGTAAGAATTGCAATGTGTTTTTTATATAATAATTTTTCTATTTTTTTTCTTTTAGTTCGTTTCTTTAAGATTATACACCTGGTCCCCACACGTTACGTTACATGATGGAGTTGTTCTTTCCTAACCAACTGTCGTCATCCTGTTTAAAAATATCATTATTAATAAGAACATTTTTTTTAATATATCAAAATAAAAAAATAAATCATAAAATAATATAAATCTACTTTAAATACAGCGGTTATATTTTGAAATGTAAGGCAATTATATTCTGTTTATTTGTTACATGCAAAGTAACTGCTTTGATTATTTTAGGAATGTATTACTGGCTATATAATATTACTGATTGTTTAATTTAAAAATTGCTGGAAATTTTTCAAAACTGGATTGTTTAATTTGTAGCATTATTTTTTTTTTAGTTTGTTAAAATTAAAAAATACATAACAAATTAGTTATAAAATTATCTTCCTTTAAAAATACAATTGCCTACAAATCAGCAACTAGACTGTATATTCTCAAGTTATCCAAGGACGGACCTAGTGCCTGCCTTACTCTACTAATAAACTTACAATTTGCTACAACCTCTTTGTAACTGGCAGAACCGTTGACTGGCGGCGACGTCGACGACGAGTTGGATGTCGACGGATTATCCACTGAATTTGAAATGAGCGGTGAACCCTCCGAACACCTCCAAAGACCGTAAGAGCGTCCCACGTACGTTTGCCACATTCTGACCGTGCCATCCTCGGAACCGGACGCGTACAACTCGCCGTCTGGCGAAAATCTAATACAATGCACCGGTCCAAAGTGACCCTTGTTCAGTTCTAAAAATAATCAGACATAATTAATCAACATTTCAATAAAACCTATTTAAAAAAATTAATTACCGATTTCTTCTCCGGATGCTACGTCAAATTTATAAACATTCAAATCTTCTCCGCCGCAGACAAACACTTTCTTTTCCGGATGAAGAGAAGCTGAATAACAATTTGTGGGCACTGTAACTTCGCCTACTTTTTCCAGAGTATAAGAATCGAGGAAACAAACTTTACTACCTATAAAATACAGTAATTTAAAAACATATACTTATACTTATAAAATAATGAATAAAAATGTAAGCGTACTGTAAGCAATTGTCACCAAAGATCCATCACGTGATACTTCTAAACTATTAGGTACTGAAGGGAATTCTATTTTTTTTATTTCCTGAAATAAACATCAAAATTAATAAATATAAATAAAACTTATAATATTAAATTCGATATGACTTACATTTCCTGATATTCTATCCCAAACTCTAACTGTATTATCGTCACCACAAGATATTAAAGCTGTATCATTTCTGAAAAATGACACATGCTTGATACTGCTACTGTGACCCACATATTTCTGTAAAACTGTTCAAAATTTATTAAAAACAACTCTTAAATATAATAGAACAAATTATCTTACCATTATCTGGTTGATTCAAATCGAAAACCCTCAATAGCTTTTCGTTACTAGCTGTGACTAGGAATTGATCGTTGTCGCTAAAATTTACACTCTTTACGATATGCTCATGTTCAAAAGTATACAAAACGTCGCCCGAAACAGCATCCCACAGTTTCGCTGTAAATTTAAAATAAAAACATAAGATACATTATCATGCAAAAATAAAACTCAAATTTTAAATAATTCACCTGTAAAATCTGCCGCACCAGTCGCAGCCCGAGTAGCTAACTTATCTAACGCTACGCCCCAAACAGCGCCCTTATGGCCTTCGAAAGTTCCGATCCAGTCCCCAGTTTCACCCTGTCGTAGCATTGGATTTCCATCTGTAATAAAAATAATCAATGTTGATTTAGTTTTTTACATTTATTTATCTGTGAGGATTCCCTCCATAACGACAAGTTCTAATGGAAAGCATTCACCAATAGCGCATGGAATTATATCTATGATGAAATTATCTAATTAAAAAATACTTCAGTCTCAAAAGATGGATATAAAAGGACCGTTTCCAAAACCCAAATCAGTTCAGCGCGAATAACACCACCAGAAACAGCTAACATCTTGTATCTTGCAAAATGAAAATTATAAATACAATATAACTAAAATATTTTTTCACTGCCAAAATTTAAATTATTATACAAAGATATATAGGAATAAGTCCAATGACCTAGTAATTCATTGAACGAAAAATATACAACAGTACATGGCGTTTAGTACAAATAAAATTAAATTTTATACCATTTTAGGAATCAGATATTGACAGATAATCAACATAAATTTGTTTTCGTATTAGACGTAAAATATGATAAAAACTTCGCCCTTGAGAAACAATTGAAATAAATTGTAAAATTATGCCTGAAGAAGCGTTTACTAATACAACAAATAAAAAAGATAAATACAAAGTTTTGAGGAAATCGATTCCTAGTTATTGAATGATAAGTGAGTGATTAATTGTGGTTAATCATTAGTAATGCAGAAAACTGAAAAAATCTTAGATACAAGAATAGTAAGAGGAAATACCCTGACTTCTTGCTACAGAGGACAACGAAAATAGTTCCATCTGTCAGGAAGGTTAACGGCCATGATTTTTTGTCGATCATCGTCGATTAATTTTAAAATAACAAGGACCTATACTTAAATGAAAGTAGTTTAATGAAGATGGTAAATATAATAATAATAAAATATATTTCAATAAAGCATATCTGATTTTTGAGTTGTGATAGTCTTTTATAAATTGACAATTTATATTGCACATTATAATACACATTATGGTGTTTATACACAGTAAACATAAATTATTTATTAACTGTTCAGAATAAGAATTTATAGTATGCATGCTTTGTGTGACCATGTAGGATTACCACGTATACATGTGTGTATTAAATATCTCACACATAATAAAACTGACTTATCCAATTAGTGTGAAATAATATAGAAAACATACAAAGACATTTTGTTGAAAATGTGTATATTTTACATTGAAGAAATTATCAATAAATCAGCTTTTATCAAATAATAACTATCGTTATCAAAATGCTGACATTTAAAATACAAAATGTAAACAAAGATTATCAAGTTTATTTTTGTCTAATAATCATTAACACTTATCATTCGGACTGACTTTTTTTTTAGAAAATTCGGTAAAGGACTTAGGGTGATTATTTTATATTTTAGTCTAGTATGTCTTATGTATAATCATTATCTACAATATTATATCGTTCGATAATAAAAAATGAAATAATCAAAATTTTACAAGGGTGAAACCTCTGGTATGTTTTAAACATTTAAAATTTAAATAAAAACATCCATTACTATTTAAATAGATATGCAAGACAATCAGTAATAAAATTTAGCTTGTTACATAGATACAAATTTAAATTGAAACTGTTCTAAAAAAATACAATATTGTATATAACTGTGAACAGTCGTAAGGTGCTTATTTGCTTTATTGGAGTGAGTCGTCGAAAAATGTATGATGATAGTTTACAATAATTGTAGGTATTTGTATTTTTTTATTAGACTCGAGGCTGAGATGAAAAGATTTCAACTATAAATGTGCACTTTTTAGTTTTCAATATATGCATTGCTTTACACTAACTATTAGTGGATCTCTCTAATTTATGAAAAATTCGATCTATCATAATTTTGAAATAAAGTCTTTTATGTTATACAGATTCTACAGATGCACCATTCGCATTTGTGTATAATTAATTAGCATTTTGACCACGGCTGATATTTTTGCAAGCCATTTTGCTATATGCTAAAGTGAACAGTTATCCCACATTGCAAACTGTCTCTTAGTGTTCCAAATTTAAAACTTATTCTATGATATACTAACAAATATTGAAAGTGATAATAGAACTATTATTGAACTACCTTGTTGCAGAAATAGAAAATTAAAATTAAAAGAAAGGATAAATACCTATCATTCCCTGTACGCAATAAATTAAGACTTTTGGAAGTGAACAGTTGGACTAAAACAGTATTATTTAAATCCAGTTTTGATACCTTTTATCAAAAATGTATCCAATATTCAGATCTTCACACATCTCACTATGAATACATTGAATGTTTTAAATAGATTAGTCTTAAAAACGAACCGTGGAAAAAGTATTGAATATATTTCAAAATGTTGTGATAAACTAAATTTACTTGATGCTGACAAAGAAGAAAGGGAACTTTTTGATGAAATATCGTATATGACAGACAAAATGCAGACGGGCTTAGAAATTTTGAAAGCAATATTACAAGTGAAGTGCAATTTACTAGTTTCTTGTGAGGAATTTTGGAATAACATATCAAAAAATTATTATTTGTGAAATAAATAAAATTTCTATAAAAAATGTTGTTTTTATTTCTTGAAATTTGCGAGGGCTCAAAATTTTAAGCTCCGCCGTGGGGTGAGCATCCCACATTCTATTATATTTATAACATCTGTTCACTTTACTCTATGCTAATATATGGTGGGCACATATTCATGCCATAAATTCTTTAAATATTATAGTTCAATAAATTAATTAATTATATAAAATAACTCAAAAGGTTCATAGCACCTTTAGGTGCCCAATGCCTACTAACGATTTTCTTAATAACATATATAAATGCCACCCGAGCTGAAAGGTTAAATATGAAGGATGTGAAATAATTTTATAGATTTACTCTAAGTTTATAAAATAGTAATACAGCAATTGAAAATGAGGAGCATAGAAAAGAATAAACGACACATTTTATTTTATATCAACTAATTGTATAATACATTCATAATTAAAATATACAAACAAGTATATTTTAATATCGTTGATTTTTGATTAATATTTTCTGTTATAACCTAACATAAAACCGTATTTTATACTTCATAATTGCAGAAATTCCTAATATTTCCGAGTTAATATTGTGCAGCTTTGGACTTTCTCAATGACTTGTATTATTTTTTTTTAAATCTTTTAAATCAATACAAATAATGTTAAATTTGAAGTCTAAAGTATTACATTAATACATTTTTTTAAGCACACCAAGCTGTAGTCATTTCGGCTACAGGTATAATTAAAATGAAACTTATTAGTTTCAAAATAAAAATTAATAGCCTTGATATTTTTTATTGTGTTTTTTTATGTATTTTTCGATTCTTTATAACTATACATCGAGAAAAGTAAAATATATTTTGTTTGAAAAAAAGAAATTGAATTCCAAATTGAAATTGATATATTTAATTATAATTCATGAATAGCTTATGAAAAAGTCTACGAATATTTGAAGTTATGGATAAAGATATGAAGGTTTCAAAGGACCAAAGAAAAAATATGTTGAATTAATCTTTTAAATTCAATTCTATAATAATTATAAATACTTACTAAAGTTTACGCTTTTAAATTTATAATTGCTAAAGAAGTTTTAATCTAATTAATTTTAAAGCATTTAAAATCACGTCTAAGGATTATAGAATCAAAAATCACACCTTGCTTATTAGGTTTGTTTTTAAATAAACATGTTCTCTTTTTTGCTCCCAATGATATTGACATTTCAATATTTAAATTTTGTGTCCGTCCTTTTTTATAGAATTGTTTGGTAAAAGTTATCTTTAGTAGATTTGACTAAGACATAATACAAGAGATTAACGGCTATATGGCATTACATTCGTATTTCATACGTTGCACATCTAACCTTGTAACACATATGTAAATTTGCCTTAAAAAATGATTCGTATTTTAATATATACATATAATACACGTGAGTTCGATTCTTTCTATTGTGATGAACTCGTTTGTTAGATTCATTGCCGACTTGTTTGACTGCATGCCAAAAAACGTTGTTGTCATTGGTTTGAAACCAGGAACAAGTCCCTTTAGGAAAGAGACGGTGATAATATATGTCCTTAATAGTAATGAAAAGTAACACAGTATGAATGCATAAAACGACGAAGGTGAACAAGTACAACCCGACCACAATATATCGATCGTTCAAAATCAAGGTACTTCCTATTTGTTCGGAAGTGGAAGGTCAGCGAATCGCTTCGAACGCGCGGAGACAGCCAGCGCGACCAGAATAGACATTAATAGCATTGCGATTTTTTACCTAATCTAGGTCACGACTGACTTGCGAATTGAAAGCACGCGCAAAACTTACGATATGAAAGTTAGGAAAGTGAGATCTATCTTCTGGACGATGAGTATGAAATTAGGGCCAAAATAAAAAAATAATAAAATTTTGACATTTGACGAGCGATTCGAAGGAAACTTCGGATGCTCGTTCAGACGTAAACATGTGAAATACCTTTGCAGGCGGAGATGAGAAAGTATCCGCAGTCCGTGTGCGAGGAGAAGTGCAAGTGCACTACGGGGCGCGTGTGTCCGCCGCACGTGAGCGCCGCTTGACGCAGCGCCATGTCTGTGTTGGCTGCGGTGTGTGCGGCGTGCGACTTGACTTCTCCGGTTGTTAGACGCGGCGCCCCCGGCGACTCCCGCCGACGCCCCCCACTCCCCTCTCTCCCTCCTACGACCTCGCGAGTCTACTCACTTGACAGACGGCGCCTTGTGCGCATGTGCGGACGAAACGTTTGTTTTTATTATTATTTACATCTGCTTTTTTTGCAAACATATTAAATCTTTACTTATTCCGATATTAATCTAACAAAACGTTTTTTTTTAAATATTACTTGCTTCAGCAATTTAATCTTAGATCAAATATTCAATTGCAACATTTTATTGTAAACAGTTTTGTTAGAGCTTATTTTATTTATTCATTCATTATAGCCAAAACTTGGCGGCACTCTGGTAACACGTGGGAGCACATTCTTTTGGTGGACCTCGGTTCGCTCGCATACATTAATATTCCAACATGTAACTAACACCGGCAATCAGGCACTAAGCTTACACTGATACTTTAGCTTAAGTTTCAACCACATGCCTGTGCTAGAACGAACAAAAACACTCGCGCAAGCCCATTAGTATTGTGACTTTACGAGTCCATCCCGTCGGATAGGTATAATATTTTTTACGTCCAGGAGTGGTCCACACCCTCCGTTTACTCAGTATATTCTCCGAGTGTATGATCGGGCTCTCGTTAGCTTGCATTATCATCATCGTTATAGCTCCACCATCGAATAACTCGGACAACTTCGAGAGAGATGTCAACCCTACATCTGTTGCCTACCCCCGAGAGTCCCTGCTCCTCTAAATCCTCTGAGTGCATATTACTCTCCCACATTGATGTGGTGGGCCTCCAACGTGTGGTGGACTGAAGCCCCAGTCCAACATTATACTACACTATATTTCAATTAATAATACTGCAGTGGATCAATCTGTATGTAATTGCTATCCGTCACCGTGTGTGACAATTGTCAATATTTTAATTAAGCAAAATCCGCTGTACTTCAGTATTTTTATTTTAATTGCATTTTTATATAATTGTTCACGTGGCGTGAAAATTTAGGTTACATTACTTAAAAAAACGCTATTTCTAAAATATGCTGTTGATAGATTGATCACGCAGCGAAAAAATCTAAGTACTTTGTTAAGCAGGTAGCTAATGAAAAATATAAAAAACTTATGTGTCAAGAAAAATCGAAACAAAAAATCGAAGCAAAATTCTGAAACTGTGTCAGTATATTTTGTCATAGTCTTTAAATATTTATATTATATGACAATTGTTAAAAATACTATTTTTGTGCTTTTTTAAATATATTTTTTTTATTTAAAAGCTCATGACCGAAATTTTTATTGTTAGGGCCGGAATAGCTCGGTACATGCCGATCGCTTCTAGGGTTATAAATCGTATATATTCGATATTGTATTTCAAGCTTTTGACTTAAATATCAATCGCATACATCAAAATGAACGCCGCTAAAATGTTTTCCAGAAGAAATCTGCTGCAATGGAGACATTTTTCAAGAAGGTGAATTCTAGTCAATTCTACTTGATTTTTATGTAATTCTCAGTTAAAAACGTCATAAATTACTCGCTTTTTATCAAAATATTATATACATTGACGTATGTGTAATTAAACCAACATTAAAAATGTTGTATTCCATAACATAACCTAAAATTTTGTTCAAATAGAATAGTGTCTAATACATAACCTCACATGATTACAGTTCAGTCCTTTGCGAAATCATCATACCGAAGGTTGGCTCCGCTACTCCGATCGAACCTGTGGCGATTCCTATGCCTGACGCCGAAAAAGTTTTTTCACCCAAGCTAGAAAAGATAGCTCTCGATATTTCAACTTTGAATCTTATAGAAGTAAGCGAACTGAGTCAACTCTTGAAGAAAAAATTGAATCTTCCCGATGCGCCCATGATGCCGATGGGCGGGTTTTCCATGCAGGCTGCGGCTAAGGACGAAGAAGTTGCAGCGCCCAAACAGATTCAAACAGAATTCACGGTAAATATTTGTATATTTGAATTTTTTCAACAAATTTTAATGAAACGTTCATTTTTAAGGTAAAATTAACAGAATTCGACGACAAGCAAAAGGTAGCTCTAATTAAAGAAATTAAGAATACACTACAGGGATACAATTTAGTTCAAGCGAAAAAGTTTGTGGAATCTTTACCCGCCATCGTTAAAACGGAAGTCAGTAAAGAAGAAGCTGATAAACTTAAAGAAGTGTTTACCAAAGTTGGTGCTGTCATAGAGATTGTATAAATATATTAGTTTTAATTAGTAGACCGAGTGAATGAAACCGAGTATGACACGTGAATGTTTTGTATAAACTTAATGATAATAAATCTGTTAGCAATTATTATTTTATTATTTAACCTATCACAATCGCTACAAATAGAAAGATGGCTATTTTCTTTATGTTAGAATTTATGGCTTATGCATGATCAGGAAAAGGAGATGGGACCAACGTCCCTACTCACAATACTTTTATCAACATAGATGACGGGTGGAACTAGGATTTTTGAAATCCTCTACAGGTGCATTTTGCTTAAAATTCTATGGGTTTGCCAACGATAGTTTGCTCGTAGGCGATATTTTTGGTCTAGAGTTAACGTTCTTTCAATAGTTGTAATAATGATCCTTTATACCAACGATCGCTAATCTTTCGGACCACTAAACTCAAAATTTTGTATTCTGCGGACCACTACAATGGTTTTTTCATACAAGTAATTTTTAACTCCAAGTTATATGCAAAAATAAAACATATCAATACTAGATATTTAATTAACGATATAATGACTATTATAAAAAATAATCACATAAAGTTGTATAATGATGATAACGTATACGCAAAGTCCTATCATCTAAGGTGACCAGATTTTGAAAATATCAAAGGACACTAAAAATAAAAAGGTCATTACAAAAATGCTATTCAAAGGCCATCTCCGAAACTTTTTTGAGGAGAAAAAATTGCTACGGGAGCTCGAAAAAAAGTGTTTTTGGAAGTTTTTATATAAGAAAGACAACATTTTTGAGGAGGACAATCGTCGAAGAACGTCTGGTCACCTTATCTTATCTGTGTCTGCGTCTGAAGGATCCAATCGTCTGCGGCAAAACTGGATTTTGGATGTTATACTAGCGGCTGCTTACTCTATCTAGTCTTGATGATCGGCAGCTCCTCTTGGTTTAAGTTTGTAAGAACCCTCGTGTGTCCGAATTGGAAAGCTCTAGTGTAAGTTATTGATGCATCGTCAGAATCAAGTCTCAAACCATAGTTGTTGCTTTGATTTGTGATTTTATACATATAGTCAGCTTGAGGGACGTGTATTGCTCGTTTACTTTTTGTTGCCACGACCAATTAAAACAAGATAGAAGTGTAATTAAATTAGCTTGTTTTCTTACTGAACTTTTATGACCGATGCCTTGGAGTTTAAACAGGTTGCAATTTGTTACCTTAACAGACATAACGGCTGTTAAATATTTTGAGCAATTGTGAGATTTGACAACTTCGCGTCTAATTGTTTTTAGTCCCGAAGTTTATTATTATAATAACACTTAAAGAAAGTCTCAAATGGCTATTGTGATGCTTTTAGTTTATTACAACTTTTGTCACATACGGTCCGCACTAGCTGGCATGAAAATAATAAATTGCCTAATGGCGCAATTAATGCGAAAGTGATCTTGTGCTTGCGCTCAGTGTGTCAATTTCAATCAAAGCTTTGCTTTTACAAATGGTCACTGAAATATAAAATTTTAATAAAAAAATAATTAACAAGTAATATTATCAATTATTAGGTTAATGGAGGACAGATTGCAATGAGAGCTAAAAAATAAAAAAGTTCGTCACGGAAATTTTTGTTTGAAGAGGAAAAATTGCTTTGGGAGCTAGAAAAAAGGTCATTTCGAAAATTTTTTCAAAGACTATCTCCGAAATATTTTTGAGAAGAAGAATTTGCTATGGTAGCTCAAAAAAATATATTTTTGGGAATTTTCATTCAAGGAGGATAACATTTTTGAGGAGAACAATCCTCCTCGAAGAGGACGTCTGGTTACTTTAGCTTATATTTACTTCCGACACTGTTAAATATTGTCAAATGGCGGCCCCACTCAGAGTTAATGGCGCCTTTCTTTAAAGAAATTGACGACCCTTTCGAGGCTAGCGCACTGGTAAACCGCCTGCACAGGCTGGTCCTGAATATTCTCAACAAACCACCAAAATCACGGACCACTACTTCATACAATAAATACAAGGGACCCATTTTATTAGTTTTTATGAAGTATTGTACGAATATTACAGCGCAACAATTATACGTATTATTAAGGTGACTGGACGTCCTCCCCAAAATGTTTGTCCTTCCTAATTCTCCTCAAACAAAAATGTCCGAGGTGACCTTTTTTATTTTTTAGTGTCCTCCATTGATATTTTCAAAACCTGGTCACGTAAGTAGTGTCGGGCAGGTGGTGATGGGTGGCAATTAAACACAGTATTTTATTGAGAATTATTGAAGTTACATGTTAGAATATTATTACAGTTAGAGTGAATGAGGCAGCAGGCCGGAATCGAAACCGGCCGTTGCGAGCCCGCCAAAGTTTGCCAGTCGAGAGAGTCTGCACGCCAGTGCCACCAGAGTGCCGCCAAGTTTTGGCCATAACAAAATCTAAATGAATATAAATAAATAAAAATAGGTCGCTACAAACCTAAATAAATTCATAATGAATAGGCCCGCTACAATAGTATCGACAATATAATTTTTGTGATATAGAAGTTGGTTTAATTAGTTAACATTTAATTTTCATGCTTGTATCAACTGCTATTCTCTGACTAGATATATAGATAGAATCTGTGCATTTTTTATTTAGCAGAGTTTGGCCGAAACTGACTTTTTAATTTTTGGCCAATAAAAAAACCGAATCATCTATTGGTTTGGTTTTGGTCGAAACTGAAACTTTTCAAAGTATGTTGCAAATACAAAATAATCCTAATATGTATATGTATGTATTATATATGCACTTAGAAACATACATGGTATGAATAAAATATGTTTTGCATAACTCTTAATGCGAACTTCATACTAAAGATTAAACATATAATTATGCTTAAAATAAGTTTTGGCGGATGTGTGGTAACGGGTAGGCAATGAGATATGAGTTAGTCGTTGCAGAAAGATCTTAGTTTATATAGTTATAAAAAGTTTATCACGGGCTGATTTTCTCAGTGTTGCCAGTGCAGTTTCAGAATGCCAACTGAATTACTACCACACAGTACTTCCCTCTAGCAATTTAGATATTGACTAATAGTAGAAACTGAGTATATGGCATTGTTTTAATTTTAAGCCTAAAATTGGATGTGATAAAATGAGATGTATATGTTTTTCATAGAATTAATTTTATTTTTGGAATCCTTTAATTTTTCTGTTATTATTTTATTGCTTCTTCTGTCATTGTTTTTTTTTAACATAGAAAGCAGTGAAATGAAAATATTTTTTTCATTTATTAAATCTATTTCAACTATAATGCATCGAACAAAAATCAATGACCGAAAAAGGGGTGAAGAAAATCAAATTTTTACTTTAAATAAGATTTTTGATATGTTTTATTTTCAGTTACATGCTATTTTCTTTATATCAGTGAAATTACTTTAATCCCATCGATACCCTTAACTACTGTAATATACTTTAAAGTGCCTAATCTTTTTGGACTTACTAGTCTACTTATTGGAGTGAGTTATGTATTTTAATAGGTTTCACCCCTACAATACAAAAAGACAAATGACGGCACTATTTCACTTTGGGGTATGTTGCTAGTGCAACGTCCATTTTAAGCTACTGCTGTTCCTTCATGCCTAATTCGTACAGCTATCATATTTTTTTAAAGCAGCAAATATAAATATTTTAAGGTGATAATAAAGAACATTTGAAGTAAAAAATTAGTATATTTTCTCTTTGTATTTCATTATACATTTGCAGTTATGTAAATTTACATTTTTAATGTGGCTTATTAGTATGCTTTCGTGTGAAATATGGCAAAAAATTAAATTTGCTTCCTTAAACGTGTTTCGATCACAATAACGTCCTTATAACAATTATATACAAAAATTAAAACTAAATCGTGATGTTTAATAAATAACCTTATATTTTTACCCGACGTCTCAAACCTCCAGAAACGACCACTGTAAAAAAATAAAGTAAAACGGCACTTTTTACACCCAAAGTGTAAGACTCGTACAAATAGCATTCGATGAAGATAAAAATGTTCGATATACAATATAATATATAAACAATAATACTTTAATTCTAAAAAATATTCAACATTAGAAAAATAATTTCTTCTTACACGTCAGAAATTGAATTATTATGTACTGCTAGATTAGACAGAGTACGTAACTTTCAGTTAGCGGTGTGTTAAAAAATGCGAATATTCATTACAATATACGTACACAAAACGGCAGTTATTGTTAACCTTTCATTAAAATATTATTTATATATATGTAACAAATATTATATAATAATCTAAAAGAAATATGTAATCAAAGGACGAGAAGATTAGGAACAATTTTAACATGAAATAACAAGCAAATACTCGGTGTTCACGGCAAAGTGCCAAGTGACCTTCTTGTAAGAAGAACGAATACACTAAAATAGTGCAATATTTTAAAAATAAATGCACAAATATAATTATTCACCTTCCCACCGATGACTTACTTCTGACGAACGAATCATGAAAATCAAATTTACTCGAATATGAATATGAACCAGTGTTTTCACAATAACCGTCACTTATAGTGTATTGGTAATAATTGAATATGTATTACTTATTTTTTTTTAAAAGTACAGATTACATATTGTCATTGTTGAGCATGGCACTCTTTTTCGGATAAGAAGCAAGTCACGGTTTGGAGCTCTATCTATATCAACATACTTTCAAATATATATACTTTTTTTAAATATATAATAGTACATTTGCTATAATTTACATTTTGTGAATAATTCTGTTTATAAAGGCACAATATTACGCACCCGAATTTATATAACTATACTTTATAGCCAGACTTAACAGCGTGAGGATAATCTCATTGAAAATATTCTTAACATTAAAAAAAAATATATACATTTGTGCTTACGGGCATATAGCGAAATCTCAAAGTTAAACGATAATATTCACAATTCATTAGCATTGAAAAAATCAAGATTTCGCCATTTACACATACATTATATATACAATCTTGGTCTGACCATAAATTACCTACTTAACGACTATTTTGTTTATTTCATCATATAAGCAAGACACAATTATTTTCATTCTTCTCCGACATGGCCCTTTCGATTGATAAAAATGATTGCAGATAATCAGTAATCGCACATATGCGTAGACTGCCTATAGCTCATAATCATAGAAGATATACTTTGATGTCAAATAAAAACATACGAAAATACGTTCTCACAGCTTGACTTTCTCAGTTATCAATACAATATTTTAATATTACATAAATATTAAATAAAAAATGTTTTGACTACAATTTGAAATGTGCCGCTTCTTGATAAGTTGACAGCATTAGTCAAATGAAAAGATTACGAATTTTTTCAGATAAAGCATCGATACAAATTGAAAACCAATGATTGTTAACATATAATAGTGGGAATGTTTATACTTTTCTATATACACGTGACTTAAAGTAATAATAAAACATTGGTAATATACGGATGACACTTAACAATGCTGCCACCTTATTTAAAACATAATATATTTCGTTGATATTATTATTAAATCACATTTTACCATATGCATATATTAAAAAAAACTGCAAGAAATTCATTCAAAACATTAAATACGGATGGAATATTCATTAATGATATAAGGTATACAACCACAGTTATATACAATTGATACATACGCATTTTTAACATTTAGATATGAATAATTAAGAAGCATTGTGACAATCTCGATACAATATAAAAAAAAGTAAATTACAAATAAATAAATAACGCACATTGAAAGTTCACAATTATTGTTAATTAATCAAATATAAATAAATAGATCGTTAATAAGAAGTAAAAAAAATTAGAATTCATCACTGAGTTCTTTTTTTATATATTTTTTAATAATTAAGTTACGAATAAAAAATAGACGCATATCACACTCGATAAGCATTAATTACAATTTAGTACGAAGAACATAAACAAACTATTAAAATAAACATAAATACCCGTTTAAACGTAAAATTAAATAAAACATAATAAGTACTTCGTTTTTTTTCATATAATTCCGTTCGAAAAAAAATTGTGCTTTCACTACACTAATAATAGCTTCACAGTCTTGTCACTCGATATTTTTCACATTGGCTACAACTTTAGCGTCCCAAAGTGGAAGAAGTTCTGCATCGTTGAATATTTCTTCTAATATGGTTTCATTACCCAATTCTTCACATTTCGTTTTGAAAAAATACCTAAATAAAAAAAAAACAATATTACACCTTGTATATATATAATTAATATAAATCGAGAATGTGAAAGTGGCATACCTGTATCGTCCTTTCTTCGGTAAGAATTCTTTAAACTGTTTGAGTGTGACATGGAATCCTGGTATTCTAATTTTATACCGATCGGCTTCATCATAAAACGTAATTAAAACAATAGTAGAATTGGAGTCATCCAAAAGTGGTCCAGTTAGAATTGCAGGCGCAGATGCTGGTGCAGACGCTGGAGCCTGAGGTGGTGGAGCTGGAACAGGAGCTGGTGCCAGCACAGGAGGTGGAGCGGGCGCAGGGAATTTTGCGCTTGATTTTTCAGAGGATCTAAAACAATTTAAATGTGAAGAATCAATACAATTATATCTATATGTAATTGATGTTTCCTAAAAACTTGTGTAAAAAAGATACATTATCCACAAAAATATAAGATTGGTTTTAAACCCGAAGAATCGGTGGAAATAATATATGGTAAAAGTTCATAGGTTTTACGTTCTTATTTCACGATCTTATTCATGAATATATTTTAATGTTTAAATTGTGCTGTTTCAGCGATTTGAATCACAAAATCTGTTATCAATCATTGTATTCCTGTTTTGGTCAAGTTGTTCTCTGTTCGAGCACTGAAAATGTAATCATCTTCAGCGAAGATAGCAATTCTAGTTTCTGGATATTCAGGTATATCTGCAATGTACAATAGACATAGCATGGGTTCAAAAACACTGACCTGTGGAGCTCCAGTTCATATTTTTCTGAATCTCCGATAAGTGTTACAGATATTACAGGTGATTTAGGCAGTAGTTCCTGAAGTTTAACCACTTACCACCATATACAGTGCCATATATGGCCTCACAAGTTAACTTTAAAAATTCATTTATTAAGTGTTTTTTGTTTTGCTGCATCCAGTGACATCCTTGGTAGCATAATTGCGACCACTTTGCCATCAGATATCAAAAACAGAAACTGCGTTAACCGTTGGTGGTTATTTGAAGTGTGTCAGTTGATAATGTCACATTGCTACGTTTTTGAACATTAATTTTTCGTTAAATGTGTACAACACACGTTTTAAAAAAATATCGAGAAACATTGAACATCATTAAGAATATACTGATTAATGTTAAAATCGTTATAATATCATAAATGAGGTTGCTTTATAAGGCCAAATATGGCACTATAAATATGTATGGCTATATAACTACCTGCAGTATTCTTTATTTTTAGGTAAATTGGATCCAAACATTTTTTTATTGGCACAAATGTTTGACACAATATTTGTCAGATGATGCTGAATTTGGTATTTTTCGCAAAACAATAAAAAATCTGTACCTCCCATCATAATAAATAAAACATTCGTATCAGATTTGAACTATAAAGTAAAATAAGGACAAAGGCAAGAATTCTAATAAAGAGGATAACATAAAATGGATAGCATTGTTGGGATCAGAAACAATGTCAACAGAAATAACAAATCTGATTTTTTTAAATAATTATTTACTACTTTTTAAAAATAATTAGGATGATTCTACATGTGTGGAAAAAGAACCAATGGGTACTGCACAAAGGTTTATTATAAAATTCTTGTTTTTATGTTTTCATTTTTTAATTAATCTGTATTTTTTTGTTCTTAATGCATAGTGCCATATATGGCTTAATATATATGTGTCAATAAAATTTTAAATAATAGTAAATTTTTTTTTATTCAATATTTCCTAAAATTTTTTATGAAATATATTATTTTCAAAAGCAATAAAATCGTACCATCACAGTGGAAAGGCACGGCTATCTAGTGTTCATAATAATACTTTATGTATCAATATTACGACTAAGTGAGAAACAAATGAAGCATATCTAAACCAATTTTTGACCAGCGGAAAAAGCAATTGTCTTTTCTCAGAAGTAAAAATCCACATCAAAAGCAATAAAATCGTACCGTCACCGTCGCAGTGCGAATGCTTGTTTCCGAGTGTTTCCACTGCGACGGCGCCGACACGATTTTATTGCCTTTGATGTGAATTTTTGACTTCTGAGAAGTGATAATTGTTTTTATGCCCTCCTATTAACCAAAATTCGATTTGAATACACTGACCAATACTTTCATATCAGAAATCTATAGTAATATCGATAAGGATAGCTATCATATTTTTAAAGCATAGTTTAATATCGAAGTGCGAACGAACTATAAAGCAATATGCGACGTCTGTCTATACTTCTTCTTCCACTTATTTACCCCTGAGAGTTAAATTAACTAAGTTTGTATTTTAGACTTGACCTAATGAAAGATCTAAAATTGTAATTAGTTTTAAAACTTTCATTAGGTCATGTTGGGTTTAGTTAATTTGTGTAGGTTAAGTTTTGGTTTGAACAGCAAATTTACGTTTCGTAACCGTCAAATTGAGTTTCAGAGACATTTTAGAACAGCATATAATTTCATTAGCACCTATAAGTAAAATTATATTTTCACTAGTGAAAATTTGCATTGCATGTAAATAAATACTGATAAGTATGTATTTTCCGGAGAGATGACTAATCATATGGATAAACGTTGGTCTCTTTATTTAGGTTTCGATAAAACTTTTTTTTTAAATTTTATTTAGCATGAAAAATATATTCACCGTTTTGTGTGGCGTGGTACAGGCGGCGGAGCACATCCTCCTGCAGCTATAATTTGTTCTACTACCAATCGACGACGAGCTTCGTCTAATTGTATTGAAGTACTCGGCATTTGAAGATCAGTAATTGCTTGTCCGGGTCTCTCAGCTGATCCGCTTCTACTGAACGATTTGCGATTATACCTAAAACAAGCATTCAATTTATTTTGAGCTAATTGACTTAATTTTAAAAAATAATTATCATTCGGTAAATACCCAAACCTCATAGAATGCATCGGCGGTGTATCACTGATGACAGAAACGCCACTATCAGTCAGATCATTGAGGGTCTTCCTGCTCACAGATCTAAAACAGATTTAAGTCCAATCAGCTTTGTTATTCAGACATGTTAACACGCATAGAAATAATACTGACCGGCTCTTGCAAATGCTAGAAGTGCTGGTTCTTTCGCTGCTTGCATTATCGCTGAAGTCTCTAACATTGCCGGAATCTGCAGAAAGAGCGGATTGTGCCGATAAAGTCGAATGCTGATCGCGATATCTTCGTCTTTGGCCTGGGAGGTGCGGGGAAGCCGTGAGCCGACCGGGTGATCTCGCCGGAGTAAGATCGGCCCACACTCGTGATACATGTTGATCTAAAAGCAGAATATTCATCATTAACAACACATCTAATTGGAATAAACATTTAAAATCGAGAATAGTTTAATGTTACCTAATATATCTTGATCGTTATCATCGTCGAGTTGCAATTTTTCTTTCAAAGCTGCAGCTACAATTCTAGCAGGTATTCCTTGATTAGGTGCATCGATAGCAGCCTGAATTTAAATCAATGCAAATTAGCAATAATACATATATTGATTAATTAAATATTAAAATTTACCTCCATGAGCTTTTTACTGAATTTTTCATGACTCTCTTGTTCCCTTTTGACTTTTTCTAATTTTTCAGTTAATAATCTTGCAAAATCGTCAGTTGGTAAAGGCGTACATTCTTCTTTTTGCATTCGGAAGGTGCGAGGTATTAACTGTTGAAGAGAAATTGTTTTATTTTATGAATTGATTTAAATTTTTTATTATATATCAAATAGCAAAACACTAACCATGTCGCGGGTTTGGATAGATCTGTTCATAGCAGCACTTTCCATGATGCTGGGATGGTGTCGGGTGTGTTGTCGAGTGCTGTGAACTCCGCGACTCAAGCTTATGCCGTCCCTAGATATATACATAAATTCGTTTGTAAATTGCAAGGTTAATTTATGCGATAATAGCCTTAACAAGATCATGCTTCAATAATGGAAAATGTACTCACACACTGCTGCCAGACATGGACATAGCATCCGAATTTGTCCGCCCGCTACTCATCGACTGTAACTCCGAGTCTTGTTTCGAAGTCGGACAGTATCCGGTGTAGGACTGATGCGAATACGAATATACCGACTTGTTCCTTCCGAACATACTGCATTGCGATTTGAGGATAAGCGGCATGCCACAAGGGTACCACACGATTGCATTATCGTCAGCGATTAGGTGGTGGGTAATCGACGTTAAATGGTGTCATTGATTAACGTGGTGTGATGGTCGAATGTGTATCGTGTCCGAGGTAATGGCAACATCGATTGGGATCAGCATCAAGCAAAAACGGCAACAGAGCATGGAGGGTAGGAAAAGAACAGAAAAAAACAAACTTATTTTAAAAATGGATAAAAATAATTATAGGAAAAGGCTTTAGGCACTAATTCTCTAACGAATGAATAAGTGGTTTAAAACTTCTTCCTATCGATCAATGCGGGGGTAAAATAACATTCAAATAAAGCTTATCATGCATCTAAAAATATGTTCAATACGAATCAGATACAAAAAATACATTTAAAGATAGATATTGAACATCTATTTTCTATTAATGTCCTGATCAATCTAACACTGAATTGTAAATCTATTATAATATATTAAATTAATACTGACCCTGAGAAAGGCTCCGGTTGCTGGAGCCTCCTTTCTTGGGTGGCCATCAATAAATTTTTCGTCAATCTTTGAGGCATTTGACTCGAAGAAGACGGTCCTATTCGAAGCGGATGATTTATGCTCAATTCTTCGCCTTCGTGAAGCGTCGCGAGAGCGTTTGGAAATATGTTACCGTACAACTAAACATAAAATAGTTATTAAATTTCATACTTTTTAAATATAACCGATCCAAATTACCTCTTTCGAACTAGAAGAACTGGATATGGTTCCACTTGAATGTCCATGAGAAGATGATTGCGTTTCTTGGGCATATTTGATGTAAGCGTCGGATTGGAGAAAGCTTATGTATGTTGTCTCTTTGATAATTTTTTCAATCTGCAATTATATGAATAATTAATAATAATATTTTACAATTTGTTTAATGTACATTTTAAAATATCGGTCACTATACCTCCATTTGCATTGAATCAAAAATGTCGATATCGAGTGGCTCTTCATTCTTAAGACCTAACTTAATCCTCCTCCTCACGTCTTCTGGTATTGTTAGCTGCGATTTTTTGAGAAATCTGGAAACATTTAATATATTTAATAATGCATTTATAAAATAAACTGAATATTATTATTTATTTACTCACTTATAAATGGCTCCCACCAAAGATTTAACCCGTGAGGGATCGTGCGAAGATTGTTGTTTAAAACCTTGGCAGGCAAAAAAGAAATTAAGGCGGTCTGTATGCGGCGGGCCTGCCCCGTTAACAAAGTGTTGGAACAAGCGTACACCTTCTGCATCCTGTTCAATATGTTCAAATGAGTTTAAGTATGGTTTTTACATTTTATTATAAAAGATTTAGTATCGTTTTAAGTGTAATATACCTCGAGTAAATCACGCAAGTTAGTTGCCCAGTGGATGTATGCTGGTGAGGTTCGACTCCCGCAGGCCATGTCCCCACCTTCTGTGCTGCCGCCATATCCACTTTTTTTTCCAGACGATGCTTTGCTGCTGCTTCCATGATACCTGTTGAAAATATGATACTATCGATAGTGATAATAATAAACTTATTTTTATTCTAATTAGCATTACAGCCATAAACTAATGTGCTGAACAAAAGTAAGAATATTTAAAATTATCATATAGTGGCAGTCAAAGGAATAGGACATTTTTGTTCATAAAGGCTGAATTAATGTGTAATAAAATCTAGGATTTATAAAAATGTATTGGTGCCAACTATAAGGCAAAATGGAGGTTGAGTTGTGGCGTGAGGTTGTTTCTCAGCAGCGGGAGTTGAAAACCTCATGAAAGGACTGAATTAAAAAAAATTTAAGCAATTTTAGAATTGCAAGTGCTACCTATGTGCAGACATTTAAACATGCCAGGTTTTATTTTGCAACAGGAAAACGCTCCCAAACACTCTTCTAAATTGTACAGGTGGTTTCTACAAATAAAAAAATAATATTACAAAATATGATTTAAATCTCTAAATGATCAGCAGATTTAATCTAATTGAGCTTTTAAAGGATGCGCTTGATCAGAAAATTCACAAAAAAACCTTATGGGAACGATTAAAGAGTGGGTGGGCTAGCATATCAACCACTACATTGAAAAATTTAGTTAATAGAATGGCAAGAAAGCCGTGTTACTAATAAGGATAGATTTTTTGATGAAAAGGTAATTATATTTTTTTTATTTTGTTTCAAAAATACTATTTAAAATTGTAATTTTAAGTTTAATGGTAAAGATGTATTTGATCTTTCATATATTTTTTTTTTATAATTTATATTAAAAATATAAACAAAAAAATAGTTTAGTCTTAAACTTTTAAATGGTAGTGTATATAGTGATAACAAAAATAATGTGTACACTAATTTCTCCGCGGACGTATATGTCCATATGGTGTGGTCTCGTGTTTAAAAAATACTGTAACGAAATTCCCAGTCAATCGTAAATTAATTTATATTGTATTTCCTGCTTCACTGTGTATATTTTATACGTAGGCCACATGTAAGATTTTATATTACGTCTAAGCCAAAGTATAATAATTATATGTTTTTATTGGAAATAAAGGCAAAGTATGGCTTTCAACCCTCTGCGTTGACGAATTTTTACCAAAATATAACATTTCAATTGAAATTTATCCCACGAGTTTTATTTTCATAATTTAATTGTTTTATGTGATTCCGTGTTTTTAGTACTTCTCTTTTCATTAAATAAGCTTTATTACATTTTTACTCGCCCACGACTCTAACCAACATATACTCAAATAATCTTAGCAGCATAAAATTTTATTTGATGTGTTTTTGTCAAAACTCAGTATCTAATGACAAAATTAACTAAGTTTATGTATGTACATAGCTTATTTATACCTGTGATAATGCAAAACTTCGGGATAGAGAGCGAGGGGTCGCCCCCTCTCCTCTCCAGGTACTGGTGGTAGTGATGATCTGTCAGCAAGTTTGTTTTCCCAACCTGCAATAAAACACACGAGTGAAGATGCATTTCATTGAGATTAAATTACAAGTTTATATCGGTAGTACCTTGCGGGTGACCGGCCCCAGGGGTGTGGCTCATGGCGCAGAGGCCCTCCTCCCACCCAAAAACAGCATGGCGAGACAGACACTGCAACGAAAAAATCATAATTCAAAATAATTTACATACAATGCATCCACTATTCATAAGCAGCGTACGAAACCGATCAATAAAAGTCCCCGGATCACCCCCCTACCGACGCTTAAAGCGCAGCTTCGTGACGCACAATCAAACAACAAAATGTCGGAGCAGCGTAATGCTTATTCGAAACATAGATCGATAGTCGGAAACGTTGAGGATGCACAAAAAACTTCATATTATAAAAAAACCCCATTGAATAGTAAATATTAATATAATTATTATACATACAATGAAAAATGTGGTTTATTTATTACATAAAAAAATTGGTATTGATAAATGAACACAATAAGAATTCAGGTAGCAGATTTAATGAACCGTAAGTTTTTACCTGTCATATCAAATTAAATCATAACAGGCAACAAAAAAATGGCGTAGGGTAAAAGGAGCGCAATAATAACACAATGGACCACAAATTGCACCTATAAACTTATTATGAAAGCTCACCATTATAATAAATCGTTACCGGAACTATTTTCGACTTAGAGTGAACCGGAATAATGAACTAAAGACGAATCAGTCCGCGGAAAAAGGCAGAAGACTAGAGAAATCAACCTCAGCGTGGCGAGTGACCTTACAACATTGCCGAAATGAGATGGAAATACAGCGGCGGCGGTGGGATACATTCTTTTGTGTTACCCTCGAGTATTTCAGAATAGTGCGCTGATTCATATAATAATATTTTTATTATTAACTATTCATCTTTACAGATGCAATAAAAAATATGTTTTTATATAATATAGAAAAAAATATATAAAAAAAACCAACATCGTACCAGTTGAAAATTCAAGGGAGAGCGTTTTTATTTTAACTAAGTTAATTCCTGTACGTTATTAACCATTTCACCGCGGATGGCTTCTATAGGTGTCATTAAGAAAAACGCCAGTACTTATTGGGCACCTAAAGGTACAATAAACATTTGAGCTTACATAGTTCTTTAGTATAATTTAAGACTGTAAATTACTTGAATTTATTGAACCATAATATTTTTAAAAATATGGCATGAATAGGTGTCACATAAATTAACCAATTTCAAAATGGCGTTCAAAATTATCAGCTGCGGTGAAAAGTTTAATAAATAAATTTGTATAACACACATTATTGCTATCATATGGGCATAAAAATGATATTTTAGTCGAGGAATAGCATTACGTGGAAAATTTGTTCAGAATTGAAGGCAAAATAAAATAATAAGAAAAATATATATAATAGAACATCGACGCTGATCCGTCGAGCTTTGAAAGTTCGCATCTGCGCGTGGCAGCTATCGATCGGTTACCCTTAAGAGTTATGACTCATGTCAAACGCAAATAATAGAATATTTTGAAATAGGTATTACAAAGAATACCGTACTGTACTCATCGGTTAAAACTATTGAACGATAGTATTAAAAAAAACATAATTGGTAGATATCTCTTCCGGCAACAAATACTGAGTGGTAAATCGTACCTATTGAAAAGTGAATGATAAATCAGACGGACAAGTTATAAGATACTGTAGAACAGGTTGGAGTATGTGTTATTAATATTTTGAGATCAATCTTTAATTAAATGCGACAGGTAGGAATATACTAGATTTAGATCTGCATAACCCAATTCCAAATATATACATTTATAGGTCAATGAGTTTTACTAGTTTTTTTTTAAATAAAAATTCATACTTTTCACATTTTTAAATGATAAGAGTAGTGTTAAAATTAGTATGAAAAATGTGTCAAGAAACAATTGGTGACTCGCAGGGAAGAATATTTATGTATATGAGAGTTTAAGTTTAAGAAAGTGCAAATGGCTTGTTTAAGTGGCTATGGTTCCAATACTTAGGTTCAGGTGCTGCTTTCAGTGACAGTGATATTTTAGTTTGAAACCACAAACTACATGAATAAATATTTTAGAACGCTGTTTTAAGAGACTTTTGCGTCTGATGCAGTTTAGAGTGCTGAGCCATAATTAATTGATAAGCATACTTTAAGTATTATTATAGTACATTGCCATTTCTAGATTTTTTAAGCTTAAATTACATTATTTAAAACTCTCGAAAATGTGTAAAAGAACTGACCACGAATGCGTGAATGGACTTTAATGTATTAATAACCCTCAGCCGACATGACTGGTAATAACATCCGTCGCAAAGGTTAAATGCTGTTAGAATCAAGTGGTTACTTTATTTTCTACCATGTCTCAAACAGATATAAACCACTAGGAGCAAGGTCAGGGCTATGTGAGGGGTGCTCGAGAACTTCCCGCTTGAATTTTTTAGCAACATGCCTTTTAAGAGTCCTAGTCGCTTCAAGTAGGATTCGGACGTTACAGTTTCTTCACAAGGTTTTAATGTTGTGGGTAGGATACCTTCGTAATTTCAGAAAACTTGGCTAAAAAATGCTGCTTGGTCATGATACACTCATTGAGAGGCGCCACCACTTCAATTCGTATACATAAATAATTAATGAATATGGCAATGCGTCTTAGGCATGTTTGACCATAAATGCTGCATTAAGATCAGTTAGAAGAGAACCTTTTATTACAATTTTTATGAAATCAATAAATTGAAACAGAGCAGTTACTGAATTTTTGAGTTAAAACGTCTATAATAAATGATCCCCATAGTGACAAGCTATCGACATCATTTACTGCAGGAAATGTTGATAAAGTGCATGATATGGGCTGAGTCACTTACGAATGAAGTTGCATGAAATAGCATATCAACTGGTTGCATATAGTACATTTAACTGAAAGTTTTGTCAAAATAGGAGCCGAGAATTTGAATAAAAAAAATGCATGCAATATTATATGTCAAGGGATTGTTTAGCTATGATGTAGTGCATGGTTTCCCAAACTATGTTCCGCGGATCCAAAATAGGTGTTCCGCGGAGTCTAAATAGATATTTCACAAAAATTTGGAGTAAATTAAAAAAATTGTTAGTCTTGCTAATACGTAAAAATTGTTCATAAATCTGATAAAAAAGCTTGAAACTATTGTAATTTATTGCGTTAAAACAGTATTGGGTGTATACTTTTGGAAATATAAATGATTTAAATAAAATGTGCATAAAAATGAATCGATTATCTTGTACATTAATTTAGTCTGGTTGCTTACAATAGATTTTTTTCCATTTTGTCAAAAAAAAAAAGATTACAGAATTTACATATTATTCAAAAACTACCCATGGATCTTTGGTTGAAAACAGGAAATTTGACGAAAGAAAGGCCAAATACTTCTACTGATACGTCTATCATCGAAGAAGAAAATAATCGAAAAACCGAGAATACAACTGCTCAATATTATGCCTGATATAAAAAAATTGTAATTTAAGAACCCAAAATCATCAGAGTCATTAGGAGTTTTATTTATTTGAATTTTTATGTTTATGAAATAAATGATATTACTATTATGAATTACCCAACCTAAAAAATAAGCTAAGTGTTCCGCCAAAGTTTTCGGATTTGCCAAGTGTTCCGTCGCTGAAAAAGTTTGGGAAGCCCTGATGTAGTGTAACAAAAAGGATTCACTGTGTCGATGGTGACCGACGTTTTGTCATTTCAGTTTTACACAGTTTTCACAGATTCAGTTTTATGGGATGCTTTGGGAATTTAGCTGGTGGAATATTTCGAAACAGAAAAAACAATTAATATTAATTATTACTATGCTGTTTTAGAAAAGTTACAAGCCTCCATAGATAAAAACGCATCAGAACAAAACTCCGATTTACATGGTTTCCATAATTTAAAACATAGGAGGAATTAAAGAGCTGAAGTAGACGTATCAGATTGTTCCACATAAGTCTTTGTATTTTTTTAAGGTACGGGTTAAACAAGTCAAAAAATAAAACGTGTATTACTTTTAATAAATTATATATTCTCAACCTTTTTTGCAATTATTCTCCACATGTTAATCAAATTTTTTATATCCGATTCGAAAAATAATGTATTTTTGGAAGAAATAAATTCTTAAATGTCGTTTTTATAATCGTTTTATTTAAATATTCATTTCCACCTGTTACAGGGATCTAAGTAGATATCTGAAGAATACAGTGGGTAAGAAAGGAGTTTCCAAGAAAATCGATTATTTTTTTCTATCATCTTCTTGGGTACATGAGGGCGAGCGCTGCCTTGATGTTAAATTACCCTTCTTTAATTTATAAGGGAAGGTCTTCTTTATGTTTTGAGTCGCTTTTAAACGAATTAGCTGAGGACGCTGCAAATTGAGACATTTCCTAATTTTTTAAATGTCTTTAAATTTATACAAGCGGAACGTTGAACTTTTGTGCTAGCTTCCGTACCGTTAATCTCCGATCTGCTTTGATGGCAGCCCTAATATCTTCACTAATAACCTCTAATGACTTACATAGATATGTCAAAATTCCCAGAACGAAATTTTTAGAACCACATTTGGCAGTTTCTAAACTTAATGGCATTCCTGTCCATTGCATTACAGATGTTTTTGGTACAATTATCACATTATGTCCAAGTTGAAACTCATAAAGCATAACATAGCTCAACTGGGATTATTTTAACTCTACTGTCATTGTTGATTTATGGTTGATAATATCAAAACAAAAATTATCCCGTTACTAAAGAGCATCATTGATATGATTTTTGTTAACAAACACTGAAAGAATACTAAAATTATTGTACATTTAAAATAGTTTTACATTTTTGCAAATGTAAGAAAAAACGCAGACTTAAGGAACAACCTGATACATTTTAGCATTGAGCATTTTAATATGAAATGTATTGAACTTTAGGAAGATTATGTGGAGAATATGCAACAATCCAGATATTACGAAGTAGTTAGAAAGTAATGCACTACTCAAAACCACAGTTACAACTTCAGAAGCAATCATATCTTAACTTTGTCTCAATGTTCCCGACGTTATTTTGTATGTGCATTCGTTTACAGACTTTTGAATATTGAGTAACTGTCAACAATATTAAAATATTGTCTATTTTGGTTGTATACACTATGCATCCTGTCAAACTAACACTAAACAGCGCGAACAAACAAGTTATAACAGTTGTATACGAAAAGAAAATTTATAGGTTAGGAGTTACATTGTTTTAAAAGTTGGCCGCGATGCGATTCCCGAAGCGACTACGCGGTTAAGCCTTTCCAAAAGAGGCTTCGTGAAGTAAAAAGTCGCTCCCTTGTCGACGCGCGACTCGTAAACGCGCGTTAAAGGACGTGTTTACATTTTGGCGAGGTGAGATAAAAAAAAGTTGAGTCTCAAAGCGGCCGGAGTCGACGAAGTCACAGGCGCCGCCGCCGCGCGCCTGCGCCCTCGCCGCCCCGGCAAAACGGAAACTGCGAAGGGTCGAGTCGAACGAGAGACGTATAGGTCGAATTTCGTACCGCGCATGGAGCGTGCGTCCATCTGAGACGGAGACCACGGCGCGCGTCTGACAGGAGCGACGCGCGCAGGCGACTGTTTTACCGACGCGCCTCTCGCCGGGTCACGTGACAGCGCGCGTTCATAAACAAACCGCCCGCGACGAACGAATCGGATCGGCGCTTCTTTGTCCGAAGGCGACTTCGGGAGGAAACAATATACTAACTGTGTCGGACGACAGTTGGTGAGGTGTTCGAGCTGATCCCTTTTTTCGGAAAGCATAACAAACAAACTTTCAGAAGGGTGTCAGTGAAAGCGCAGTGTTGCCACTCTGGCGAACTCGATTAATAACGGACGGACGAAAAAACAAAGATAATTTAACATCGAAGTCAAATGTTATGTTATCTCACATACACACATACAGAGATGTCATTTCAGCTTTTTCCAGGGGGGGGGGGGCAAAAGTTGGCCAGTTAGTGTTAGTTTTTTTAATATTTCGATTACATTAATGCGGTTAATTTCCTCCCTTATGTTACAATATGTCATTGAGGCTGACTCCTGTTTATTTTAAACTTTCACAATTCCGTTGAAACCTTCCCCCCTAAACCTGTGACATAATTTATGAAAGCCGCCTAAGATTCATAGCATTTTATTAAATAACATTTATTTTTCTGGGCAAATACCCCCCCACCCCATCCCACCAATCCCTTCTAAATGACGTCCCTGTTCATGCCGTCGCAGTAGAAACGCTCAGTTATCTATCGTTCATATTACGACTTTTTAAATCAATATCACAATTTACAATAAGTGAGAATAAAATAAAGCATATCTAAACCTTATTTTGCCGAATAGGAAGGCGCTAAAAACAATTATCCCTTCTAAGAAGTCAAAAATCCACGTCAAAAGCTATAAAATCTTGCCGTCGCTTGTACGATTTTATTGCTTTTGACGTGGGTTTTTCACTTTTGAGAAGTGATAATTGTTTTTGCGCCCTCCTATTCATAAAAATTCGGCTTGAATATACTAATACAAATACTCGTACATAAGAAGTTCGTACTAATATACAGGATAACTATCATATTTTTAAAATACACTGTAACGGCGCCGAAACGATTTTATTGGCTTAGTTTGTATTTTGGACTTGATTTATTGAAAGTACTAAAACTATTATTAGTTTTAGAATTTTCATTTGGTGAAGTTGGGTTTGGTTAATTCGTGTAAGTTAGGTTTGGGTTTGAACTGTAAATGGATATTTCGAAGCTGTTAAATTAAGTTTCATAAACATTTTAGAGCAGCAAATAATTTTAGTAGCGCCTATTAGTTAAATTATATTTTCGCTAGTATATATATCTACTGGTGAAAATGACAAATTAAAAAAAATTGAGGAATAAAGTCAAAACTATCTTTTTAGATTTTCTTTTAGGGTTAACAAGAGAATTTTTGGTTTAAAATCATGGTCATCATTTCCACAGAGGGGGGGGGGGGTGAAATTTGCCATCAGTGGTAATTTTTTATTATTTCGATTTCATTAAAATTCATATTATTTATTAAAATGACATACATTTCAAGAGGGCAAATAATCAATACCCTTCCAAAATGACGTCGCTGTATATATAGAGGTAGTTAATGCATTTATATTGCTAAAGTTTGACAAAATACGTCATAAAAACAATATTTTTAAATTGGGGAGGAAAAGGAGTGATTATTGCTTTAAAACGAGATTTCCTTAGGATGGTAAAATTTAAATATGAGTTGTTAACCTTTTTATATATCTATTGAACTAAAATTATAACAGTGTTTTTCAAACTAGGAGCATATTATTTCAGT
This sequence comes from Plectrocnemia conspersa, assembly GCF_051122295.1. Lineage (NCBI taxonomy): Eukaryota > Metazoa > Arthropoda > Insecta > Trichoptera > Polycentropodidae > Plectrocnemia > Plectrocnemia conspersa. The sequence continues at coordinate 7,883,336 of NW_028277177.1, read as the reverse complement.
GTTTAAAAATCTACTTATATTATGTCGCTAGGTCATATGAACGAAATAATCCATGGGATTAAATGTGACTTATCAACAGAATTTCGATGACTTATGCAAATCTCTGAAATATATACCCAATAGCTTCCAAGCAGGAGTTACGCGTGATAACGATGATCGGAGCACAGAGTTAAATTGCTCTCTAGAATCTTGGCTGGTTAGTTCCTTACAAAAAAACTTTATTTTAAAAACCTTAAAATATATTAATATGTTTTATAAATATGAAAACGTCTAAGACGATTGCTAGACGATAAAGGTAGTTCAATAAGTTAAGCGCGATTATAGTAATACCGTCAACAAATGGAAGATTTAATACCGCCATCAAATGGACGTCTCGGGAGAAAACTTACAGTTGAAAATTTAATGGCATAAAACGCAGAATTTTATTTGTAAGCGACATATAGTAGTATAAACGATCTTTTATCCCACGGGACTGAGAACACTAAAGGTTTACGAACTGTCTCCGACTCTAGATTTACGGGGGCAAATAGTATTCGCAGTATAGATAGAGAAAAAGGAAGAGATCCGGCTTAATATTTGATGAATCCGTCAGAGTGCTTTTAGTTGTTCGAGAACAAAACGCTATTTACCGGCGCCCGTCCACACTCTCTCGTCTTTTTTTAGATCGGCGACATTCTAACGTCGGTCGACGATGATACCTACTATTACTATAGCTACTACGACGCCTAATCTAATCGACAAATTGTAAAAGTTTGATAGGAATGTAAATAAACGATGAAAATCTCGCTGAAAAGCGTCTCGGAATTTTTTTGAAACTCGACAACACGTCACTTTAATATGGTTATCAATAAGTACTAAGAATTAGTAATTAGCTTTATGTTTCATATGTTAATAATAACGAATGAATCTAAAATTAATTTCCTCAAAGGCGAGTTAATATTGTAATGGAGCATAGTCTTATATAATATATAATAAGTATAAAATCCTAGGTGTATGTACATATGTGAATATCAATTTCACACGCTCTGAAATTTACGCTAAGTCAGCTAATTAATAATTTCAAACTTTGTTTATGTATTATATTAGTTTCAATAATAATATTTTTCAAAGGATTGTTTTTAAATAATTTACGTTCATGCTACTCTTCGAGTTTTATGAAATAAAGGAATGGCACCTTTTTAAGTTAGCCCTTAATATTCTTAGCCCCGCACATATATTTTATTGTCAGTTAAGCTAATTATCCGTTGAGTTATCAGTGAAAATTTTTGATATCATTTTTTCCATAACTCTTTGAATTTTATTTTTTATATTTGAAAAATGAATATTTTTTATATAAATTAACGATGATTTCACTATTCTTTCGGTGTTTGTTAACAGTAGTCGTATCAATGATGTTATTTACTAACGGTATATTTTTGTTTCGATATTTTTAACCCTAAAATAATAATGGCAGTGGAGATAAAATAATCTCAGTTAAGCTATATAATGCTTTATGAGTTTCAACTCGGTTATAACGTGACAATAGTAGTTAAAACCATTAAATTTAGATACCGTCAAATAGGGTTATAAAAATTTCGTTCCGGGAATTTTGAATATTTACTTAGGGATTGTTAGTGAGGATATATTGGCTGAATCAAAGCAGGTCCGATATTAATGACACAAAAGCTCGATGTGTCGCCTATATCAGTTAACATATTTAAAAAAAAACTAGTACAGCTGTTAATTTGCAGAATATGGATATATCATTAATTATACGAGGAAAATCTTGCGCAGCGAATCTAAATATGGCAATAATTAATGATTTTAGAACAGAGAGATTTATTTTTTAATCGAATTATTACTGAAGATGAGATGTGTATCCATGTGACGTAAAAAGCAGTGGTTGGATGCAAATCAACCCCAAATTACACCACAATAAGATAATGTTATGTATTTGGTGGTATATGAAGGACATAATTTTATTATGATTTATTGGATTATAGGCAATATTTTTTTATATATTTTTAATGTTTCACAATCATGCAGCGACCGTCCAGCAAATATATGTACTCGTTTCTTAGAGCAGCGAAATAGGTATACGCTTTTATAGAGTGACATTTGCTTGACGGGCATTGTCCAAGGTCGTATACTGCAACGGGAATCTTGCGAATCCAGTGAGTAATTGTTTCCGTGACCGTTTCGCAACAAAGAAATATTTTTTTAATGACGGAGAATATTTACAGTAAGAACAGTTGCGTGTTATTTATGTGATTCTTTCTAGTCGTAGCGAGGGCTTTTGTATTGTCTTGTTGATCGCCATTTTGGTCACAGTTAATTAACGCGAGTTTTAAGAATACGACCCCACACATTTATATTGTAGATAGGGCTGGCTCTGAGCATACACAACCGATTCACTCGCGTTTATATTATTTTTATCACAAAATGTGAAATTATAATTTATATAACGATATTTTATTATCCTAAAAACACAACGAAATCAAAATTGTGCTAATTCTGGAATCGGTTTTTTCGTCTCAGACTTTGTGTATCTTTGTAAAATTAGTATACCTAGACAGAGCCAGCCTCGCGCTTTACCAAAACTCCATCGTCAATTTTGCGAGGCGTTTGGAATCATTTGTGTTAAAGAAACAAGGGCCAGAACACATTGAATGTGCCGTTTCCGTGAATCCTTCCTTAACGCTTGTCGTTGTCACAGTAAATCAAGAAGATACACATTAAACTATGGCCCATTAAGACGCACATGTTCGATCCTGTGTTTTTTTAAATAATAGGAGTTTCAAATTTCAACATACGTAGATTGTTAGCAGTGCTTCTAAGACTTTTTATGTCGAGCCACTTTTAAAATTAGTGATATTTTTACCAGGAAATAAATTTATTAAGATTCAATAATGTAAAGATTTTTTAGTCACTATATAATATATAGTTCTAAAATGTACTACATTGATATTGGAAATTACAAACGATATTTTTTCAGTTTTTGTTGTCTGGTTATGCATGATGTATATGCAATTAATTTATTTGCAATTTTTAAGATTAAAAGTGTCAAATTGCCGCTGAATCATCACAGTATCATATTCTCTGATAATGAAGTGATGACATGGTGTTTTCATGGGTAATATCTGATGACTTTACATTGAAAACTTAATCGATGTAGTGCACGCATTTTAAGTTAGAAGTACGCGAATAATTCGCACACCATATAGTAAAATATACGCTACATCGAAATAGTTCAAATATCGCCGGTTTGCTCCGCTGTATCGGTTGATTAATCGATTCGCAAATAGTGATAAGTCCATTTGTAAAGTTTCACGGACAGGTGAACTTCACGAGGAAGAGGTCCGCGCGTTTCGGGGGCGCTGCTGAAAACTGTATCAAAAGCGCTGGCCAAATACATTCATACACGTCAAAGGGAAACCGCCGATCCTCACAAAGGGCAGGGGAGGCGAACGCACGCGGCGCGGGGAGGGTCGATCCCAGTCGTTCTCAAACATTATCGCGGAGCGGCGCGATCAAAGCGGAGAGGATATCGAAGACAAAAGAGGAGACAAGAGGCGAATTCGATTTTGGCGTAATAAGGCACGTCGGCAATAAAGCAGCCCTTTAGATGTTCTCTCTCTGTGTGTGCTTAGGTGCAAAAGGAAGGGATGTTTTAAGTAATTATTCAAGTTTTTCTTAATTCACTGGAGGTAATTAAGAATAGTATTCTATATCAAATCACTAAATATAGCTATCTGTATTCAGTCTGTAATCTCATTTATCAATATTCATTAGTAAGAAAGAGTCATTGTAAGACAAGAGATGTACATAACATTATACATTCATCAAAATCAAAATAAATATAATTGATACAATGATACAAGAATATAAATTACAATGTAAAATAGAAAAAAGTTAGTCAAACTAATATGTTCCCAGTATTGTTAACTGATGAAATACTATATAAGCAGAAGGGAACCATAGTTTGTCTGCACTTGGATATTACGCTATGTTTTAAAAATATTATAGCTATCCTTACTGATATTACTACAAACATCTAATATAAGAGTGTTGGTAAAAGTATATTCAAATCAATTTTTTTTCATTACATATACCACTGAAAAGAATACATTACAAAATTATTCACCTTTAAAGGTGATTAAGTAAGGTAGATTAAGTAATTTTAATGATATCTTAATTTATATTAATATGACTATTTAATTTTAATTTTAAAAATTTAAAATTTTTTTTAAATTTAATTTTAAATTTTAATACTTTACTATTTTTCCTAATGCGTAAATTATTGACTTTTTTATTTATTAATTATAAACTAGTATTACATGTTTAACATCGAAATTAGAAAAATCTAGGAGATTTAATAAATCTAGCTCATGATTAGAAAATATTGACTTAGCTTTTCGTCTAGTGTAAATTATATTCTAAAAATGTCCGTTGAAATAGTATTGTCTCAAAACCTAATATTATTAATAAAAATCCATTCTCTTTAGTGATTTAAATTCTTTACAATTAACGAATTATATATTTTATTATTTATTCTCAATTACTAAATTTGAAGTATGTATAGCGGCAAGTCACAGTAGGTTTTTCCCTTTACGTGTACCTTCAAGGCTCACTATAGTTTCGCGATTAAATTACCTGCCTCTAATCTAAAGTTCCAGATCGAACTAGCGAGAGAAAAGTAGAGGCATAATATATAATAATTAAGCGTCTGAGAAGGGCCCACCTGACCCGGCGCGGAGGCCCCACAAAGGCCGGTCCCGAGGGGCGCTAATGTACACTTCCCATCGCCCACTTCCGGCCGGTCCGTTCCTCCAAAGGCCATTCGTATACCCTCGATTCTTTGAGGGGCTGAGCTGAAAAAGCAGCCGCCGTGGGAATTTGATAACAACAAAGCGAAGAAAGAAGTGAATTAACCCTCCCTGTGCCCCGCAATTATTCCCTTATTCGATTCCGGTCCGATAATGTACGTGGACTTTTCAGAGAATATAGAGTGAAAAAAAGTACTAAAATAATTTACGAATTAAAATGAAAATGTTTGGGAAGTACGCATCCGCCATTGGGGCGGTAATAATGTCCTCTGGTGTGGCGGTGGGGAGTTTGCATTTTGACCAGCGCAATTATTTCATGATAGTACTTTATCATGTCAAAAATGTATACGCATATTTTTGCTAGACTAGCTTTACTAATAAGAGCGAAATATACGCATTAAATTGACTGTTAATACAATTATTAAACACTAAGCAATTAAATTCAGTTATAATAATAATAAGCGAATAAATAACTTAAGGCATATTTAGAGTATAGTTATTGTGCATATTTTCGTTCTTATTTAAAAAATGTTAAGTAAAATATATCATTAACGATAAGAATGTATTAAACGACGTAATTTACATGTTCATGTAGAAAATGTTTTAGTGAAAATATATAATATTAATATTTTATTATTCATACAGTTTTTAATTAAGAAGATAGTTTACCAAATATTTAATGATAGTATTCAGAAAACATATTTAAAACTTATGTTCATTTTCTTGGCAGAATAAAAAAAAATGTTTTTCATAACATAAATGTTAAAAACACAGCAATTTGTAAATGTCTTAATTTTTAGAACAATACGTTTATATTAGTTACATTTTTAATGCCTTTTACAAAGCATAAATAAAAAATTTGAAGAAAATTTTTCTTTTATGTGAGCCAAGTTAAGAACATAATAAAAACTGATTCTTATAAGAATATTGACATTTGAGAAAATATAGTATACGGAAATCTCACCCGAGAAAAGTTAATCGATAGTATAATAAAACACATGACATTGAAGTTGATATATACGCAAGAAGTAAATTTAAAATATCTAAATAATTACAAGTTAACTGATAAGAAAATGTGCGATCTAAAACTTTTGAACCAAAATACTGTGAAATAAGATGAAATTGTTAATCCACGAAGAGCCGGAGAAGAAAATATTAGTATGAAATTCAATTTCAATATAAATGTAAATGATAATATCATAATAAATAATAACAAATAACTTCCTAAAAGGGTCAGAAAAGCTAAAATCATTATCAATACAATTGCAGTAAGCTCTGCCGAGGCGGAGCGAGGATTTTCGCTCATGAATACTATTTGCTCAGAAAAATGTGAGACTTAAAGCAATGACCATTAATTTGATAGTTTGCAGCTGTCCTCATGGGAACCTACACCATATGTTCAATCATGGCTTCAAAGTCAACATCATTCAATTAACGATAAACGTTGATTCCCGCCACGGTGAAAGTAAGGCGTTCAGAGCAAAAAGGGCGAACTTGACAAATTACCATTTCGAGAAAAACAAGATTATTTTTTTAATGTATAAGCGAAGATGATAGCTATTTATCTCTCTCGTAACTACTGCGTAAGTATGAGAAAGATAGATATTATAATGTCGAGTTCGCCCTTTGTACTCGTAACCAGAACGCCAAAAATCATTAGATAAATTAATAAATTCGTGATTTTTTTTATAAAATAGGGGCAATCTCAGTAAGATAAAAATATGGCTATAATATCTATGAAGTGTTGATTAAATTTTGCAAAAAAATATTTTTGGTCAGATGTCGAGTTCACCCTTTGTGCTCTGAACGTCTCAAGTATTTAATAAAAACCAAAATATTTTTTGAAATAAATAAAATTATTTGCAATTCATTTGATTTTAATTTTTTAATTATATTATTTAAAATGTTAATAAAAAGTTTTTAATTTTATTTTTATTATTACTTTGTGTAAAAATAAAGATTTAAAAATTATTAATGATTAGTAATAAACGAATCCTGTTCAAAAAAGTTTTACCTGAATTTATTTTAATTTTTAAGATTAAATACGTTTAATAATAAACTATTATTTTTTTTTATTTTACGCAGTGGTGTGTTACTAAAATGTTATTAACCGACTCGCATCTCAGTACAACCTCGATTTTTTGTTTGGGGAGGTTGTACTGAGATGAGAGTCGGTTAATAACATTTTAGTAACACACCACTGCGTAAAATCCAAAAAAATAATAGTTTATTATTAAACATATTTAATCTTAAAAATTAAAATAAATTCAGCTAAAACTTTTTTGAATTCGTTTATTACTAATTATTAATAATTTTTAAATCTGTATTTTTACACAAAATAATAATAAAAATAAAATTAAAAAATTTTTTTTTTTACTTTATTTGTAAATTATAATTAATAATTTTAAAAAGTGATAAATTTTAAACCTTTTTAAAAAAAATTAGGGTAAAGTGGTTTTAACAATAGCCTGTATGTTAAATGTAGTTAATTTAAATTTTAAATTTCAAAATGGTCCGCGAGCCATTCGTTTTTTTAAAAAGACAGTCATACAAGAACAATGTTCTACAGCCACTAAACTTCTATATTTCTCGGTACTAAAATTCAGGTTGATGAAACTGGCTTTATGATTTATTAACACACTATTTGATTCCCACACCTGTAAATTTAGTTAAAAGTTTTTTGCCGTTTTAATCCCTCCACTTAGGAGGTATAATTGTGAATTGAAGCGTGGTTCACTTGATGAAGCCGACAAAGCATAGCTTAATTTCGAGCTACTCGTATTCGGTAATGAGGAGTTATTAAAAAAGTAATTGTAAATATGTGTGTACCAAAAAAAATTACATATGAATAAAAACTATTAGTCTTGGTTCTCCAGTTTTTTTAAATTTATGAATTTTTGCTATTCTTACAAACAAATCACTAAAATAAAAAATCCAGCAGCATTGAATATCAAAACTCTACTTAATTGTATTATATTTGCAACAGCTAATTTATTTACTATATTCGACTTTGATTCATTTATGTCAAATATGAAGGGCAGGGTGCATTTAGTATAATCCAGTGTATGATAATACCATACAGAGGTTTATTAATAATTTTTTTTTTATAACTGTCTGATTTTAAATGCTTTAAAAGATCCACACGTGTCTTCAATCACTAAGTTTCGATACTGTCCATCCAACCGCACAACACGCGCAACCGAAATCAAATCAAACAACCCCTCGAGACATTCCCGGGGATTCGCCCCGAGCAAGCAGCAAGCAACAAGCGCACGCCACAAAGCCTCATAAATCTGCAGAGCAGTCTTAAAGGTAGGGCATAAAAAGCATGAATGTTTTAATGTCTTTTCAAAACCCTCTAAAAGTAGCTGTCGCAAACACGACAAAACTACTACCACTTCTTGAAGCTCTCGCACACAAACACACACGCACGAACCACAAAGTGCACCACAAAGAATAAGAAACCTGGCGAGTAATAACACTCTACGACCACGCTCATAATGGAAACATTCGCAAACTTCGCAACACATAACAGAGTATAATTCGCAGGGTAAACGCGAAACGCTGTTTTTAATTTTAAAAAGCTTTATTCGTCCCAGTATTATTGTGCACTTTTATTCTTTCTGAAAACACTCACACGTGTGCACGTAGTAATATACACGTACACGTATGCAGATTTTCCGCGTCGCCGAAGCATAAGCCTTTTGATGTTTCGCTCCTTGTGAGTTTTCATTTGGAGCTTTTGGTGCCTTAGGGTTTTCCGCGGATGGCGGTGTCTAATGCCTCCTTTGAGGTGATTTGTTAAAACGCGAAAAACCCATTATACGCATGTTTTTACGACGAAAGTCGCGTCAATTGACTGAAGTGGTGAAACTTTTAAAAGATAACGACGACAAAGATCTATTTGACTCGAAAATTAATTAAATAAATGCGAAAGGAATTAAGGTATATATGATAAAATACTACGTTTCAAATAGTCAGAGGCAAACAATTGATAGATTAGGCGTGAAAAAAGTATAAAAAATCAATAATGTTTACAAAAGTGAGACATAAATAAAATAGTAGCATGTAAATACTAACCCAAGTCATACAGGGTAATAATCATTATACTATTAACTTAATCACACTTTCCAAGCATTAAGGATCCATATTTGTTTAATTATATGAAAACCCTACGACAAGAACATGCTAATTTACATATAATAGATAAGCGGTTTTTAATCTGGAATCCGCCATTACCGAGAGTCTACGAAACAATTTTAACATCATTTAAAAAAAATAGATGAGAGTGACTCAGATAATGAAGCATCAATCTTGAAATCTATCAAGAAACGTAAAATTGAAAAATATTGTGGTGAGTATTTATTTGGATTTACTTATCTGCAATCAAGATGTGAAAAGAACTGTGTTTTCTATGTCGCGAATGTTTATCTATTGAAAGTATGTCTTCCGACAATCTCTGACGTTATTTGGAAATAAAACACTAAGTAAGAGTGTCGACTTTTTTAAATAAAAAAACGAGAACTTGCTTCAAGTCAAAATCTGATGCAAAAGACCGTAACTGGTTGTATCAATAAAACAGCAGTAAAAGCACATTATGAAGTATCCATACTAATAGCAAAAACTGGAACACCACATAATATAACAGAGCAACTAATTCTTCTTGCTACAAATACAAAATATATAAGTTTGATTTCACTATCGAACGATACGGTCAAGAAAAGTTATAAATATATCATATAATATAAAAGTTCAGTTAATTTCAAGAGTGATCAAAACTTATTAGTAATCATTACAATTGGACGAGAATACTAGTCTCTATTTTTTAGCAATTGTTAGACAGAAATTTGTTATTTTATTATAAAACACTTTCGCGTACTAAATATGAGGACATATTTAATAGTTTTCATCATTTTATAACCAATAATAAAATCAAATGGTCAAAATGTGTTGGAATTCGCACTAACAGAACTTGTACAATGTCAGGAAAAGAAATGGAAAGCGTCACACCTAAATTTGATGCTGCATACACAGAGAATCAACAGATGTAGTTTTTTATTCCTTTTACAATTTTTTTTAAAATTTTATGTTTCTTATTCTATGTGCTAATTATTTATATAAATGCGCAAGACTATTAATTTAAATAGCCAATATATTACAAATATATATTAAAACGTAGAGCCTGAAATTGAGTCTCAAGAACGACGTAAAATAGTTAGGGTTGAGGTGGGGTCCGCAAAAAATGTTGTTTAAGAGGGAGTCTACGGACTACATAAGTTTAAGAACCGCTGTAATTGATCGGAATAGCGTATTCCATAAGGTCTAGATTGGTAAGCCAGAGGGCGCGGGATCGAGCCACGGCAGTCGACTTGAATTATTATTTATAAAAAAAGCGCTATTCAGATACACGGACTTGACACTCTTAATGAATACCGTTTAATCCGTCCGATCTGATACGCAATATCGTTAGTTTACGATGACGAAAAAAAAATCGGTTTTCGAAAATGCGAAGGAAAATATTATTTAGTGAAACTTCGTCGCAGCGATTATGGGTGTTCCAATAATTATTTTGATAAAATAATATTTAATACAAATACATGAACATCTTCACTAATTCTTTCTCAGATATGTAACATATATCACACCAAACAAAGAAAAAAAGTCAAATTTTTAAAATATGGTAAGAATATGCTAATTAAATAGTTGAATTATTGCCGCAAATGATACGTTTGACTTTGAAAAGTGTAATTACTATATTATTTCGATTAATGCGCGTATTAGTTAAAAAGAACAGATTTTAGATTTTATAAGCACGATAGAGCAGTGTTATAGTCGGTGACTAATACCTGAAAATCCTGGTTTCGAATTCCATATGAATAGGGATTCCAATCCCGGGATCCCGAATCCCGGGATCCCGGGATCCCGGACGATTTTCAATACCCGATGAGTCCCGGGATTATAAAACATAATCCCGAATTTTTCGGATTGGTTGATTTATCAAGCACAATCAAATTATTATTGACAACATCGTTATATTTCGTGTACAAACTTGCGCGAGTTGCACGTGTCATCTGTGAATCTTTGAGGCTGTGAGTCTGAACGTGCTTTTTCAGCAGCAGGCTGCTTAGGAACCAAAATCAGATCAAGGCTAAATGATAAAACACTTGATGCTTTGATGTTACTTCGTGAGTTTTATTCAAAATAATGTTTTCAATTAATTGTGTCTATGAATGTACATAGTATGTACATTCATTGTCAAAAGTTCATTTTTTTCTTCTCAAATAAATATATAAGACCTTTCCTTTTTTATTTTTATTATATTAGTTTCTATTTTAAGTCCAAGACTAAAATTATACGTACTTTATACATTGTACGTTATAAAAAACAGATGTAAAAATATATTGTATTATTCATTTTAAATTATTTTTATCGATAAAATAACATGAAAATTATCCCGGGACTGGTCCCGGGATCCCGGGATCGACTAAATGCAATACCGAAATCCCGGGATCAAAATTTTGGCTCGGGATTGTAATCCCTACATATGAACCTTTATGTTTTTCAAAATTAGTGATTATTATATAATTAAAATTACGATCGATCATCATGGATGTTTTGAATCTCAATAATGAAAATTGTGATGATTAATTAAAATCATGCCAGGCCATACATCTTAGAAATAAAAAACATTTAATAATGAGCTACTAAAATAAAATATATATAAAAAAAATCACACGGCCTATCCTAATAGATATTATAGATATAGATCATATCCGATTTTAAATACTTCTTGTGCTTATATGATAAATAAATCAATGTAAGTAATATTATTGGTTTCATTTTTTTAAATAAACGAAATCTTACATATTGATGAAAGTAATATAATACTGTTTAACTATACAAATTGATCGAAATCAATAGATAAACACTTGAGTGTTGAGTTAATATCTGAAGACTACAAATTGATATCCAATCTATTTGCATAATATTTTATTATTACCATATATATTTGCACAGTGTTACATAACCACATATAAAAAAATATTACGCTTACTTTATATATATAAATATTTGGCTTACTGTAGTTTTGAGTATGTGAACATATTTATATTATTGTTGTTATTTGAGAACGCGGATGTTATTTCGACCCAAATTAACTATGAAATATTATCGTTTAAGCAAAACGCAAAATAACTGCGTTTCAACGCCCGATTGCCCCGCTAATTAATGGCGCAAGAACGCAAATATGATTAATTTAAAAAGCGCTGGACAAAGCTTTTAAAACATTTATAATTCGAGGGGACAAACGAAGCTTTTGATATTTATTGGATGAAAAATATTTGTGACCGTGCCAAAAGCTTTCGTTTCAAAACCGATACAATAATCATTCAAAACAATTATATACGAGGTGCTTAAAAGAGAGAAAAAATACTATCGTTATAGTTTAAAGTCATAACAATCAATTAACATTATGAATGGTTTAATACGGGGAAAATAATTTATAGAGCTTTTAAATTATGTTTACACAATTTGATTCATTGTGATTATTATTTTACATTTATTTTCGTAACATATTTGAAAGGTCGCTTAAATTTATATGTAAAATACATTGGAATTTGCGATGGAGCTAACGGTTGAAATATATTAAACACAAACAATAAAAGCCAAGCTAAAAATGAACAACAATATCCCCGTCTCGACCGAATCCAATATAAACAGCTGCCTATTATAAAATGTTATTTATTAATATTACAAATCTTGACCACCGAGTCTATATATAAACATACATATTATTATGAGTGTAAATATAGCAATCTATTTTTATCGAGATTAACTCTTTTTGAACTCTTTGAAGAAGTCATTATATTTATATTGACGTTCGTAACATATTTGTTCAAATAAAAAATACAAAAATAGTTCAATGGTAAAAGCGTAGAATATTTCTATATAATTTAATAACTGAACGAAATATCATATTTATATTTTGTCCTTGCTTTTGCCAGGCACTAAGTTCAGTTTTGAAAATGTGTTTTGAGAGCAATAAAAGCACTTTCATCTTAAAGTTAGTTATAAAGCTGTGTTTGATGTTTGAGCTATGTATATTGGTGTATCATACAAGTAAATATACATACGTACTAATCAATTAGATAAAGAAGAACGAAATAAAAGTTGACAAATATTTTATTATTGTAGCTAAATTTGTAAGCCCCACATGCGATTCACTATTATAATTACAATAGCTTACCAGTAGCAAAAAAATATAATTATCAGTAAAAATATATTTTCAATGCCACTACTAGTGAAAATATAATTTATCTGACAGGTGCAAGTGAAATTATACGCTGCTCTAAGCTATTTGACAGACGTGAAACGTGTATAAAAGCGACGAAAGTGATAATGTTCGACTAAAAATTTAAAACGCCACTTATGAAATCATGTAAGCCACCCGCAAACTTCAATTGTACAACTTTTACCAGATTTTTCTGGGGTCAATTATGACTGCAGTGATTTAATTATCTGCACAGAAAAAAAATCAGTACGCTTTAGTAATAAATTGGATTTAGTATTACTATTTTATTTGAATATAATATTTAGGGTTAATCCGGCAATTATTTTTTTTGTCGAATATGATGATACCTTTCAGCGAATTCCTTTTATCGTTACTGCATTATATATGTTTTAAAATACTTAAATTTTGTTGTATTGTTTTTTCACGTGTCTGTTTCGGTAAAGTGCATATTTTATAACGTAATTTAGGTCGATGTTTAAATACTATTTGCGTTGCTCCGTTATTTGATTGCTGCTATTTGTGCCAATCTGATTTTGTTTGCAAGTATGACACCACAAAACATGCTAAGTATTTATACTTTTACCACAAACATTGAAACTTGAGCTGCATTATAAGTAATAAGATCAATGAATTCCATACGGTATGATTTCTTTTAATACAGGAAAAGCATTTTTTTAGTATAAAATAATGATAAAAGTATAAACAAAATAAATAAATGTAATAGTTTAGGGCAATACATTTTATCAAGATAAAACCAGATTAATATGTACATCTTTTGGTAATTTATCTCTGAAGTACTAAGTCTCGATTTTCGCAGATTTTTATTTTTTGTAAGCTATCTTCCATTGTTGTATATATTCTATGCTTCGATTTATGCGAATTTGATTTACGTGAAATTTCGCGAAACCTATCTACCACGCACATTAAGGTATGACTTAACAATTTACAATACCTACTTAATAATTAATTTAAATATTAATGAATACGTTACCAATAATTTAAATTATTATTTATTTTATACATTTTAAAGTTAGTAAAGAAATGTATTTTATTAAATTTAACCATAATTGTTAGCATGTAAACTCGATAATGAAAACAGATTCAAGTCAATCAACCGTACAAAATCTACAATATTCGTTATTAACAACTCGACTGGCACAATTTAAATTAATTGGATTGAATTAAATATTCAACCGTCAATACGAAAATTCGATCAAATCATATTGAAATTTATACGACAAAAACGTAACAACTCGAGGCACTCGAACATCCGCAGATGGGGTACGCGATACACCCCAACCGCGACGAGCACTCGTCTCTTTTTTTTTAAATTTTATTCAGCCAAAATCAAACATTAATCAACATCGACGGTCCTCGTCGTCCGACGCCAAAGATACGCTCTCAAAACACCATTAAGCATTCAAAGTAACCCATTAGCGAGCCGATTTCCCATTTGAATACGCGTCTCGATATCGTCACAGACCCTCCGCGGTGTTGGAGTGCCATACAAAATAATTGGCGGGCGATTACGAGTGGCGTTAAACAACCACCCCCATCCGGCTGATATTCAATCTGTAGTTCGATTGGATACGTTTCAAAATGTAACGAAAGACAGGTGGTGGATTAAAAAGGATGCATACTAAAATTGATTTAATTGATTAAATGTATTTATTATTTATTTATTTTAATTAAATTAAAACCACCGTGATCTAACAAGTTACCTCAACGCGTCACGATGATCGTAAAATTATACATTGTATTATTACAGTTACCGGATTATTATTGCGCAAACGAAAATTGCGCACACGAAAATTCCAGACAGCGAAAATTAAAATTTAAGTGATTGTTGGATTGTTAAATATATTTTACTTTTAATTTCAACTTCTTATTTTACTCAATTTTTAAGTAAAACAATGTATAATTATAGGAAATGTAAGTGTATTATACCAATATAAAGTACTAATATAATTGTACAATATTTTTAAAATAAAATAATATTAACATCTGTTATATATACAGACATTTTATTTTATATATATATTTACGTATTCTTAAATATACATATATAATCAGAATGTTTGCCTTTTGAAATTTTCGCAAAATATAAATGTGTTAAAACAATTTTCAAGTCAATAGAAACTATTCTACCGAATGGAAAAGACAAAATTTATAATGAATCAGAAGAAGTACACTAACTTTTTTGTATCAATTGTGAAACAAATTACATTCGTCAGACAAACCGTAGGATTTTACATCGAAAAATACTGTTGTCATACTTTAGAAACTATGAAAATTTATTAGAATATTTTTAGTTTTACTATACGCTATTCGAATAGTTGGAAACTCTGAAACAAATACTGGGCAATTTAATGCCTAAATATCTAGAAATTAATTTTTTATCCGTTAATATTGCTCTTCTGGATATGTTACTAAATATTTTATGCCTTTTAGAGTATTCTAGACCTTACTTTATTTAATAAAAACACTTCTTTCAATATGCTTATGATTATACTATATATTTATAGTTATTCTTTGTACTTCATTATGTTGTAATAGCTCGTTTAAATAAATATAGATATTGATATTAGCACTAAAATGCTGTCTAAGCAAAAATAATCCGAAAAGTGATTCAAGTGGGTGGACAAAATGTTATAGTACCATTGGTGACATTCCAGTAAAAAGCGACATGTATGTTCATTAATTAGCTAAAATTAGTTTTGAAAAGCTAGATACACACACATATATTTTAGATAGTAAAACTTGAGCAGTGAAATTTATGCTGCTTAACTTATATACGATAGCCACGGAGAATTATTCTGCATTCATGCTGAAATAGTCTCGTCTCCAGGAATGCGTCCACCTCGCATTCCACTCTTGCATATCGTCCAATATTTTCGGCTGAAATATTCGCGCGCATGAGATGACCGCCATAAATATGGGCATGGACAGATTCCGAGAATAGTCCAAACCAGTCGCGAGGTCGTCTCAGTGAAAAAAATCCGATATCGGGTGGTGATCGGTTTCCGTTTTTACCCCCCGGTGATTTTGTGAGTGAGTGGTGTGCTTCGTTCAGAGCAAGCCAAGTAGAAGAGTCCGACGATTGTGTCACCACTGTAAAATTGCATTTGGAGTTCGCGGGCCGCGAAATTGGAACCGATCGGCGGAGGATTCTTTCAATCTTCGCGGACGCAAATCGGGATGAAATTTTTCAATCGCGGAATCGACGAAGCGCGATGGGACGCGAAGGTGCTCAAAGCGGGGGACGCGTGAATACTTTTAAAATTACAATGGCAAATATATAACTCGCGGGGATCACACTTTCAGATCGGAGCGTTCCAAACCTTCCAAAATTATTGAAAATTATATGCTTATCTCTAACCAGCGTGACGATTTTAATAATTATTTCGTAAAATTTATAAATAAAAATCATGCACAGTGGTAGGGATTCCAATCCCGGGCCAAAATTTTGATCCCGGGATTTCGGTATTGCAATTAGTCGATCCCGGGATAATTTTCATGTTATTTTATCGATAAAAATAATTTAAAATGAATAATACAATATATTTTTACATCTGTTTTTTATAACGTACAATGTATAAAGTACGTATAATTTTAGTCTTGGACTTAAAATAGAAAATAATATAATAAAAAAAAAAAGGGAAGGTCTTATATATTTATTTGAGAAGAAAAAAATGAACTTTTGACAATGTATGTACATACTATGTACATTCATAGACACAATTAATTGAAAACATTATTTTGAATAAAACTCACGAAGTAACATCAAAGCATCAAGTGTTTTATCATTTAGCCTTGATCTGATTTTGGTTCCTAAGCAGCCTGCTGCTGAAAAAGCACGTTCAGACTCACAGCCTCAAAGATTCACAGATGACACGTGCAACTCGCGCAAGTTTGTACACGAAATATAACCAATCCGAAAAATTCGGGATTATGTTTTATAATCCCGGGACTCATCAGGTATTGAAAATCGTTCGGGATCCCGGGATCCCGGGATTGGAATCCCTACACAGTGGTGATCTGGAGTATAAAACTGTTTGTCAAGTATAGAAGGACAATGCGTGATGCACTTCAGTGTCATGTGGAAGTTTTTAATAACATAAACATTTCTACGATAATTCAGTAGTGTAGACTTTTAACTAGTCAGAACTTATTTTCAATATGTTTTACATTTCAAAATCGCTGTGTTCAATATTTTTATTAATAATAAAATTTTGATATTATTTATCGTAAGTTAAGCCAGCAGATACAATAGTATCCAATACATAATTTTCAATTTTTCAATATAAATCTTACGGCGAATGACCGCAATTGTGATCAGGTGCTCGCAAACGAAACCAATCTTGCCAATTCAAAAGAATTCAGTTTCTTTCGAATCGAATTCTTATTGCAAATTGTCCCTCTTTTTTTGGCAAGGCGTATGCAAATTTTCCGTTTCGCGATCCGCCGATGCGATACGCGGCGCTTTTGTGTGTTGGGACGATTATTTGTTTTTATGTGTGGATATTGCGGACACATTAAATATTTTAAAATGCTGCAGCGTTCTTTTTTAAATGTCAATACATAAAATACGGAGAACACTGTCTTTGTTGTAATACTTAAAAACGCCAATAATATAAATAAGCCATTTTTTGAATAAACATAAAATAAATATTTTTAATGCAACTAAAGATTTAGAATATATGATTCAACTATTTCATCGCCACTGTATTTTCAACAGTACTGTTTATTTTATTTTTTTATAAATATAATACATGCGCAGATCTGATAGTATAATGCCTATATCTTATATAGTATGGTGAACAGATAATTGCGGAAACGAAAACTGCGGATCCGAAAATTGCGGATAGCAAAAATTTCGCACATAATAGATAATTATTTCAAAAACAACATTTTTCAAAAAATTTTTTTTAATGAAAATAAATGTTTTACAGATTTTATACAACATGCAGTAATTTTAAAATCAATTATTTTTGTATATATATTATTGTATATTACCTTATTGTTTGTGTTGTATGTTTTGTCCTTGTGTATTTTAGTTTTTTTTATATTTCAATTTTTAATTCGAAATTATCGCTGTAAGCAATTTTGATATACGCAGTTTTCGTGTCCAATGTTTTGTGTGTTCGCAATTATCGTGTCCGTAATAATCATCGAACCCTAAATAGCATTAGGTAATTCCGAAATGAATCTTTTCGTGCTTTGACCGTCAATACCTGAGTACGTATTTTGTTATATCTGCATTGTTGCAAACCTATATTCTACATTTCACATATTAAAAAAAATTGCGCACCAAAATATACAAAGACAGAATTTTTACCAAGTAAACAATTTATAAGTTATATGAACTTATTAAAAAAATCAGCAACTACGGTCACTAAAAACATTTGTAAGGGAATCATTAGATATCTATAAATGTCAAAAATAGTTTAAAAAATTAAACTGGAAATTACGATATCAAGAGTATGGGAGACCAGCAGATAAACGATGATGTCTTGGGTGCAGAAATAAAAGCAAATCCTACTCACTAAACTAGTTTGATTTAAGAGTGCAAAAGTACACCAAATTTCACAAGAATTGAGCGAAAAAAACAAGTAGGTGCGACTCCGCATAGACCTTAACCCCTTGAATGCATTAATCAAAAATAATATTTTATTGTTTTTTTATGAAAAATGCAAATTTTACCTTGATACTGTGTTTAAATGTTCTGATTTTTAAATTTTTATTCATTTAAAATGATATTTTATGTTTATTCACAAAAAAAAGTTTTTTCTTGAAAAGCATTTTTTTACTGATTTTTGCGTAAAGAGATAAAAAATCAATTGGGCGACTTTAGTCGCTTTACGAGTTCAAAGGGTTAAAGCTGAATCGCCTTTTCTCGATAATTTGATAACCGGATATGAGAAAAGAGTGTTGTACAATAAGTCATAAAAGACGGTGGCTATCCAAAGATCAAATAGCAAAACCTACCTCGAAGCCCGGGTTCACTGTAAAAAAATATTTTGTGTATATGGTGGAATTAAAAAGGGATTGTGCATTGCGAAATTTTTAAAACTGTCTAAACAATAGCAGCAAGCTTATATTGTGAGCAGTTGTATCCTTTGCATAAAAAAAGAGCCTGCACTTGTCAACAGCAGTCAATTCCTGTGTGGCGAAATTGTCTCTTGATTAAATCAAGGAACTTTACTGTAAATCTTAAACCTTGCTCTTTTTAACAATTATTTATTTCAATTAATGTAACACTTCCTAATCGAAAAAAGGCGATATGAAAAGGGGGCTATCGGAATATTTTGAATCAAAGCCTCCAACTTGTTATGCTAATGGAATTAAAAAATGAGCAAGAGACGGGAGAAGTTTATATTTTTAGAATAAATTTATATTTAGAACAATTAAAATTAAAATAAAGCTTGTTTCTTTAAAAGAAACGAAATATATTTCGGGATTACTTATTTAATATATATATAAGGTGTTGACATCGATGATTTATTATTTCAGACTAACAGTGCAAAACTTTATAAAATACTAAGTAGGCAATTGAAGGGTCGATTTATTAAGACTAAACAATAAGACTGCAATCTTTTTATGCAATTAATCAACAAATAAAAGAGCATGTATAATATTAGAATGCCATTTAAAAATAATTCCCCATTATTTTGACTAATATAAAACATGTTTTTAATTATTTTTAGTTTATAAACCTACATTGTTTTCAATATGATTAATATTTTATTTAATATTATGCATGAAAAAGTACTGGACACAAACTACAATCAACACGTTTTCCGGCTAATGATATCGCGGTCGTTTTCACAGAAGTTTCGAAACATTCGGTCCTCTTCAAACAATACGACGTTTCGTCGTGTGCGATCGGCGCCCCAACCACCCACCCTTTGATTTCCCTTTGATATGTGAGATCTACTTAAACCGCCGCCCAACGTCGGTGCACACATCAAAGATGTGCCGATAAAAGAGATTGGTGTTCACATCCAGAGCCGACTATTACGGGGGTGGCGCCCCTGGCCATAAGCCACCCTACACCCCACCTCACCTTTTGCGTGTGCTCGTGCGAAAATTGCCTTTGAAACTTTGACACACAGATTTCTTTCGCGCTTGTCCCGATGGGACATGTTGCGTTTTCATTGTAAAAAACGATATCTTGATCTATGTTCTTACAATCTATACCATATTTTTTATAAATCTAAATATGCTTGCTGTTTTTTTGTTCATTACAAAATTTCTTTCATTATAACTGTTGTTCGTTATAACGTTGTATTTTAACAATACAAATTTGAGTATCTATCATTTTATAATATTTGAAATTATTAATAAAAATTGCAGTAAAAATAGAGATTTTGTCTCCCTATGTAATTCCGCAACTGCTCACATCAAATGGCAACATTAAAGAAAGCGTTGCAGATGGGATCGTTCCATTTAAATAGCAAATATGGTGCAATTTACAAGAGCACATGCCACAGGTTAGCCATGTGTCAGGTAATATACGTACACGGGGAGGTCGATCGCTCTTTGGCGCAAACATGAGTATAAATTACACGTACTATACATAATGATATATACCCGTGTTATGCATTAACTTCGAGGTTCAATTAGCGTGTTTTGATCTTTTTGACGTCGGCGCGGGCTTTCGAATGCAAATGATATTCAGGAAACTAGAGAAAGCACCGTCGGGAGGTAAAAACTCGCCGCTGAAAAGAACTGGAGATTTGTTCGGGCTTCATATAAACACAATCAACCCTTTTAACGAGTTTCCCCCATTGATCTCTTTCCGCGTCGAAGAAAAACGGAAGGAAAAAAACGCCGGGAGCGCAGCGGAAGGAAACACTGCAGGCCATTCAGGGTTGAATGTTGTTAATATCCCTGTACTCCCTTTGAGGGTATTTAGCGAGGAATGCACTTGGCGCGAGCGCCACTTTTCATAGTTTTCGTTTGTAGCGTATCAAGAAAATTAACTTGCGCTAGATGAAAGAGAAAGAGTCGGCATGCACGGAGCGCTATTTTCAAAATCAGATGTAAATTGCTCATTGTTAAGTTGTGAAAAGCGTATATTATAATAATAATTAATAAATAAAAAATACGTATAAAATATATTGGGGATTTGTCGAGGAGACTGTGCTTTGATTTCTCGATCACTCATTTCTCAAATTTCTCGAGAATTTTTCATGAATGAAAAATGTATATAATATAGTAAAGTATTGCAGATAAAATATTACATATTATTCTTGAATAAGCCCTTTAAAAAACATATGCCATCTAAAGTAAAGGTTGTCCCAAAATTAACGCAAAATTTAACGTTAATAACTAAAGAAGTCATTATTTTTTGACTGGTAAAAGATTCTGGATTTTGCAAATATTTAATTTATGACATTTAATGTCTGGTTTCTACGATTATATAATATATCTTAAATTGTCCGTTGAAATTTTGAGCTTAGCTCATAATTGTGCTAACAAAATAACACCAAAGCAAAGATAAAGCCGCCGGCTTTAAAAAAATCGCAAAAAATTATGGTTATTTAAAAACTTTCGACCTTCTGTGAATATACACATTTGGAAAGGTTTTTTTTATCTAATGCTTGTACTACACTCTCTGGAAGTTGTCCAAACCGAAGTTCAACTGAAGTCGGCCAAGGTCGTCGACTTCCGAGTAACGGCCACACTGCCACAAATTTCATATGCCGTCCGGACGACGGCCGTGAACGACGTCCGCACGGCGGCTTCTGTCACACAGCTGGCATATTTGTGCGCGATCGAAAAATATGCCAAATAATCGTCATATTATTAAAATTACGCTACTGATAAATATAAAAGTTTGTGTGGGCACTTACCAATACAATATCAGTAAAAACTTTTCGGTCGTAAATATTCAATTTACGCAAAATCTTTGTCGGCTTTTGCAAAATGCAATAAGGCATAAAAATAATAATTCAGAATACGAACACCACATCCGAGACTATTCTAGAATTTGTCGCCATCGATTCTAAATAAGAATTCGTTATAGTGTGACATTTATATAAACCGATCTAGGAAAATACATAAGGATATTCGAAACGATTTTTTTAACAAAATCAAGTACCACTAATTATTTTTTAATTATTTAATTTTATATGAAAAAAAAATATAATAACGATATCTGTCGGAAGAATATACTATCAATAATATAATTAATCCTTTTTGGTACCCTAAAATATTCTGAGTCTGTTGAAGTCCCCGATAAGCATGTGGTATTATAACTTGACCACGTGACTACGATGCAGCGCTCGACATGCGTGTTGACCATAGGACGCCTACGCGCATACTGAAGTTAACCGAGTTACTCGTTCTATCTCAGTTTACGAAAAACCATATCATTATCTCTCTCACTGTCGTCACTTAACACACGAGAGAGCAAAATGGGAAGTATCTCACTGCTCGCGCTTGAAAGAGCAGCTCCGATTTCGGTTCCTTTGACTTCGGTCCGTTTGCCGACAATGTTTAGAAGCGCTCGAAGCTGGCCAAGTCGACTGAATTACCCCCCCTTTACCTCCCGTTCTCGGTCACCTCAGACAACTTCTGAGAGATTTTAGAGCGGGCAGAACCGGCCTCGACCAAAGTAACCCACTATATTCTCCGTCCTTGGCCAACCTTGGCCAACTTCCAGAGAGTGTAGTGCAGGTATAAGAGTCTTTTTTTTATCACTTAAAGCATAAATAAGGCGAATTCGAGTGTTAAAAATTTGTAAATATTTTTTCGTCATTCTCAGACCCTTATTAAAACATTCTCAGAAATTTAAAACTTATAAAAAGGGCAGTGATTGTAAGTCCTTTAAAAATATTCGTACAAATTAAATTTTATATAGAAAAAATGCTTTATAAAATTTCTCGAAAAATCAGAAAATTTCTTGAGAAATAAGAATTCTCGATTTGACATATTTTTTGAGAAATTCTCGAGAACCAGTTCTTGAAAAGAAACTGTGGGAGATGGTATTATTAATTAATTTTACGTCATGTACCATACTTTGGCAAATAATAGTAGCGAGTTGTATTTTTGTGAAGAATTAATTGGGGCTGAGCTGTTGAAAACTGGAAGAATTTTAAGTACCCGATAGGTGTCACCTAGTTTGCGTACAGTTTTGACTGTGTGGAACAATTTTGATTTTCTCGTGTATCATTTTGAATAAACAATGCATGATCATATGAGAGATAAAAACGATAAATTCATTTATGATGGCTTGAAAAGAAAAATCACGTATACAGAATTTGTATTGGACTTAAGATTGGTGTGTGACGTTTTCCAAAAAATATCAGAATTAAATTTGCGCCTACAGGACCGCAATGAACATGTACAAGACAAATGAGAAAATAAAAATACTGGTACGAGTTTTTCAAAATTCTGGACAATATTATAAATGCGCTGTTGCTGCTGTACGTGATCTTCGCTTTCGTGGAGTTTTACTTCACGAAAAAGATTCATAAAAGTATCCTTTCATTGACCCAAGTACATTTTATACAAAATTGAAAGAGTCAATCGAAAAAATATATATGAGTTGGCGTATTGGTCTCGCGTACTTTCTCAAAAACATTGGTATGAATATGTTAACACTCAACTGACATTTGGAAAAGTGGAAATTAGAAACGTATCAATCAGACTGCAACTAAATGAAAGAGTAATGATCCGTGGATTCCATGAATATATTTTTAAAAAGACATATACAAAAAACTGTTGCATTTGATACGGACTCTAAATACCATCCCCATTTCTTCAAATGAATGTGTACGCATTTCGCAATGAATCTACTTGCAGCCCCAACAAAAGCTATGTTGAAGACAATTTTTGCATTTTTGTTCATAAAATTTTCGGACCACCTCTGAGAGTTTTCGATCTTTTAAAGTACGTTGATTTGTAGTTACTCAGAGTACGACATTTGGACATTGTAAATTTTTAAGGTAAATTAACATTTACCTTAAAAATAATAAATTAAATTTATGTTAAGGTAAAGGTAAATAGATAAATAAAAGTCTAGTGCTTTTTATGTGCCTTTTAGTGTATACTGAATCTATTTATATACAAAGATATTTGTAATGTTATATATAGATATATTGTATAATTAATAAATATTTGTATTGCTCAATTTTTAAATAGGGTTAGATTTTGTTATCTTATTACGATATGACATATTTAGGAAGAACCGTGACGTAGCCTTATTCGACATTTGTACGTGATACCATATAACTAAGGTCTCAAACTTTGTGGATGTGCATACTAAATCTCCATGCCTTCTCTAACGTCACTCCCAAGTATTCAACGGAAGTATTTCTGATTTAAACACTTCCGCCAAGCGAGGAGAGCTGGAAAATGTGACAATGTGACACTTGACATCGGTTGTCGATCGACCACCATCAGTGACTCCAGTACTTATTTAGCTTTTAAATCATCAGCATAAAATTAATAGTCTTGGTTATTAATAAAAAAAAGAAGGGCAAAGGACCTACATTAGACCCCTTAATTCAGATTATTCTCCTTAACTAAATGTATTTATCAAATCAGAGGTTTTACAGTATCTATTTTCTAAATAAAAGTAGTTTGTAATTGTCTTTGAAAATAGAGCAATGATCCAAAAATGTTTGAGAAACTATATTCTAGATGGAAATATCATTCGGATTGTTCTTAATATGTCCGCCCACATTATTTTTATTACGCCAAAATTAACTAAATTTGTCTTACACACTGCATACCCACAACTATTGAACAAACTCTATTTGAATATGCGCCAAATACACACGTCTGAAACTCGCAAAAGCAATTAATCACAAATCAATTAGTCTTTCGTTGTACTAATTTGATTTGGCATAATTAATAACAAAAGTATCCACAGACCAGGCGTGGAATATCTACAATATATATATATATATATATATATATATATATATATATATATATATATATATATATATATATATATATATATATATATATATATATATTTATTGGATTATACACAAATCTTGACAGCAAGACATTCATTATTAAAAAGTCTCAAAGTCGCCATTATGAGTGAACATTTGCACTTGACTCTGAAAAATGCGCACGTTGCAGATTAAAAACGTACGCTGGCATTACGGACGGACGTACCGCGTCTTGTCCCCAAATAAGGGACTCGTGAGATGAGTAATCACCACCCCCTTTGAATGGAGGCTACAGTCAGTTAAGTACTGAGTGGCCCATTGTTCCTTTGTTCTTCATTCATGCAACACTCGCTGCAAAAGGAAGCAGACATTCTTCCCGAGAGACCGCGAGAGCGACGATCGGGGGCAGCGATTGAACGCGATTAATAACGTGAACTATTTTAAAAATTCGTGAAAAATGGCAAAAATATTACGTAAGATCATAAGCAGGTCTGCCGAAAGGGAGGGGGGAGAGGGAACAAATTTTCGTGAAACTAAAAATTCAGATCGAATACTTAAGGAAGAAGCAAAGAAATAACGAAAAATCAACAACAGTACAAGCTGTATTATATAAATTTAATGTTTTTATAGATTGTATTATCGGTAATTTGACAACTAGATTCAATGCAGCAAAATAAATAAATAATATTTCAGTTTCATGTGGTTATTCCTAAAAGATAATCTATAAAAGCAGTCTTGAACCTATCCCGAAAATATTTATTAAAATAAGTCATTTCATGTTAAAAAATATATAAAAGGGCCCGGGTTCGCTCTCGGCGGCCCTGATCATAAGACCATAACTAAATCAAATATAAGCCCAATGCATATAACAATAACATATTTAAAAGATTTTTCACTACAAATTTGACATTGAGGTGAAAGAAAGAGGGAGGGAGGGAGTTATTGAGATGAAAAGGGCGTACTTTCTCACCTCGTCTCATCGTCTCCAAAGTCAAAAGATGTTTTGTTGTGTATTTTTTTGTCGTTATGGAAGATGATGGTATCGCCTCCGCCGGAGGAGTGTCGTTGGTCACCGAGGTTAACTTTGATCTTAGATCAGTAGCAGTTTTATGACAATGGAAAGCCTTTTGTGTCCGTCGTTCGTAGCCGGCTGCTGAATAAAAAATCAGTAAGGCGTGCCGACAAAGTGGGCGGCAGGCCTTTCACAGCAATCTATGTAACACACTTCTCACTTAAGCCCTGACATGGAAGCGCACTTTGAACATCAACGAGGATACGGGGACGAATATGAGCCACTGTTGTGTGAAATCGATAGCGGCTGGCATTACTAATATCTCAGAAAATAGTTTGAACTTCTAACATGATTTACAATCAGGATTTCGCGACAAAATAATATAATATTTAGCTTATGTCGAATCAAATATATATATATATATATATGTTAGTCAATAGGAACCGATCTAACATTATAAGTTTGTCCTAGTACGTAGGATTGATCAGCTATAGGATATGTTTCTCAAACCACCACGTCCTGCGAGTAACACTCGCTAGCTATTTGACAGAGAAGTATTAGGTCAAAATATCTTGTACCTTTTCACTTTTATGGGTTGTGTGGCACATATATTTCAGTAAGCGATACGTGATGCTGTTGTTGCGAAATAAAATATTGAGTCGATGGGTATAGGTATTCATAATTAAAGTGGTCCAAAAAAAATATAAATCTAATAAAAAAGGCATTCATATTTTATTTAGTCAAAACAGAAAAAAATACTTTTACTAGTTACATACTAATCCAAATATAAAACTGTTAAGTGCTATTTTGAGTATGCTTATATTTAGTGTTAAGATTGTTCAGGATACATTTACGAATAACATAGGTGGAAGGTTTCATTTTCCTGGTATATTTTTGATATTGTTTCCAATGTATTTTTAAAAGTACATGTTTTTAATAAGTCACGTCATTAAATAGGTGGAATATACTTTCTAGTCAAGTGCTGCGCGATTTTGCTGTTTCGCAAATTTTCTTCATGACGTCACGGCGGTGGTCGCAGCTGACCACAAGTTGGCAACACACGAGGCGCTTCAAAGTCAAGGCACCCACAGCGGTGTCGCACAAAGGCACACACAAGACAGTGTTTGGTATGGGGCAAAGGCTGGACAGAGCAAATAGTAAGACCGACTGACCATAGAGCAATTGCCCCGTGTGCCCCTTCCCTTTGCTTCTCGCTCCTTTGTTTGGCCGCTACCGTCTGGACATCAAACGGATTTTTCAAATAGAGGGAAAAACGGTTTGATTAGAGCCACCCACCCACTCCACTTTCAAAGGATACGTTTTTCATGCGAATTAGTTGGACAACTATTTTCGATGAGACGTACATTACGACGAATCAAACATATCTTGATCCAGATACTGACGTGATTGTGCTAGATAAAATACATTGACTTACATACCTTTCATGTATATTATTTTTGCCAAGAAATGTATTAATATAAATATATGTAAAATACTATGGTTGAGATGTACGTATATGTATTATGTATACATAATAGTGTGAATCATGACAATAGAAAGCACGACTCCAATTACTGGATATATGTGAGTAGACTTGAACAAAAAAAAACTATTGTGTGCGTACAATGTTGCATATATTCAAGGGAAACTAGGGGAGGATGTTAACGTCAATTATCTGGACAGTCGAGGAAACACGTCCCGAAATCGCCTGAATTGGGGGAAATCGTTATCCGTGAGCAGAATCATCCCTGGCACATAATAGGGGTGGTACGTGCCAGGAGGCTACGAGAGCTTCGCAAACTTTTGCGCGCATGCAAACAGCGACGTTATTAAGACTGAAGACATGAAAAACGAGTCGTAAAAATAACGTGGAATATGGGCAGGGCAGTTTGTCTAGGCGGACGGATTTCCTCTCCTGACAAATTGAACGGTGGGGAAATTCGGTTTAACGGACCGTTCGAACAATTCGATTGCGTCGAATTTAGCCTGTCCGTCTGCTGCATTCTGTCGAAAATTTACTGAAGCGCTTTAAAGATTCGCAAATAACTGTGCCTTAAAACTATTTTATTTAATAAGTGTTAAGTTATATTTTACAGGTGAAAAAATAAACATTTTAAAGACATTCCTTATTAACTCGTTAAAAATATAACACAGTTTAATATCTGTTTTAATTTCCTAGCGGCTTCAAACGAGCTTCAGCCGTTGAAAGTTGAGTGATTAGCGACGGCTAATGAGGTGCGATAGTGTCAAATGATGTGTGTTAACAAAAAATAAAGCTGGCAAACACCATGTTATTGACATTGGAAGATTTTCGGTGAGTTTGAAGTTATTCGAAACAATTGGCAATCAGTGAGTAAATATACATTAAACATCAGGTGGGTAAATTCACAGAAAAACATTATGTAAAAATATGTTATCCACCAATTTTAAGCATTTACTTCGTTTTTCTCGTCATAAGATAAAAGTAATATATAATATATACATTTCCTCTGAAAAAAAACTAGAAACTGATTCGAATGTGCCTATAAATGATGACTCCTAATCTTCTAAGATTAGTGCCGTTTCTAATAAAGTACATGCCGTGTTTAATACGGTCACAACGCAAAAAAGTGAGATATTTATATAAGATTTTTAGTGTTCAGTATAGCTCCAAGTTATAATTTGTATTCATTGTTAGATAATGTTTGTAAAATTCGATTTCCAGCCATTTTATATTATATTATTTTATAGTATATAAAATAAACTAATGAAGCTTTTAACAGCGCAGGTGGTATTTATGAAAATATATGGCGTCTGTAAATGTGCTGTTTTTAAATTATTCTGTCACTGGTTACGGTCATGTAAATGCCGTTGTTAGCATTATTTTGATGGTCTGTTCGGTATTCACAAATAGAAAATATTATCTTCAAAAACATCTCAAAATGATACGCTCAAATTTAAAAAAAATCTAAATTAAATGGAAAAATAATCAATGATACTATTGTATAAATTTGATGACTATAAACATATTAATTAAATAAATGTTCTTTATTGAATGTGTTCGAAAGGCTAATTTGACTCTTTGAATTACGTTTAGAGGTCCAAATATTTTTATCAGAATACAAATTTGAACTCTTTCAACGTTTTACTGATGAATTATAATTCTTACGGTAATCGTATTTGGCGGATATTTTTGAAAAACTGAACAAACTTGATTCTAGTTCACAATAATTCAATATGTCTTTACCGTAAATGACAAAATATATGGATCTATGTAAAAACTAGAATACATAAATAAGAACTTAAAAAAATACATTATCACTGAATAAACAAATATGAGAAGATAATACACAGGACTGGTTAATTATTTTCATTCCTACTTTCCTGAAAATTTAGAAAGCGATACTATACTAGATAAAATTTCAGTTACTGTACTTGATAAAATTTTAATTAAAAAAAAATAACTCATAGAAATTGCATGCAGCAAAAATCGTATGAATGAGTTCAAAAAAGATTACTTGTGCAATTTTTGGTTACACCGAAAATACTAATATGACACGGCCACCAGAAATATCAATTTGAGTTTTGGTAAAGGTTAGTCAGAGATTTTTCGTACTGGCAATATTAACATTCAAAATAAGCTTCATCGAATCTGCTCTTGGTGTAAAAAAAGTGTAAAACATTTTAGATGCAAATCTATCAGAAACTGTTTCACGACATCTAGATAACATAAGAAAGCTGCAAAAAGGGACAATTAGGTACCGCAGGAACTGACCAGTTTCAAAGTCTGTTCGTTATTAGTTTTTGAAAACAATGGGGAGCCACTCTAAAAAATAATCGTTACCTGCGCTGAAATATTTATTATTTACGATAACTAGAAGAGACCAGGACAATGTTTAGACAGTAAAGAATCTCTAAAACCGAGTTTTTACCCGAAAAAAGTTATGGTGACAGTGGTGGTATTCTGGGATAAGTATTTATCTATCGTTTCTTATACTACGTTTCAACTGCGATGGAGTTTGTACCCAAAATAAATTAGGGTGACAGCAACAGCATAGTGATATTCTGGGAGAATCGTTCATCTTTCGTCTCTTAAACCAGGCGAGACTATTACAGCAGAATAATATTAGTAATAAATTTAAACCATGAATATAAAATTAACCATAAAACATCTGATTTTAGTAACCAGATTTGGGGCGATATTGCACCATGATAATGCGAGACCTCATACGTCACCAATTACTGTTGCAAAATTATACGAATAAGGATTGGAAATTTGGGACACGGTCTATTGAGCGATTCAAAATAGACGACTGTCTTTTTTGACTTTTTTTATAAAAAAATGTTCAGAAGTTTTGTTTAATTATTGTGAACGAAATCACTATATATAATAAAGATTTATATAATAATGAAAATAATATATACTCTATGTACATATGCGTAATGTCAACTGAGTGTATTGTGAAAAAATTAAGAATAAGAATCATACAAGGATTTGCTTACATATAATATTCTGTATTTAAATTCATCAACATCATTGGTAAATTTACCCACTTCCTAGATGTTTGTCATATAAATCAACATTCAGTAGTTTAAAGGATTGTGCTGCTACAATTTTCCATGTGTAGAAATGAAAAGTTCAACTGATTAATTTATTTATTTAAATAAGCTGTCTAGATAGTGTTCAGAAGTTTTCTTTTCTCCGCGTTTTAATTGCATATTGATGATATTTATTAAATAAAAATTATCATAAGCAACTGGCATGCGATCGACGAAATAAAAACTGCAACTGGCCACAGGCCAGTCATCAGACACATTGTCACGCCCGTTTGATGATTAAATTCGAGCGTACACGCGAAGCAAATTGCCTCAAACGCACCCAGCCTCTACATGCAGTATTATGTACGTACACACGTATCTCGGTTGAAGACTTTAAAATTAAACGATCAAAGGCGGCAAAAGCGACAGGCGGCTCAAAGGTTAAAAAATAATTATTGTGCACGTCGAGAGATATATGCGCCTGGGGCGCAACGACGTTTTTCTTGGGCCGCTACGTATTTTAGGACGAATGCCGACTGAGTGCAGATAGGAGAGTTAATGGAGGAAAATGCTCGCGACACACGTTAGAAGATGAGACGATGTTTGTGAAGCTGTTTATTGTACAACGTGAGTACCACTATACTCAATTTGTCATTTTGTAGCTGTTGCCTTTAATCTTGCACATTGTTGGACGTAAGTGAACCACATTTGTGTTGAACGGACAATATGACATGATAACTGACATCAAAGAAGCTCTTACAAACATTTAAGATTATACTCTAAGCTTATTTAAATAAATAAATAAACAAGTTGATCTTTCCATTTATACACATGAAAAATTGTAGCAGCACAATTACGTGACTATGTGCTTAAGCTAATATATACTCCTTTAAACTACTAAATGTTGACGAAAGTGGCTAAATTTACCAACGATTTACCAATGAAGCTTCTGATGGATATGCTAATTTAAATGTTAAATGACGCTTAGCTTTATTGTAAATATTAGTAAAAACCTGCTATAGTTTTCTCATAATCAACATCATCGCTTTTTTGGATTTTCTGAGACCATTGATAAAAATCCATAAATTTGGATGACTTGACTGCTACGAAATCTCAATAGTAGTTTTCGATAACATTCTTCAGCAAAATTATTGGTCCTATCGCTTCCGCTTAATGTTCTATGATAAACAGACCAAACGTTAGAGGGAAAAGCCGGTGGAGCCCTAGTTATATTGTTTCTTAGGCGACCTATATAGACGTTTGTAAACTCTTCTAAGATTGGTTCTAATTCATTAGATAAATGATTCTCCAGTTCAGAAAAAGCATGTATATATGATTCTGGAACGAGAGCAAATGAAGTAATCGGTTTTGAATTTAAAGCGAATTGCGCATCAGATTTGTAGAGTACGCTCGGGATAAGGATTCCTGTTTGTTATTGTGTGCGTGAACTGTGTGGCTCAAAACAATTTCGCTCAGAATATTTAATTTTTTTATTTGAAAAGAAAATATATGTTTATTTAACATACATACATCTGAGCTAAGTTGGAAATTTCAACGGACAATTAAAAATATATTATATAATCGAAGAAACCAGACATTGGTGTCATTAATTAAATATTTGCAAAATTCAAAATCTTTCACTAGTCAAAAAAAGAATGAAGTCTTTAGCTATTCTTCAAAAGCAAAAAGATATAAAATGGGGAAAGAAATTATTCGCAGATTGTTTAATGGCTCGACGACTCTATTAAATCATTAGAATCCATTGAATAAACTAAAAAATTATCATTAGCGCAACAATAAGAATAATATATTTTTTAAGCCTTACAGAGAATAGTGTAAAAAAACCAACAACGTACGGATTAATAGAAAAATAATTAAAATATTTTAATCCACGGGTAAGAGAACGAATAACTTACAGTGTATATTTGAAGCCTTGATATCAATTAACCCAGATATGCCCAAGAAATTTTATTCTCTTAAAATTTCATTTATAAATAAAAAATAGTGGCACGAGTTTAGTGACCTACCCATGGAACAGTGGGCATATCTGGGTTAAACCAATATCAACACAAAATTATTTAAAATAAATCACTAGAGAAGATCAAACTTCTGTGCCACACTGCACTTTAATGACGAATACCAGCGTTGACGAAGCAGCGACTGTCCTTAAAAGAGAAAGCGAGACAACGAAGTACACGCTACATCGCTTCTCCCTCTCATATACATGTACACGCACACAATAACAAACCGGCATCCTTATCCTGAGCATACTCTATCTGGGCAAAAGATTACATGAAGATTTTGTACCAGATTAAAAAAGCAGCCATTTATGTTAGCTTGTGGAAATACCGTACGCAAAGCTTGATGAATTGCAATTTTAAAATCAACATTTATAATTTCGGGATCAAATAATCGTCACATTTAATTTATCATATAAAATAATTTTGTAAATGTTTCAAAAGTGCTATTAGGTAATAAAACAGGAAAAACAGAACCTCCATCTTTCTGGCCTAAATCACAAAAATTTAAGAAAATAAAGAGGGTGAAAGTAAAAATGTGCCATCCACAATTAATTCTTTCATGCTTTCCACATTACATGACTTTCACTATCATAAAATAAGATTCTCACTAAATCGACATGTTCTGATCCAGAATCGAAGAAAAGAAAACGTACAAATTGTGATGGACTGAATACAGGAATAATTATTGTTTAATTAATTGAGACCTGTAATTCTTTAAATCTTTTTCTTTGAATATTTCTGCGAAGACTGTTATAATTTATTAAGCTAATTCTGTTGAATACCGTTTTATATATCATGATTGGTAACGAAATTTTGAGGCTTCGTCCCGTAATGACCACGATCTTCGAAGCCGGTTTGACCGTGTCCAATTCTAAATTGGCCCTCCTCTCCGCGACTGCAAGGTCTTTTCCTCTTTCTCAGCGAATCGCTCCTCCGGCAACAATATTAAATTGTATACACACATTAAAGTCTGTAATTACGCTGCTGCGGAGGAGAAATCCCTTGCATTTTTATTAAAAACTAAAAATCTCGATTGAAATAATTAAAAAGATTCACAAGATTAACAGAAGCCAAGGCTCAAATAACGTATTATTAAACTATTTTTGATGAAAAGCCTTACTTTATTGGTGAATGGCATTTCTTGCATGGCAAGCAATTTTCTTCTTAATCGCGTAATCTTTTGCTTGATTAGTTTCATCTAATCCATTATCGGATCCCTCTTGTATAGTTTGACGTTCAGATGATTGCATCCGCCGTCATTAGACTTACCAATCATGATAGACATCAGAAGATTAGGGGATGATATAATATAATTTCCTAATTGCGGTATTGTATTGATATCTATATTAATACATAATATAATTTTACTATAGAAACGTTAATATTCGAATACAATTCATTATTACTGACTGATTGAAAACGAGATTAAATTTAGCCGTTACACTTAATATCTATCTGTATGTAAAAAAATCAATCCATCAGATTGGATTGCATGTTTTAAATTAATTGTACCTACGTAGTCACATGCACATTCGCCAACGTGACACGAATGCGTCAACATGACAAACGACACACAATCGAATCGCATAATTAAACCCGCAACTATAAATCGCCGAAATGTCCCGCAGGATTAAGTTAACAAAGACCGTGCGAGTCCGTCGTAATTAAATTTTAGATTAGTTACACATGTGTGTGTTTGAGTGTGTCAGTTAGAGAGCCAAGCCTTTGCGGATCATTAGCGGAATCATTCGTTGGGTGGATGCTGCGTATGTGTCAATTAATATCACATTTGGACGGAGATGATTAAGCGATATCTATGCCAATCAACGAACACGCTCTGGGCTTCCGTTATTTTGTGCGAAATAGTGACTAATACCAGCAATTAGTAAATATTGTTTATATGTTCACTAGTTGTTTTATAAACTCTTTTGGAAAAGATCAGTAAAACTGAGCAATAAATATATATGTACAATAGAAAGCTATAAAATATATATATCGTACAGATTCTGACGACTCTCCACAAAAATAGTACTAAATCGGCGAAAATCTATATTTTTTTATTCTCAAAACAGATGCGACACGTACAAAAGTGACGATTTGGCGAAAAACCGGTATACGAACGAAAGCCATCATTAACGGAGGTGGACGCTGAAATGTCGACACGTGAATCAGCGAAATCGAGAACGGAATTTTGCTGAAAAAACATCGCCGAAACAACCACCGAAGCTCAAACTGCCTCGTAAAATAGAAAAATAAAAATGGAAAACGAATGGTGAAAAAAACGTACCTCATCGAATCCAACAATGGTATACAGTCATTGCAGTTTCTTCTGAATGCGCCGTGGTTTTTTGTGAATACGATCCGACCCGCCGGCCCAGAACGTTGATCTGAAAGGAGAAAAATAACAAACATAAGTACGATAAAGGATTGCGGTGAATGCATAAATCAAAATGCATGGATGGAAGCGAACAAACAAATTTATTTAAAATATGATTTATCTTACACGTGAAACGTAATATTTGGAAACTATAGTGAAATAAAATAATATATATTCACTAAATATAACATTGTGTGTGTCTTTATATGTGATTATTTGCGACTGTTATTTAGAAGTCTAGTGTGTGTAAATAGATTTATTAAATTCTGTTTTTAAAACGGTTTAGATGAAAATTAAAAAAATGTTTCTGTAGAAATGACATCAGTATTTTATTATAAACATTTATAGAATAGTAAAAGTTGTCAGGAAGTTTTTAATAAATAAAGGTATTATGCGCAAACATGTAACACTTTTAGTGCAATAGTTACATCTTTGAGAAATATCAGGACTGTGCTGCAATAACGATGAGATAATTATAATCCTAAGAAAAATTGCTCAGGACATCTGATGATAAGTACATACAAACCTACCGAGAGGGGGCAAATTCCCGGGACCCAACTGTGAAAAATATCATAGCAAGAATATATTTATAAAAAAAGTAAAATTTACCTCAAATAATAAATCGGAACTAAACAACATTTGCTTGAGATGTACCTATATACTGATGTATTTCAGGTATAAGTTGCTTTACCCTTTTTTATACATATTATACAATAAATAAAAGGAGCGGAACATTGCCTTCAAAAGCACCTCAACTTTCTAGGTAGTACTTTCACGATGCATATTATTAAAGGGACAGATTGTAGTTTTTTGATGCAGCTCCGTTTGTGTTGCTTGTAAATTATTGTTGACTTTATTGCTTTTTGAACGTTTAAAAAATATTATACATGAAAGAAAATATTCAACGAATGTAAATTAGTAACAGTAAATTTAGGTATTCGATCTGAAAATTCAGGACCAAAGGAAGAAGCAAAGAAATAACCAAAAATCAAAATAATAGATGTTATTATCGGTAATTTGACAACTAGATTTAATGCAGCAAATAAATAAATGTCTCGAATCTATCCCGAAAATATTTAAAAAAATGTGTCATTTAAGTAAAATCATATCGGAATACATTTTCACCAGTAGATACAATTTTCGATGTTACACTATGTTTTAAAAATATGCTAGCTATCCTTACCGATATTACTATTGACTTTTAATATAAGAGGGCTGATCGAAGTATTTTCAAATTTTGGTCAATAGGAGGGCACAAAAACAATTATCACTTTTCAGAAGGCAAAAATTCGGCGCCGTCGCAGTATGAACGCTCGGTAACGAGCGTTCCCACTGCGACGGCGACGGCATGTGCCCATGACTTATTTGGGCGAATTAGGAGCACGCAATACAAAAGAATACACTGTCCATACAAATTCAAAAGTTCGGTAGAATAAGTCTAGCAGGTTCCCTAATTAAAAGCGCCCAGTAATCTCTAGATAAGTAACATAGTCTGTTTCCGTCCCGAAGCATCGCATTGGCCAGATGGTCAATAGTAGGAAAGAGCAAAACACTTTCTCTCAAAAGTATATAGGCGCAAATATAGCGTACTTACTCCACAAGACAGAACTCGTGGAGTACCGAACAATAATACCATAAAAAGATCGAGGAAGCAGCCGCATTCCGAAAGAGTTCAATCTAATATTCAGATACGATTCGGTGTCTACGTGACGCAGTCTATGAGAATTATAATTTTTTTATTAAAAAACAATAAACAAGCGACTGCAAGGTTCGCATAAAGTTTAATAATATAAATTATACTTTATCAGTAGAAGTGTGTATAGAGTTTTACATAAGAATCCAATATGTTGAATGTGTTTTAAAATAAACTAATACTAGGAATTTTCAAAGTTAAATTAATAAATTTCTTCAGACAGTGATATAATAATTTCTGATGAAAATACTAATGAAAAAATATAACGATTGCACAGGAATGCGCTGAAAGAAAGGAAGTGGGTCAAGGAAATTCCAGATATAAATAAACTTAATCAAAGTATTTATTTATCGTATACATTTAAATAAAATATGTATATAGTTGAATAAAATGCATCACGGCTTTAACACAAAACTTCATATACAAATTTCGTGTCCCCTGAATTCTTGAGATTAATAGCTATTTTATTATATATATGTATTTATCATAATTTTATGGAACACCTATTTTATAAATTCATAAAAGTAATAAATAAAATAAAAAAATTGAACTACTACAATAGTTAATAAAACCAAATAGTAGAAAAATAAAAAATATAAAAAAACAAAAAATATACAGACATAAATAAAAACGTGATTTTTGTCAATAAAAACATTCACTAAAACTAAATAATAAAACAAAAAACCATGGTCTAGAAATCGCAAAACATATTAGATATTGTATAGTAAAAATATATCTATCAAGTGCTGCGCTATAAATTGAAAAAAATATTTTTAATATTTTCATTTAATTAAGAATTTCGTTTGACATGCAAACCGAATAACCAATAATTTACAAGGTTACAACTGACAGTCAATGCTATTAAATGTAAGAAAGTCCTTTCTTTTGGGTACCCCTAATACATAACTAAAACAATTGAGAATAAAACTCCATAAAATGTACTGGCTATTCAGTCGAGGATTGCAACTTTAATGACGAAAAAACTATCAAAATAATCATTAGATTTCAATAAAAAATATTGAGGTGTGTTCGTAACAAGCACATAATGTTAGCAAAATATATATTGATATATTTGGGTTACTTTGAAATGAGGCGGCAAGGGACCTGACCTCTAGAAACAGACGCAGACGGTTGAAGCGTTATAGGCCCAGTGATTTACCAGACAGGAAATATTTTTGGTGTATTCAGTGTAGGAAACCGGGAGTAGAATTAAAACTTGGTCTAATCTGGCTTAATTTTTCAACGCCACATCTAAATGTTAAGATCCACTGTCGACGGGCGCAAATCAATTAAGCTGCGCGAAGGTGGACTCGCCGCAGAAGGAAAGATAAGAGATAAGCATCGTAATTCGAGCCCACCTCGTCGAGGCTATGAAGTCATAACACTATTCATTACGATCGGCAGAGTGTGTGCGAGGCCCAAAGGCCCACAGCGAAACCGGTCTTGAAAGACACCACACCGTTTCCCGACGGTACCGATACAAGGAGAGACGTGTACGTTGACCGAAGCCAGACGAAAGCTCCCAATGCACAGTTGAATTCGGATATAAAATTTAATGACCCATTAATTATACGTATGTTTTTCTAATCTAACATCAGGTGTGAAGGCTATAAGCTATTTTTACTTACATTGTTGTAAGATACGTCAAATTTAATGCACACTCATAACTTGTACATTGTATATTTTTTTTAATGAAAGGCAACATTGACAAGATTATTCTGCAACACCGTGTATTTCGAATTACACAAATATAGACACTATTAGGCACGTATTTCAAAAACACAATCGTTGCTCACGGAGCCCCCATAGCCTCCAACGATTCGTACGAAGGTCAAGGCTTTAACAATACATACTTCCAAAAAAATCCAATCATCAACACCAATCTGAGCTATTCACGGCCGTTCTGCATTCACACGTCATATTAACAATACATTTTTTGTTGTTATTATTATTCTTAATAACATGAAAATAAAAATCCGATTCAACGGTCAACGCACATGGCCTGGGCCGAAATAAAAATGAAGCAAGAAAAACAAATGGAAGAAGACGAAACAAAAGGAAATAAAACTGGGAGGAGGGCAGAGAAACATCGGCGAGGTATAAAAAAAGACAAGAAGGATCGCTCAGACGGAGGTAAAAGACTACAAAGGGGACCGCTCGAAGACTCGGGGTCCGTAAAGTGCACTTAATTCCCCCGATCGCAGAGGTCTTCTGGGTCTGCAACAAATTATTGCTTACATTGTCGCGGGAATTCGTCACGCATGGTGAAACGACAATCAAAACTATTTTTTAAGTAACGTATTAATGTATCAAAAACAGTAACATAATAATATAATATGTCGACTAAGTGACTTTTAATAAGATAGTAATGTTTACACAGAACGAAGGTTCTTAATAATAAATAAATTGATTAGAATATGTTGTGTAAAGAATATATGTATATTTATTTTGAAATGTATGTGCATGATTTTATTTTAAATATTGACATAAAGAAGCGAGAGTAAATAAGCATAATCATCCAACCCAAAATAAAATTAATAATTGCGCTCCTTATGTGTACTGATATGTTAAATTTTATTTAGAACAGGAATAAGAAATACACGTATTATTAACAAGACATTATACAAATATTTTTCGATGCACGGCCGAATATATATATCCTTTAACATTTCTGTCAAAGAATAGTTTTTAACCTACTGTTGGTTATACCGCGGCGAATTCATTAGATAAAAATATGATATTTGACATTAAAATTTAAAAGCAGAAAGAGAAAAATTTGAAAAAAAATAAAATTTTTAATTATATTTAAAAACTACTGAAAAATACAAGAGAGAAAAAAGTACACT
The DNA here is from genome assembly GCF_051122295.1 of Plectrocnemia conspersa. Classification (NCBI taxonomy): domain Eukaryota; kingdom Metazoa; phylum Arthropoda; class Insecta; order Trichoptera; family Polycentropodidae; genus Plectrocnemia; species Plectrocnemia conspersa. Next base: position 7,843,859 of record NW_028277177.1, on the reverse strand, counting down.
TTCATACAAACATATATATTCCGTAAACAAATATTACGTTAGAACAGCGTTTTTCAATTAAATTTAGTCACGGAACATTATTGAATTTACTAAAGTTTATATACAAAAACCGATATGGTTTCTAGAAATGCCAGTATTTCAAGGAACCGGTTTTTAAATTTTTACAACAAAAACAGTAACAAACTATTTATCAATATTTTAACGATATTTTAGACTACATTTAAGTAATAAAAAAAAATAAAGCTAAACGAACTAAATCCATTAAAAAATACACAGTATTTTTAATTTGAATTGCTATTTATATTCATGAAATATGATTTTAAAAAAACATAAAATGTCTAGTAAACTATTACTTAATCGTAATTATTCAATATATAAAATTACTTGAAATATAAAATACTCTATTATTTTAAATTAGTAATTAATCTGATACATTTAGCATCGTGAACTATTTCTATTTGGATACATTCTAAATCGTATTTTTTTAACTTTTGAAGCTTGTGAATTTTATAAATATAAAAAATGGATTGAACTGTAAAGACGCAATAATTAAATATAATATATTAATGTTAAAGAAAAGTACGTAAAAAAGGTTATGTATTTTAATGTTTTATATCTAATATAGCACATTTATGATCTTTATATTTTTTCTCTTATGATTTTTTTCAATTGAGCTACGATTTTTTAAATATTTTTTTTCAAAATACAATATATTTTTTAATTTTGATTTATATTAGTGAACATTTTTAACCTCTTTACTCTTTTCTCTTATGGAGTTACAGTTTTTTAAATTATTTGATTAGCAAGGTCTATATTTAGAACTCTTTAGACTACGACAAAACCCACATAAATGGTAAAAAATGTAAAATATATATAGATATATATTTTTATTTTTAAATGTTTTCAACTCCTTACTTTTGTTCTTTAAGATTTTAATTAAGGATATTTTTAACTTATTTAAATAGTCGCCATTTTAAGAAATCTACCTAAAAGAAACCCTAAAAACCCTAATAATTAATATCGGGTAATCCGAAAATAAATGACACATTTCTCCACAGATTATATAATTTTTCAGTTCTGCTCAAAAACAAAGTATGTGTAAAAATTGTAATCATGTGAATATGGCAGATGTTTTAAAACTTTTAATTAAAATAAAATTCAATTATTTTATCAAATTTTAAGTTTTTTATAACAAACCATTTACCATTTAAAATATTAAAAGCGTTTTTTGTGTATTTAGTATTGGTCTTTCTATAGCTTTTAACATATCTTCGCGAGTGATTTTGTCTCCCTCTTAACCATAAAGATAAAACCAAATAATCCATATGCGTAATATTATTTTATAAGGGACCATGTCAACCATGGTCCAGCTACGGAGTCCGAAATACAAAGTTCAACCGGACTTCGGAGACGACTGGATTTTTGTAAAACGCATACAAAACTGAATTAAAATATAAGAAGCAATTTGTACATGTTTAAATTGCGCTAATCATTTTTAGAAAAATCCTAAATGTCACGTCTGCGATTAATACCTTTGCTTGATGCCTTAAATTATGGCTAATATTATATATTCAATATGTTAATCTTACTCCGAATAAGATGCACAATTATAGTTTTTATATAAAACCTATGCTCCGCAAAACCATATTTTAGAGACATAACATTTTTTATGAGTTAAACCGAGTGTTTCTTTTAAACACGACAAATTATTAAGATTATTTCACGCACGTAACAATATTTTTGTTTTTGTTTCTTTAGAATGGTATTGATATATTATTATTAAAAGGGCGACTGCGGTGCTCTGTAATTTTGTATTCGGCAAGCGGTCATAATTTGAGACTTGAGTGGAAATTACATAAGATGACAGACAAGCAGTCGCGGTCAATAAATGACACAAAATTAAGTAAACACTTAATGGACGCGTATACGTTTCGGTCAAAGACAGTAAATTAGGCGGTGATGTTTTATTGCGTTTAGGCTCAGATGTTTAATTGCATTAATTTGGCACGGAATTGCGCGAATTTCGAAACACTCTGTACCAGCGATAAAACACATTTTTACACCGTCGCAAATACATTTTGAATACGGATTCCCGTTGCGATCGAAGTCTGGCCAAGACGTTCTTGCATTTGACAGTCGAATTAACTGGTAACGATAAGCATTCTTGCAATGAATCCATTCGATTAAGCATGACAAAAACATATTTTTTGCGTATTGCGATTTAAACAAAATTCACAATAAACATCATACAAAAGTAACGCGATGTATACGCTCATACATTTATTACATAAGAGAGAAAGATCAAAACCGCCTTTGTGAACGATATATACGCGAGCATTATACGTTTCTGAGAAGTTTTATAATAATCTGGGAATTTGATTAATAGATGTCGACGCGAAAATAAAAAGTGAAGATCCTTTTTTATATTTAAATAGACATATTAATAAGATCAAAGAAAGGGAAATGAAAGGCCGCCGCTGCCAAACCGCGTCAAAGCAAAGCGCTCACATCAAAAGGATCGACACTCAGGAAACGGCAAAGTTCAGCTCCGCGTCACAAGCTACAGGACATTCACAAAGGCTCTTGTACCCATCCCACAACACCTGGGACACTCGTATATTTGCGAAATATTATTCGCGAGCTAAAAAGACAATCGGACAATGGTATGAGATGTGACATCGAACAACTTTGATTGTTACGTATGTCTCTACCTGGTAAAAATATTCACTCCAGACAATATCATTGAATATGAGCATAAATTAAATTAACTATTAATAATAGAAGCAGAATGGATATATACATATGTATGTACATATATATTAGAATCAGTCTCACATACGCAAACACAACTATGCAATCATAAACATAATCAAACTTTATATACGTAATGTACCACCATCGATAACTTAAGACTACAAGTCAAAAACATTACAAAAGATAGCAATATCTACATGGGATTTAAATAGGCACAGCCAAAGATTGCGAAAAAACGTCGATGATGCTCGATTTCATAATGCGGAGCGCGTGTCACTAACAATTCATTGCCGATTCGCATTCTATACGAAATGTTAATCAGTAACTTGCTCGAATATAACTCCATTTTCTGGAATCCTAGCGAAACAAAGTACTCCTAGTTGCTTTTATGTTAAAAAGAAACACCATGGGAAACCTCTAAACAGATTAAGGTACGCGCCATAAACCAAAAGGGATTGAATATCCGTCACTTTCAGAAGAGATAACCGATGAGTTTATCCTCAAAACGACCGTTTTTGACCTGCCTTAGCAGCCAACAGCAATTTGTATTCAAAAAAATTCGCCACCTTTTTGTAATTGGTCCTCCCACCGAAAAAGAGGCGGACAACGAAATCTACCAAGGAGGGGGCCATGGATATAAATACTGGAACGCTAGCAATTCGTCTGAGGACCAGCTCTCAGGTTTTTTGTCACCACACTTAAACAATTACATCGGATCTAAAGGAGTCTCAAACTTGGACTAAAACTTGTAAAATGACTTTCCCTACTATTGAAAAATATTACAGAATAATTGAGCTTTTTTTCATATTGTATCTAAAGGATGAAAATATATAAAATAATTTTCTAAAAAATATCTAAGACTCCAATCGTTTCAATTGTACATTGTTAATTGGTTATGAATTATAGCATACATAGATCAATTTGATAATATTTAATATATAAAATACGTATGTCAGTAAACATGTTAATGTATTTTTTTCCTCGTGAGTTTTTAACGATATTATCAGTTACGATGGTGCTATTATGTACATTATTTATTTTCGGTTCGATTAGTTATTTGTCGATTTATCAACAGGTATAATTCTAGTTAAAAAGTAATGGCATTATTTAGTCTGTCCAATTTTTTCATAATCAATAGATATTATGTATTACGCTTTTTACTAAAATGGTAATAAAAAACATAAATTTACATCTACTAATATATAATCATTTATCTGTAGATATAGTTACGTTTGTTTATTTTGATTTAATAACAGCACAACTTAATTCAGTTGTGAGCGATTGTGTCTTAAATTTGTAAAGATAATTATTTAATTTTTATCGTAGCTTGCAATGAAAGCGATTAGCACATTATAAGAAACCGAAGTATTCATGTGTCAAAAAGAAATCTATTTTTTATAATTACTTTATCGCCAAAACCGAAACATTTCATAATAAACTAGAGCTTGATCAATATCGCAACTCCTAATAAATCAATTATTTAAATATAGTTATGAAAATTATAAAATATAAATGTTATTTCAATGTTACCCTGTACATCAAAGAACGATAAGATTTACATATACACGCATTACAAATAAGAATAATTAATTATATACGTTGAAAACTTAAAATTAATAATTTAAAACAGAAGCAATTTAATTCTGAGGATGATTACAATTTAAAAATTGAAAGTTGAAATCACACGAGCTTCTGACAGGCGAGGTGCGGGAAACAAAGTGTAAAAGTAAAAAGCTCTCGCCGGCCATTCATGAAGTTCGTACTCCGTCGGATTCCAAATATAAACGGGATATTTTTAAAGGTTTACTAACGTTGAAAGGCTAAAAATACGCGAACGCTTGTAAAGCAAGTGTGAATCGGCGATACGTCAACTAAAATACGGGACGAACTGTCCGTGTCCAGTTTACGATGAATGATCATTCGAAATTGGGAGACATGATTGAAGCAGTTTTTAATAATAAAAACTGCTTCAATCAGGGTTACGGCCAAGAAAACACAACTGATTGTTAATGGGTTTTCCAAATATTCGTTACTTTTAACTATTCGAATATCAATATATGCATAATGTTATTAAGAATCGAAAAATACAAAATACAATTACAATACAGGTTCATTCATACATACATACATAGTTATATGTTCACAATAAAAAGCATCTATTTATTTTAATTTTAAAAATAATAGAGGATTGAGTGTTTTATATTTTATATTAGATTAAAGTTAAATTTTAATTATACCTGTTGCCGAAAATACAAAAATATTACCACAATTTATTACATAAGACAGTTTAATATTAAACATTATCAGTATTTATATAAAGAGATAAAATAATAAATATCTGGCATTGAGAAAGTATAATACATAGCTGCACAATATTATCTCGGATATACAAGTATTTTCTGGAATTTCAGCAAATACAAAGTATTTTTTATTCATTATTTTGTTTGTTAGTTATTATTATATCGGCCGTGTTTGTTATTAATACCATAAAAATAAGATGATATTTTTTCAAAATGAAAAATGGTACAATCGAGTTGCAGATAATGCAGCGGTACAACAAATAAAAAATGCGCATAAAAAGTAATACACAACTGTGTCTTTGTAATAGGTTAGTTTTTGGTACTTTTAGAAATTAAAAATTTCAACGAATAGTTACACAAATATTTTAATAGAGAATAATTTAAAAATATATATATATATCCAGTATTCGTATATTAGAATATTAGGATCTCTATTGACGACGGTCATGTCTATATATTAAGCTGTTACTTTCTAAATCGAGGCCTTGTTTTGTAAGAAAATTTTACGTACTTCGCGTCTTGTAAGTGATACAAATCACAAACCGAGCAAAGCTAATAAAATTTCAAGCTTTCAACCATTTATTTAGCAGATTAATTTGTTGAAATTCGCTTAACAATTTAAGACGATGCTGTTTGCACTGTTATAGGTTGTGTGACACGTACCCTTTACTAGCAATACGAGAGAGTCCAGGAAAGTTATGGTTTATTAAAAACGCACTGAGTAAAAAAAATACAAATTCACCGAAGCGCGCTTTACAAAAATATTCATAATAAAGATAAACAAACGTGATTAAACGGTTCGTACTTCATGCTAGAAAGATTTTTACTACAAAAAAACACTTTATAAATCTCTTTGGTGTAGAAAGGCGCCAAATATTTTTTACCATGAAAATAAAACGTTTTTATGGAACGCCAACTGTCTATGATATGTTTTTTTATAATAGGAAACTTTCAAGCTTTTTATAAAAAATACTTATCACATAAACCTTACAAAAATAAATACGTGTTAGAACGGTCAAATAATAAAATATGCGTTTTTATACTTAAAACTGCATTTTTCTATGACAGTAGCAAAAATTTTCTAAATACATCCTAGCCATTATCCGACAGCATCAACTACTGCTAGTTTCGCTCTTTATTGGCAACATTACTGATTGTTGGTAAAAGTATTTAAGTGTAGTAGATTGTTGAGCTGAAACGCCAATAAATATGTATTTATTTAAATTAAGACTATCGTGACCTAATAGATTACCGCAATTCTGTGGTAAAAAAATACATTGTATTATTAGAATATGCAAAAAGATAGTAAGAAACAGGAAAAAATAATTTAATATTAAAATGAAATATTACGAACCAGACCAGCTCCTCGTAGCTGACAATGTATCAATGTGTAATGAAAGCGTATTAACCCTTTGAGGAGTATTGCCGTACATGTACGGTGGTCGATCTTTCACTGTTTTGACATATACAACTCAAGATATAATAAATAAAAACATTATATTCATAATTATTTTTTTAATTTTAATTATTGTAAATCATTTTTATAGAAAATAATACCAATAAATTATAGAGTACGAAATAAATTCACAAATTCAAATGCATTTTCTGCAAAGAAAACTTGAATTTGCAATTGCCGTATTTATTGCCGTATTGACAAACCACCGAAATGGAGGAATATTCTTTCGGCAATAAATATATATGTTAGCAAAACGTTACAATATATGCTCTCTTAAATAGTTTTTCATTAGTTTAGGCCTATTCAGGGGTATTTGTAAAGCTAGTATGATACAATTGAACCATATTCCTAAATATACTAGAGCAGCAGTTGATATTGATGTAAAATAATCGATAGGATGTAAAGTTTCACATTTGATCTAATCAAGTTTTATCGCCTGTCTGCATATATTTGTCTAACTGAGCTGTACAATTATTTACTGGCGATTTTGTTACGTATTTAAGTACAATTGATTATATTAACTGTAACACAAATAAATATATGTAAGCAGCACGTTACAATCTTTCTAAATATTAAAGAAACTTTGAGCTGAGATATTGCTTCTTCAAAAGCTATCATGTAGCACCAGAATCTTAACGATTATTATACATTAAGACTGGAAGACAATTCAGATTTTTCGCTGGGTACAATGTTAAAAAATTGTTGGCTAATCGATTTAAAGGGCTGAAAAGGGCAATTTGAAATAATGTCAAACAAAATATTTTAATTTAAAACACAAAATTTGGCATAAAATTTAAAATGTAGTTTGTGTCTGTTTCAATATATTTATGTAAGTGTTAATAAGGCAAATTAATAGATAAAAAAACACATTCGTACGAGTTTATTTTTTACACACAAACGATTCTCAAAGGTCCCGACTAGCCCCATTACGATTTTCCCCAATGGGCACAATGGCAGCTCACGCTGTGAAATATGATACAGCCGCTGCGGTGCTACTGACAGGACGCGGCAGGTGAACCGCAGTTTCATGGTTAAATACCGGTTCCGGGACAAAAACGGAAAAAAATAATTATTCCTCTCTCGACCCCTTTTGCAATCCTAAACGTGGTCGTCGAACTTCAATTGTCAAAATAGGCGCTTGACTTTGATTTGTTAGACTTTGTCTGATATAATATAGAGAATCGCGAAAATAACCAAGGGGATTAATTAAAGAGAAATAGCAGATGATTTACGTACACTATAAAAAATGTTTATAAAATAATTAAACTTATTATTTGTATTTTTATTATTATTAATTATTTAATATTAACATATTAATAACGCAAACTCTATAGTACTCTTTAATAGGCATTCGCATGTGGCGCGGTTATCTCTTACGCCGCAACTCTCAGATTTGATTTCACAAATCGAATTCCACATGTCGGAGTCACAAGTCATCAAAGCGACGCTGGCGTGTGTGCTTAATAAGTAAAGATAAAATAAACATGAAAGCTAAAATATACAAGTTTGCCTCAGCTAGCGTTAGCAGCTACAGAGATGCTGCGAAGTTCAAGTCGGCCGGTATTGGCGCTCAAGATGCTAGTTATCCGTTGAAAATGAGGGGGCAAGTAGTGTTTGCAAGTTTTCGCATCGATACTTCGAGTGTGTACGAAGTTCCGATGCAGAGTTGTACGACGAACGTAACATACCTACCTACACACAATTAAACGTTAAAAATAACTGTCAACTTTGGATACGGCGGTCGGAAGCTTTGCGAGTTCGGTTACATTAATAAACGTGTTGGTTGTATGTAAGTATATGTATATGTGTATTGAACGTAATACAGTACGGTGTGGTACGACACAAACTCCTGTCAACTCTCGGTAAAGATGAAAGATGTGAAGATCTTCACAGAGAGATATATAAGGAGTCGAGGAGTCTGGGGATTCATATTGAGAGGCATGCGAGCAAACTTTGTATAAGCTCGTAGTTAATTAACTTGGTTTATGCATAATATACATAAGATGCAAAATAAAAATTAAGGTAATAAATTCCAACAAAACTTACACTGTAAACAACTGCTATGGCTCATAAAACGTCAAACATAAAAGTTGCTTCAAGAAACAGTAGCAAATAAACGCCATAATCTAATTAAAGCCAACTTAGTATTATACGTGGAGTAAGGTGATCAAATTTTCATAGTCCAACAAATATGAAATATAAATTTAATTATATAAGTATTATTTAAAGGTTAGAAACTAGTCCATAAATACGATATGAGGATAGAGGGGATAACTTAAAAAAGTAAAAACAAAAAACGTAAAATAGTATTATGTTTATAACATATCTTTTCCAGCTTATATTTTACTTGTAGAAAAGATAAATTAGAACTGTCCAGCGCTTTATGTAAGGGGTGCTTATTTCGATATAAGTCAAAGTTATTTTTATTTATATTTTTTTACTCATTATAAACGACCATACTCGATTTAAATGGATCATCGCAATGCTCATCCGTGAGATTAGGAAAATATAGGAAAACCTAAACTGTGATAATCAGAATTATAATTATATAATAATCAGTAATTCAGATCTGCCAGACATGATAGGTTTAAATGGTATTAGAACCCAACACTTTCGGGTATAAGTCATATTATTTATGCAACAATTTGAACCACGTCAATTCTGGTATAAGTCATATTATTATTTGTGCAAAAATTTGAATTACGTACATGTACAGTTTGTATATTTATGTTACGGTATAAGTATTTTTTCCGTCTCTGTGTCCGAATGATCCAGGTTGAAGCCGGTTCAGGGTGACATAAAGAGGGAAGCGGTTGCTTTTTCGATCTTGGTTTGGAGTTTGGAAAAACTCAGTTAATACCCATTAAAGAGCTCTTCTTGATGGTGGTAGCTTAAGCGGAAATGATCATTTAGTCACTGCATATCCGCCTTTTAAACACAATGCAAAAATGGAAAGATTTTGTACTTGCACACTTTTTGCTGCAACAGCTAATTATGACGAACTGGGTGTGTAATTAAATTAGTTGTATCCTCGTCCGTTATTATTAATTTTTTTGCATCTAACTACTCTAGATGTGATGCTCTATTGTAATGCATTTTGTGATGGAAATTCCTTGAAATTTATGACCAACGCTTGGCACAAAAAACCGCAATGTATCTATGAACGCATCGCCTAGTAGCTGTCGATACAATATATAAAAGCTCATGCCAATTTAAAAGATTCCTAATGAATAATTTGAAATAAATAATTTTTAGGCACTTTTAAGCTCTGTTGGACAAAGGCATTAATGACTTGATACCTTGAAGATTTTGTTTATCTCGCTTAGTGCGGCAATTTTAATAAAAACTTTTAGAATTGCGTTGCTTTGGATTTGTTAATTGATTGAATAATATGATAAATTTGTTGTAAATTCATACAAAATCTCTAATTTTATTTGAATGCTGTTATCGAGACTCTGTGACGGTTTTTATATATGTTTTTAACCAATTTAACGGTGAAAAATGTAGATTTACATAAAAAAAGAGTGCAACGTAGTTTGATTACATTAGCGTAGATGTAACAAGTAAAGAAAAATTTAAATGTTAAAGGCTTTTATGCTAATGGTGCACACTTGTAAGAATTACAAGTAAATCTATATATGATCATTTGAAATGTATACAAGAAGTCTTTGAAAAATATATGTATATATTTTTAATCAAATATGTTGTATTTACAAAAATAAAAATATATAGATAATAAAAATATGTAATTCAAAACAAGTCCGTCGCAGTACGCGAAGCTCTTCTATCAGGTAATAGCTTCTATCGTCACTCATTTTGCTAATGTAATATCAAACGTAGCCGGGGGTGGGTGGGCCGAGGCAAAGTAGGGTACGCCACCAACCCGCCTACTTCACCTTTCCATACCCTTATCCTTCGCGACACAACTGGTGCTAAGTGGGCGGAAGACTCAAAGAGATATCAAAAGGAATATACTTTATCCCCTTTGATAGTGAATGAATTTTCATTAAATTACGCAATCGGCGATATAGATATGTATGTATATATACGGATATATTTCAGAAGGCGACACTGCGCCAGCGCGAACATCAAACAATCGCATGTGTGCAGATTAAACGCTAACAAATATCGAAACTAAAACACAAAGAGGCATCACAGCGACAAGAATCGATCTAGAATGTAAATAATAAACATCAAAGGAGGAAGTTTGGAGCGGAAACGAAAGGAGAAGAAAAAAGATAGGAAGAACAAGAAGCGCGTTCTCATATTGTGATAGAGATCATATCGGTGCGCGTTTATCGGCGGAGTGATCTACACAGAGTGAAAGAAAAAAATCACACAGAACTAATAAGAGAATCACAATCACAAAAGAGTCAAAGGAGTGTTGGACGGATCGACGTAAAAGGGAAGTTTCATTTGAAAATCCAGATGCTAGATATGTATGTATGTATTATGCATACAATACATTTTCATATACAAATTATTTTTAATTTGGACTTCCAAGAAACGATTAAAAGTATTTATTGCAAAAATATATTTAAAAGATGTAGAATTTTCCTCGAGATTTATGAGAATCAGGAAAGGATGCAGTTTTATTTTTTTAAGATAATTAATTGTTTGGCGGTTCACGCCATAAAGGATGCGTCGATGGTTCCGAGATAACGACGAGTTGTTCGGCGTTCGATAGGGTCCTTTTGTGCGTTTCAAGGTGCAAACGAGTCGATGACCCTGTGTGTCGAGCGATAGAAGGTGTGTAATACAGTCTTGAGGAGGCTGAGCCCTCCCACGTACCAGCGGCTGACTCAAAAGCAGGATATAATATCGCGGCTGCACACAGGGACCGACTATGCTTTGACACGGAAAGGATCCATCCACACAGACTCCTAAGACTGAGAACCGGCGAAGCAAACGCACAGGCGATATTAAAACCGATATTGTAAATTTCGCGAGTTTGCGAATCAAGAGCGAAAACTTTCAACGCTAAGAGGGAAATATTCTGCCGTCACATATACAGAAAATTCAATATTCTAGAACGCATTAATTTTTGCATGCTATATATTGTATAATAAAATTTAAAATTTTCTCTTTGAAATTCATTCTTATAAAGAATTAAACCAAAGGCACAGATTATCTCAATATTGTTAGCACTTAACAAATGTTTGTTGCTGTCTATAAAATCTCTGGCACATGGAAACAGAAAATAATGAATACTCTAACAGCATTAGGATTTGATTATGCAACGTTATATGCCGAATTCATCGAGCTTAAAAACAATACTAATCTAAAAGCAATTTTTAAAGAAATGATAGATGAGTATGCTGAATTTTGGAAATTAATACATGAAAAATACAAAACTATACGAAATTGTGCCCACCTACTGTTCGCATTGTTCGTCACAGCGTATCTTTGTGAATCGTCTTATTATAAAATGAAATATGCAAAGAGCGTATATAGAAATCGACTTACTGATTAACGATTCTCGCTTTGATGATGTATTAAGAGTAGCCTGCACCAATCAGGAGCATGATCAGAAATTACGTTAATTTTTTAACAAACGAATAAATAAATAATTTTGAATATTTTGTATTCATTTGTATTTTTATGTATATATATTTATATTTTTTTCTTTGTTGTCCATGGGCGATTTGGTCTTAAACTGTAGGGCTGCACATATGAATGTGTGTGTGAAAAAAAAATAAGATAAAATAAAATAATAATTATTTGAATTTTATTTTTACATCATTATATTATGCTACGGTCCGCATAACATAGCAAACATCTGTATTTGGCCTGGAGGAAAAAAATATTGAGTATCTCTGCTCTAAAGCAATATATCCAGTGTTGATTGGTTTACGTCGTCTACTCTGGAGCCATGCGGTTCTCTGGTCGCGACATGACGAATAACTGCCAGTCGGCACTCACAATTGTCCCCGTAAAAGTAATCATTTTTAAAAGATATTTTTTAAAATAAATAAATCCACACAATTTTTTAAAATAAACATAATAATGTACCCTAACTGTTAGTACATATCGCCCATTAAAAAGTTGTTTTAAGATTAGTATATGGAGTAATTGTAAATTATTTTATGGCTTTATTATCGACTAAAAAATTCGCCTTACTGGTTAGTCTGCGCGAGAAAAAGTTATGTGATTATTTGTTTGTAGTTACCGCGCTGTTTGAATATAAATATCAGTCAAGGGACGCAATAACAGCAAGCACTTTCGAATATGTAAAATGTACGTACAGGCATTTAACGCTCGATTATGTTCTATAATACTTTCCTGTTTACTTATTCCCTAAAATCAGAAGCAATGTTTTCAAAATGAAATAATTGACTAATTGATATTTTTTGCATCATATATGCACAGCATTTGCATATGATACATAAGTTTTAAGTATATTAGAATAGTGATAGTGATCCATAAAAATGTCCTACTATTAGAACGGATACAAATAAAGATATAATATATTTGTATTTAAAGGAATATGGATATTTTTTATTTATCTTAGAAGCTCTTTATGCTGATTAACACGCTCGTGCGTTACGAACCATATTTGCGAAATAAACATACTTTTAAATTCGTCTTTCGCGTGAGCAATTAGTAGAAATAAATATATTTATACATATACTTTGTACCCTAGTGACTTTTTGCTAGGAGCGTTGGGATACAATTCATTGAATTCTTAGCGTGTTGTCTACTCAATGATATTTAAAGTTGCTAAGGGGCGGTGTCAACAATACGGCAATACACGTCGACTTTCGGATATGTGTCTAAGAGAGTCGCGATCGCGTCCCTTATTTTTGCCTGTCGCGGCCAGGATGTCAACGCTTGAGCACGCTCCTTTTACACGTGCTATACATATACAGCTTTCCAACAAGTATGTTTTTGGCAATAGCTATGATGGTACTCATACATTTTAGGTGTGCAGTGTAATTGTTTTTTTTTATGTTTAATTGTATAATTATTGTTTGTATAATGGCCATAATGACGCATTGAGAAAAATTGTCAATTCATTATGGTCAGATTTGTAGTAAAAAATAAAAATAAATAATTAAAATATGTATATATCAAATATAATATTTCATACGTGGTATTTCTTTAAATTTGTTGCTTAGTTTTATTTATATTTATTTAATACAGTTGTAAAATATTATTTTTATGTGCAAGGCGCATTGACGTTAAGTGTATATATTCACAAAAGTTTATAATATTAATTAATAGTTAAAATCATTTTCCAGTTTATATTTAACCATCAAACATAAATTTAATTTGTATTCATCAATTTATTCTTACCGAGCCACTCTTAAGAGTATCAAAGAATTGATTTAGGCACGTTCGCCTTCTAAACTTCTTTGATCTCGAGTGCTTTTAGCTATTACTAAAAGCTACGTTTTAATTTCAAATTAACAAACTAGTTTGTGTAAGCTTCTAAAGGTTTAGTGCGCAACGAAATTTAATTTTTGTATCAAATCTTAATAATAAAATCGGGCGCACTCGCCAGCGCAATGTGATAAGCAACAATAGCTCGAGAGAAGCGGCTTAGTGAATATTGTTTTCTAGAGCATAAAGGGCTTGATATATTAAACATATTTATAATAACATACATATTAATTCATATAGAATTTCTGGTACGCATAAATGATATGAGATAAATATACTGGTATTAGAAGATGACAGGCAATATGTCATTATCTACTAATACCAAGTTGCTTCAATTGCTAAACTGTGTAACGTGTATTTTTCGTTTTTATTGATATTATGCATTATGGTGTCAATAATAGGTTATCCTATATTTTTATACGAGTTCAAACTGAAACAAAACGTGGCGTAGGTCACTCGAAATATCAATTTGGTATTTGACGAAGGTACTGTTGGTCATAGACTGTAAGGCGTTGGTTCAAGAAATATCTCTAGCGATATTAACATTGAAAATGAGCTCTGTTTAAGACATTGAAATTGAGGTATTGAGAAACGTCGTTATAGCTGATCTACAAAAAAAATGACAGACACTCGCATTAGTGTTATAGGTTTTTCTGGTGTGTCTAGGAATCGGTAACATCTATATTATTAATTATAAATTATTATGTGCTACACAATTTATAATCAGTAAAGCATTTTTATAAATAAAAATTCAATGCCGCTGTCGGGGCTCGAACCCGCAACCTCAGAGTTACTAGTTACTTTCCGTCCTTTACATATAAAATCATCAGAAATACTGCCAATATTAATCAAAAAAATATTTGCAACATAATTGTAATTCTTACACTTCAATTTCACGATACATTTGCTTATATAAATATTACTCAGTCGAAATTACATTCAGGTTAGTTTAATGGCGAATCCCTACCGCGTTGTTTACTTTGCTGCTGCTTTGCAAAACTGCTTTCCAAATACCGATAAACGTACTCGCAACGCGCTTCAAGTTTTCCGCACCTAAAAATTTAGTAACTAATCGAATTAGCTAAATATCTGCGCATTCCCACGTTACTCATCTTTAACGCTAAAGGCAAAAGTTACAGTAATATATCCTATTAGTTTGATTACTTCTCTTTGGCAGGAGTACAGGATTATATTAAGTATTATTAAAGTACAAAAAACTATTAAATAACTAATACTATAAATTATTTAATCAAACTAAATTGAATCAAATCAATAAAGCTTTATCGCATCACACGGCCCTTGATAGGCTTTAATCTCTTTTACATAATCGTGGTCAATCTGCACAGTCGATGACGACTCTCTCAAATTGAATAACATTTTCGCTCGCACATAATTTGTGGAGTTCATGGTTGTATCACACGATGTAAAGGGTAATAATTACCATGACATATATAATGTGCCTTCATATATTATTAAAGTTTTCCCCGTCTTAAATTTTTCCCAGCTAATCGAATTAGCTGTATCATGCGCCAACGGTTGACGATCCGCGCATTCCCACGTCTCACGGTCTTGAAACGTTTCACCAGGCCAAAGTTTACGGGAAAAACACTCCAGCGATAATTACTAGACATTACGTCAAAACCGGAGCGTTATACGGCGGCGTAGCTTTTGACTTTTAACTTGAATTTGACTTTAGCGGCGGCTGTGTCGTCGTCGTAGCGAGCAAGCTAAGAGAACGTCAGATATAAAGTAAATTAAACGGCAGATTTTCTTTTGATGCCAAGGATACTTTTTGCCCGAGAACAAACAGCGGGATTGAGACGCCACCGCGAACGTTTATGGCACAAAGACGTGGAAATAGAGTAAAGCCGCAAATAATTAGACACGCGCAAGAGCCAATTCCAATTGGTTACGTAGATTAGGCCTATTAATTGTATACGCTCGTGTGTATACAAATTTATTTCGTACTCGTTTATGAGTAAATTAATATTCAACAAACTTTTAAAATTATCTCAAAAATCCATTGGGCTGTATAAAAATATATTATTAGAAATAATAGTGGGGGTTTTAATCACCGGCACAATTTATAGATCATTCTAACAACCATTGTAAACAAGCAATCTGGACTTATCTGGACCATTTGCGTCTAAAAAGCGATGCAATTGGCCCGCAAACATCCTCATCTGCGATTCGCCAGAACTTTGAGATATAAGAATTTTATTTTTTCAAGTAAACACTTAAAAAAATTTTTTTAAGTAAATACTTAAAAAAAAATTTTTAAGTAAATACCTAAAAAAAATTTTTTTAAAACACATGTATAACAAAATTTATTTACAAAATGCATATCAATGATTTAAAAAAATCGCATATGTTAGGCCAAATTGTCTGGGACTAAAAGGGTTTTGCAATATTTACGTAATTTTTAATCTCTAATATTTACAGTAACATTTAATTATTGATATTTTTAATATTAATATATGGTTATTATGGTAAAAAACAAATCAATGACAATCTCAAAATAAAATGCTTAAAAAATATGAATGTGATTTCAATAATTGTCAAATTTAAAAGTAAAGGATTAGACCAAGTGGGACATAGGATCTCCACTCGGTTAACAGTTAATAGTTAAATTAAGTTAACCATAGGCCGACATAATACCTCAACCCTATACACACCGACCCACACAATTATGCAAACTGTTGCTGAAAGACGTGTTAAGGGGGTCGACTAATCCCCCTTTTCTACCCAGAACGAGTTGCATACCGCGTCCCTTTGTGAACTCCGGTGCCCTTTGCTGGGCCGGGGCTCGCCCCCAGCACCGCCGGGATTATCTTATTGTCAAACAATATCTAGTATCGTCCCGTTTGTCGCCACTTTGACGTGACCCAGAGACAGAGGAGAGTTGGCTGTGCGCTCGATTGTTTGTAATCCCACTCGAGTATCCGTCCGTCTCTCTGTGCCCTTTGACGGTTGCCCGTATTAATTGCTCTTTGCAGGTTCTCGCGGGGCGGCAACAAAGTGATTGTCTTCGCAAGGATCAAAGCTTTGATTTACAAGTGAAATGCCGATACGACGCCGCAGCCATTTCAGTTTGTCTTCCGCTCTTCAAACATATTGGCAAATTGCCCCGTCTCGAGTCTTGTCTCTTAGCGGCCGTAGAACACTCCCTTTGATCTACTTGCTCGAGAGATCGAGACTGGATCTGGGACGGGATGACCCTAAGCGCGTCACGATGCGTGATTCAATTTATTGGTGAAATGCACGAAATCGTTTTATCATCGATGTTAAAATAAAATGACATTTATTTACTCTGCGCCACACGAGTGGAATCGGCAGCGTCTAGTAATGGTGTAAGAAATCCTGGTTAGACAATAAAATTAATTTATTATGGATATACAGATCCAAAGATAAGTAAGTCAAAGGGGAATTTATATATTTATTTTTTTGTATAAGTTTGATTTTTTTAACATTTTCTTATATAACTCATTGCTATTTTAATTAATCATAAAGTGTTTCCCATTTTTCTCCTCTTTGATATAGTCAAAAGAACTTAAGAAATGTAATTGGTAAACTTTATTTGCAAAGAGTTTCAAAACTGTACCACTTGTTACTGAAATTTAGAATCTGAAGAAAGAAAAGTGTATCATAAAAGTGTACAATGTCAACTATGAGAAAAAAATGTTATAAAAGTTCTTCTTTACTTAATAAATACACAAATAAAATGTGTTTACTTAATCGTACTCTTAAAATATACGTATAGGCATAAAAAAAAAGTATTTATACTTTGTCGTTAGAACTAGCTCTTTGATTAAATAATATTGTTGTATTTTATAAAATTAGACAGTAAATTTACAAAAAAAATATTCTAATATTTTTTTATTAGAAGATCTTGTTTACTTAATAAATATACAAATATAATGCGTTCCTTTAAATAAATCGTATTCATAAAATATAAAAAATGCATGTCATTTATTTAAATAATATGAATCTTAATGAATCTGAAATGGCATTCCTAATTCTAAACCAGAAATTCTCAGGTTATCCCTAAAAGAAAATCTGAAAAAAAACACTTTCGAATCTATCCCGAAAATATTTTTTTAAATATGTAATTTTAGTGAAATCATATCAGAATACATTTTTACTGGTAGATATATATTTTTATCAGTAAAAATTTAATTTATCTGGCAGGTGCCAGTATAATTATCTATATGATTTCAAATTTTCCAGATGTAGTACTATTGTATATATATGTACACACTTATCATTATTTATTTACATGTACAAATGTTTTTCAGTGCAGTTATGCTTTCAAATATATTTTTACCAGTAGATATATATTTTTACTAACAAAAATATAGTTGACATAATAGGCGCTAATGAAATTATATGCTATTGTAAAATGTCAATGAATCTCAATTTGACAGTTAAAACTAATTATAGTTTTAGTAATTTATTAGGTCACGTCAGTGACGTAGCTAGGGTATGTGCCACCCAGAGCGATCCTTAAAATTGCCGCCCCCCCCCCATACAATTTTGTGGGGTCATAAAATCAGCATTTCTTAAAATAATAAATTGGTTATTATTAAGCTCTTGTTATTCGTGGATTTATATATGTTTTAGTGCATTCAGGGTTAAGAACCACACTAGACGATCCCACCGCGAATATGCCGCCCTCAAGCAAGTGCCGTCCGGGGCGGCTCGCCCCCTCCGCCCCACCATAGCTACGCCACTGGGTCAAGTCCAAAATACAAACTAATTCAACTTATCTCTAAGGTAGCGTTAAGTACAGAAACCACTCCGAATCCAGCCCTCCAAACTACTACATTGACACTGTTTTAATTTTATGTGAGCCGCAAAAAAAACAAGGAAAGTTCGACGTGGCACCTCTTTTACTATACTAATTTTAAAAATTGTTATAAACAGACACACTGTATTTTTCTGTATTCTTAAACTTGTACTTTGTATTTTTTTACATCAAATCTAAATTCACCAAAATTGCAATTACCTTTATAGAAAAATCAATAACTAGTCTTAGTGAAATATTGTGTTTTCAATTTAAAAATTGTCTGGTTGTATAAAGTTTTTTTTTTTAAACATAATTTAATTATATGGTAATTTTTAAGTAAAATATTCAAAAAATTGTGCTACGAGGCCCAGTAATTCTGTGTGATTTTTAAAAAATAATACTACTTTTTTATAAGTAAAACATATTAGTTTTACACTCCTCAGCATTTTATTTAAGGAAATAGCAATTCATTAAAAAAATCATTCTGTACATATTGAGTGAATTATTATTTATAATAGTTGTATTAAATTAGTTTTGCTTGCAATTAATAAATTAAGTGAATAAATAGTAATTTAATTTTAAATCTATTTACTAAATATTGTGCAGGCAAACTTTTTGTGCTTTATAGCCTATATAATTATATATCATAACGATTTGTCATTTAACTAGCCAGATAGAATGTATATTGGATATATATGATAGCGTTTTTATCAGAACGTTTTAGGTCTAATCAAGTAAGACCTTTTAAATGTCCACGATTTTGTACGATAACAGCCGTCAAAAACCTTGATCATTGTCATTGCGACCAATGAACCTTATCGATGCAACTGACTTAATCACTATACGACGTTTTTCTTTGTCGCTCTTCAGTGATATTTGTAGAGCTATCGTGATAGAACTTAAACAGAATCCTGAACAGACTAAAGGGTAGCTCCTTGTATTTTTATTTATTATAAAAAAATATCAATTATTAAAATTAATCGTTTTTTTATAGATATAATGCACCGGCGGTGCATTGGTACAAAAGGAGGGGGCAATAAACGACGATCGTCAAATCGAGCAATCCCACCGAAGGATATCACGTCAGACGGTCTTAAATATATTATCGAGCACAAAGCTTCTGGCGGTTGATTTAATAAGAAACGACAAAGAAACCGGAGTGGAGCTCACAAAGGCTCTGAGGGGCCGCCGCGTTGCGGTGGATAGTCACTCAGCTACCTCATTCCTCTATTCTAACTTCCACCCGCAGTAAAAACTTGGACCTCTATATATACACCTACCACTAATATTCACGTATACTTTGTGTATGCATGTTTTATATATGCGACTGTGAATGACTAAAATAAGTATATTTTGATTGTTTTACGAATTAGATTGCGACATACTATCAAATGTTATGTTAGAAGGGAAAATCATTTTTAAATATCGATGAACTTAAGAATAAATTTCTCAGTCTCCACTTTTGGATGAAAATTACTAAATAACGCCACGTTATGGAAAAACTATTGTTACAAAATAGCAATCTCAAGAAAATTTAACAATTTTATTGTCAGCAAAAAAAAATAATGCAAACTGCTAAAAACTGATAAATCAATATGTCTCTTACTATTACTTTGACATACTCGTTGTTTTTTCTTTTTATCTTACTGTAAAGAAGATATTTGTGGACTAATAACTATGAACAAACTAATTTATACTTCACACACACATATGTATAACCCAAATGTTACTTTTAATATTAAAATTCTAAGAAACGATTACTAGAAGATTGAAATAAGGCTGGCACACGCATAACATAATAATTTTCTTTATTGTTTTTAAAGAGATTTTCGTAAACATTTTCAGATATTATATTATATTAAAAAAACAGGATATGTAATGTTATAATTCAATTCCTCAGTCAATATTATCAGTTAACAAAAAATCATGACAGATGCATTGTAGATCACAATCGTATAATAATAACATCAAACGTTGCGAAAAAGAAGATAAAACTTAAAAGAGAGTCGCGCCTTTGATCGAGTTCTCGTGTTCATATGTAAAAATGTTAAACGTTCGCCAATTTATCAGTTTCATCTGCTTTGTGAAAAAATGTATACATTTATATGGAACGACATCTAAGAGGTGTCAAAGTGTCACGGTGTAAATATATGAACGAAATGACGCGATCTCGAGAGAGAAAAACATAAAAAAATAAATGTTTATTTCTACAAAACGTCAAAGATTGATGGCAATATAACAAATTTGCTGAAGTGCGATTGAAAAATTGAAGATATAATACAAAAAAAAATAACTCACGTTATGATATTTTCAGACGTGTACGTGAACAAAGTCGGCTCCGAAAAATTCACAACATACATAGACATCTTAGATTTAATATGTATATTTTACACAACACACTATTTTATAAATGTATTAATTAAAACTAGGAATATACAATAATTACAGCTGAATATTATCGAATCGCAGCGTAAACACTACCATATCAAAGTGATTGTTATGGTTTTACTTTTATACAATGCGGCGAATATCTCACACTAATAATAGTTATTTTAAACGTTTCTTCGATTGTTATTGTTAAATATAATGCGCACGCGAAAACTCGCAAATAGATCGAACTTTTCGGAAAATTCGCGAAGAATGGAGCAACGGTCCCACTCGCTCGGCGTACGAATGACAACTGGAGCTAAACTCGAGCACGTGCTCTACTACAGAGCCGTCAGTTGCTCGAAACATTTGGTATCTGATCGAAAAATATAATACGCGTATGCATTTGATTTTATTTTGACTATTTCAATTGCGATTAAATAAGATGAGTAAAAACATTTTAACTGTGTGTTTTAGGGATTGCAATACCGGCAGTACCGATACTGAAAATACCGGTATTGAAACAAAAATCAATCTTTGGTATTACAAAATGAAACATCGGTAGAACCGAAAAATTTTTTCTCAAATCTTTGATTATTGAGATATTCTAAATTACATCTTAAATCACATAAATCTTTTTAAAAAAAATATATCGCATTTTAAATAAACAGATTTACAATTTTTTCTGTAAATCGTAACTGATAAAAAATTGAGTAACAGTATAGGAATATATTTCATTGGATTAAATTGGCAAGTGGTGCTCTGGTCCCTATTAAAAAAAAGGAGGCACACAGAATCGATCGATCAAAGACCTATTGTTCCAAAAAAAAAGAATTGGTGCCTGTATTTTAAGAAATATTTTTTTTCGACAGTAAAGTAAATGAATGAAAGTGAAGAAATAAATAAGAAAAAAAAGTTTTTGTCAACATGTCAATAACTTATGTTTGAGCTCTCCAATTTTGACACACTAGAGTTCGTTCGATCTCGACCCAAAAGAGGAACAGCTGATCCGCAACAGACGAGATCGAAAAAGCATCCGCTTCCCTCTTCACGTTAATCTTGGTCCAGCTCGACTGCATCTTTCTGACGCAGACACGGATACTATGCATATACGTTTACATATTTTTTTAGATATTTTCTATAAGCATAAGTAGCTCATTATTAGAGAACTTTCAATACCTAATACGTACGACCTAGCTCGTTTTTAATTAATCATCACAATATTCATCCGTGACATTAGAAAAATCTAAGTAAACCTAATCAGTGATGATCGATCAGAACTATAATGATATATTAATCACTAATTATAATATCTCAGACACGATACATTTAAAAAAACTAAGGTCTTTATTGGATTTGAACCCAGATTTTTCGGGTCCATATTCAAAGACTTATATCACTCGTCTATTATACAATTTTACGTAAACGTGACTATTTTTTTTGCAAACCAAAATAACTAATTACATAAAAAAAAACATCACTGACATATTAGATTTAAAATCATATTATTATTTTATTTATTGTATATCTTCCGTTGCAACATTATAACATGGTACATACAAGCAACAACTACTAAGTAAGTAGTGAGACACCAGACTGAAATCAAAATCTGTAAATCAGTGACATATATTTTATTAATTATAAACTATTACAGTCTATAGATGTGACTATGCATGACCTAGCCTAATTTTGTATTTCAGTTATTAATTTGTGAGATTAGGAAAATCAATCTGTAATGATCGATGATAATTATAATTATATAATAATTACTACTTCCTATTTTCCAGAGGGATATAAATTTAAAAACATCGGTGTTTATATAGAATTTGAACTCAGGACTTTCAGGTATTATTCACCGTTGAATACCACTGTTACAATAGTTTTGATTATTTTATTTTTAGTTGTTAACGCACTGTTTCTATAAAATATCGGTCTAAGGGTCGCTATGGCAGCAAGCCATTTGGAACGAAGTATCAAAAATTTTGTACAAGAAAAAGTCAGATAAAAATACTTTTTCATTGGCCTGTAAATTTGCAGCTGTGTTTTAAATGGCCCTAGCACTTGCAACATGTACTTAAGTGCAGTAGTATAAAATTCCGCGTTACGAATCTTTATTTAAGCAAAAGCCCTTTAGGAAATAATTCTCAAAAAATATTTAATAAATAGTAGTATATCACCCAGAAATAGAAATCGCCACAAACTTTTAAAAACGTAAAACTATGACGCAACATATGATTATACAAACACGTAACTAAAGTTCGTTAATATCAACATATAAAATATGTATATATAATCCACAGTAGTGCAGTAGCCTCATAAAGCTTAGTAATTTCAGGCAATTAGCAACTACTAATCGAGCTTCTGTTCCAGTACGCTGTACATACAGACAAACAGGTGTAGTTTTGTATGTCCACAGATGTAGAATAAGCCCGTTCACCATTTTCAAAAACTCCTAGAAGCAATTGTATAACAAAAAAATAGTAAAATACGCCGCTAATGTACAGATGCCGCTATCAAGGACTGCCCCTGACGACTTGCTATACCACCATTAATCAGGACTCTTTCGCATTCAATACGCCTGACACTGACATTTGATGTTTCATATGTATATATTGGTATACATAACTTAAACATCTAGGTATGTATTATATGTACATACATACATAATAAATCATCAAAGCGTCAAATTAACTCCTAAACCCGACAAATTTTATATACAGAGTATGGTGATGCATGTCTGTCACTCCAACAAGTGTACAAGTGGGTTAACAAGTTTATTATGCACGAGATTTATGCAACAGACTTTTTTCAATAAAATGCGGCACAACGAATAGTGACATCAGAGTTCATTTCAATGGCAAAATATTCGCAAAATAAATACCACATCAGATATGTGGTAAGAGTGACTGGATTCACTATCATTATTCGGAAGCTAATAAAGTCGGCAAGCATGGACCATAATCTCTTCACATCTAAGTTTCTTAAGTGAATATTTTTTTGTACCACAGAAGAACATATTTCTAATGGAATGAAGTTGAATTGATGTATAAACCATATTTTATATATATAAATAATTACCTATTAAATTAAATTACATTAATTAATATGTATGTCTTTCGCTTTCACCACAAAAACCCTATAAAGCTTTTGATTTTTGTTTTTATAATATTATCATACGAGACATTGTTATTAAAAGAGCGCGCACGAAAGTCTCTTTACTTTCAAATATATTCAATTAAAATTAATTAAATCTTCTAGGGGGTAGGACGTTTCTTTGTTGTCAAAAGATATCGTCAATCGATGGCGAAAGGTTTCAATAATAACACTAAAAGGCACTTTGGCAGCAGCGTTATGGGAGTCATATCTAATTACGGAACTTTGCTGACAGTGAGCGGAGCAAATAACGTTTGAGATTCTCAATCTCAAAGTAAAGTCTGGCGAAATAGAGTAAACAATGGCTTTCTGTTGACACACCGTAGGCAAAAGCAAAAAATACATACAACAATATAAAACAATAATAGAAACTTAGGTACGATTTAAAACTGGTATGGTAAACAAGACGATGGAGCTCTTACTCGAATTTAGTCAGGAATTATTTCCCGGATAGATCGCGACTACTTTTGTGAATAAAAAGTTAGACTAGAACTACTATTTATAAATATAAATCATCGGATGAAATATAATAACAACGTACCTGAATTAATAAGAGCACAATAAAAGCAATTTATGTCCACGGCTATACTTACAAAGAAATCAATTTTCTAACGGTGAAAGGCTTCATCGGATTATTATTGTGTTCATAAAGAATCTACACACGTATGATATCCATAATGCTTACGACGTGAGATTGTCTTTCATCGGCATAAAGAAAACGCTAGATAAGAGTATTTCAGATATAACAATGAGGTTTAAGAACGATATTGTGATGGACTTTGCGAGAGTTTATGCTTCAGCGCAGATTGGGGGGTAGAAGATGGATGTTTTATATGTATATGTATGTATAGAAAAAAATCATTTTCTTACAGCGGTTCCATTAAGAATCGCATCGGAAAAAAAGTATGCATAACAACGGAACGAAAAAGAATGGCGCAATTTCATAGACGGTCCAAAGTGAAGATGCGGCTGCATCACATTTATTTACGATTCAATCTTGGGATGCGAGCATTTGCATTCGCTGCGTTCGCCACTACCGCAAGAGTTACGATTCGGCGACGGAATACTTCCGTGAGGTATGTTTTAAATATATTTACAATAAAATGTTTAAAGCAAAAGTTATTTATATATGAGAGAGCAAAGTATACATACTTACGAGATTGCAAATTTTCGCAACCTAGAATAGATAGGAAGCAGCATAATTATTTTTGCGAGGTTATGTGATCTGTCATTAGAATTTCTGCAAAGTTTATTTTATGTCAATGTGATAATTCGTGACTTTCGAAAAAAAAATCTAAGGTAAAGTGTGCGTCGACAGGCGGAAGGTTAATTCAAACATGCTAGGGAAAGCATTGAAGATTCTCTTCGCATTGGAGGTTCTGAAACTGCTACCTTTGAAGAAAATATCAAATTGATTCACGATAAGGTCGTGAAAGAAGGCTATGGGCATATGCAATGAATACCTTCAAAGTATATTAAACAATAGTTAAGAACGCTAAAATAATGTATGCAATAGTTTCTGTTTTCTGACGGTCGTGTTCGTTTCTGAAATTATTGTTACTTTGGAAGAGTAATGTGGGAATTATTATTAAAAAAAATTGTAGGTATAATCTGAGATTATTACATAAAAAAAACACGAATTACGAAAATACTCAAGATTTATTAAAATGAGAGTTTCCCAGTATTCTTTATATCTTTAATGCATACTTACTGAAAATGACATATATAAAGATTGCAAGCGCAACTGACATAAATATAGTTTCGAGATATACAGACGGTTTTTGATAATAATATTGTAATTAATTAAAAAATATAACCAAATCATTCCGTAATGTTTTTATCGTAAACAACAAAATCTACCATGGAGGTGGAGATGGATATAAATACTGGAACACGGGTAACAAGAACCCCTCAGGTGAGAATTTCTCTGAGACTTTCTCATAAACACTTAAATTGCTATTTAAGAGGCGGTTGATTTGACTTCAGCCCAGCGGAGACCACAGAAGCCGCCGCTTCTCTCTTCGTATCCACTGTTTGGCGTCCGTAATCCAGAGTTCAACCCGCACAGGAATTGCCTGGAGCCTACGGACGCACCAAAGGACAACGCTGTTTAATTATTGTGCAACATATGTATATAATATTTAATACTAAACTTTGGACAGGACATTTTATTTTCAATGTTTGGTAAAGCTATTTGAAAAATTCGAGTATTTTATTAAAATAATATTTAGTTCAAAAAAATTCATTCACAGATTCAATCAAACTGAACAACATGTATTACTCCTGAAGTCTACTTTTAAAATACATTAATGGCAAGAATATATTCTTTGTATATTTTAAATTATAATTTGTGTCCAAAAAAATAGTGTTTTTAATAATTTTTTATACTGCTTTCGAGCAATGCGAGTGTATTAATTAATATATAATACATATTACCACTTTAAGATCTTTATTTGTATTATATAATAATAATAAAAATATCTTAAAATTTATAAATTAGGATAACTTTACATTTAAAAATAATATTCGGATTCCATAATTTACTTTTTTTTCCATAACAGTTATATAATTTGATAAACTAAATAAAAATGCATGATAAAATCATGTCTGAAACAATACCATTATAAATATGTATGAATTTACTTTCACATACTAATTATTAATACAATCTGAATAGATAGAAAGCATGTTGTATTTAGTCATGTTGCTTTTATTTTATATAATGAATACAAGATATTTCTCGTACCTTCAAGGATCGTGTTTGCAATTGGTACGATCCAAAGCCTTTCTAAATTCTATAGAACGAATATGTTGCATCAGAGCAATTCATGTATTCGTTTATATGAAATAAATGTAAATCAAAGTTTAGTTTTAAAAGGTATATGTTTTAGGGAAATTATTGCAAGTTCTGATTAAATAAATAAAAAAATGTAATCGCTGAAATATCCTCCATCACTTGAACGGAAAGAGCGTGAATTCTTTTCGCAACCGTCTGCTGGATGAAAACCAAATTTATTATCTCCGTAGCACAAACCGCATTCGGCTGCGCGAGATGTGCGCTTTCAAATCAATTCAATAAAAACCGACGCCGAACGCTAAGAAAAATCCCTTAAATCGCGAAAACCCATTCCGCATTCAATCGGGTAGTCAAATTGAGCATAAATACATATTCTAGTCCCGATTCGGGCCAGTACTGAGCTACAGAGTCGATGCAGTTGAATGGAAATTTCCATGCACTATGGAATCTATCAACACAAGTGGAATGAATACTCGTTTAAAAGTCTTAGAAACACACTAATTAATGACAAGGACCCTTATAAATAACTAGTACAAAGCGAGAAAGCAGCCGCTTCCCTCTTCACGTCAACCCTTGCCCAGTTTCAACATCCAAAATACAGAGTTCAACCCTATATTTGGATACGACTGGATTCTATAGACACAGGAAAGATTATTTATTGTTATTACATAAAGTATTATCACTTTTTTATAATGCAAAACTATTCAGGAGCAACATAAATATTTAAATTTAATAAATTACATTATTAATAGGATATTGTAGGTATATTGGTTAGTTATTACAAAAATTATAATTCAAAATAGAACATATATACAGCATTTTAATTATTTGGATAATTTCAATTTCTTGTGCAGAAAACATTATAAGGTAATTTTACAGCTATAAACCTGTTTTTTTATATCTCAAACGAGATGAAATTCAGCAAGTTATATCAAAACTAGAAATTTATATATAGCTGCAATAAGTAGCTTTAAAATAAAACAATACATTTCAAAGTTTATGATATAATATTACATATGTACGCGATGAAAACTATTACTACAATTCGCGAGTATTATGACAGTCTGTCAATATGAATATTGAGAACACAGAATTTAATAATTTAATGTCTTCGAACTTTATATTTCATATATGAAGCAATGCAATATAATATATTGCATTGCGCTAGATATGAATCTATATATATTATATAAACATAATTTTAATTACAAAAGAAAAACATATTATTTTATGTTCATAAATTAATGAAGTAAGAAAATCATTGTCATCTTATTTCCCATGTACATATTAAAATCACGTCTGACGTTGCATTTCGATACATAAGTCTACTTACTAAGTGTCATTTCTCCGTAAATATTTATCGCTGCATCAATTTAAAATGAATAAACTTTTTGATCTGATATGTGCATCATATATAAAGAAACTATTTTTAAAAGTAAACTTTTTGGCTGTGACCTTTCGCTTCGCCAAGGGGAGAGAGGCGACTATTCTCTCGTAATTCGCTATTTGAGGACGAGGATGCAGAGGGTGGACTAAAAAGGTAATCCAATCTGAACTAAAAACTGAATCGGAAACTTTACCAGACTCGTTTATGGGACTTCCTCGCTCGAGTTGTACCGAGGCGAAACCAAACGAACATCGAGGCACAAAAAAAAATAATCGGCAAAGAGCTAAATTCAAGACTTCGGGACGCACCTCCGGATAACGTCGAGATTATTATACAAAAGTTTGAGAAATTCTACGAATCTATAAATCACATTATTTAGTTGTGGGTAATATAAGAAAGTTTCTTGTGAAATTTCCATCACCCAATCAAACCGTAGTTCGCGAATGAAAGCAAAGTTTTCGCTTTATGGTTACATGTGTAAAGTAAGTGGTTTTGGTACATATGTAAATATCATACATATATGCGAGTTTACGGTGTAGACAACATGCTGGGATAAACCTCTTCGTTTTATCTGCAAAGACAATGCGAAACCGACAAAGGAAACCAACAGCCTCTCGCTAAGATCTTGAAATTAAATCACATTAACGCTTCATTCAAATTGAGGCGTTCGAAGGGATTGTATGACACAATGAGCTATATTAATGGTGTCATTTCGTTCGTGAATATCGAATAAACCTAATAACAACGATTCTATTAACATTTTAGGTACACCGATCAATTGAGAATAAACTGAATAATCAAAACAAATACTTCATTTTTTTAAATAGATATAAAAGCATAATTATTATTATTAAGTCTTTCTAAATTAAAGGGGTAGCTAAACTTTTAGGCCCCGCGGTCTACCTTGAACTAATCTTCAGTATGTGGCGTCCATTATAAGTCGACAAAATGATAAAATATCAGTAACTCAATACTATTAAAGAATTCTCAAAAGATCATTTATTTTTTGTATGGCCGAATGGACCGAAAGATCTAACCAACATTTATCTTAATACCTAAAATGTTTGACCTATTCCTGGTTATACTAGGGATATTTCACATTTAATTTATAAGGCAATTCTAATAGTCATACAGTTGTTTTTATAAATAAAAACACCCGCAAAACCACTAAATTGGTTTCTTTCTAATTACTAATTCACATAACCACAAAATGAAACATTTGTAATTCTTTTATAATTATGATAAATATGCTATATGCTTCATCAGATTACCGGTAAATTCATTAAAAAAGATTAATAAATAGAAA
The DNA here is from genome assembly GCF_051122295.1 of Plectrocnemia conspersa. Taxonomy (NCBI): domain Eukaryota; kingdom Metazoa; phylum Arthropoda; class Insecta; order Trichoptera; family Polycentropodidae; genus Plectrocnemia; species Plectrocnemia conspersa. The sequence goes on along the minus strand of NW_028277177.1, from coordinate 7,814,170 downwards.
TAAAATATATAATTTTTTTTATTAATTTATTCTGCTTTTAACACTATTTATTGAGTTTTCTAAGACAAAACCAATTGTTGTGAAAGCTACCCTGATTCATAAATAGGGTATTATTTTAAACAGTCGAGGTGTTAATTAAAGAATTACATAATTACAGAGTGCTCTCTGCGCAGACTAAATTATTTGAAATGATTTTACACTGTTAGCAAATCTTGGCGGACCAACAAAATAGTTTTTATTATAACCGAGTTGAAACTCATAAAACATAATATAGCTTAACTGAGATTATTTTATCTCCACTGCCATTTTTGATTTAGGGTTGAAAATATATTAAAACAAAAAATATTCCGTTACTATGAAAATAGCATCATTTATACGACTATTGTTAACAAACACAGAAAAAATAATAAAATTATCGTTAATTTATAAATTTTTTTGCAAATGTAAGAAAAAAACGAAAAGACTTATGGGACAACTTGATATTCGTAAAGTTGCGAATAATCGAAAAATTCAATTCGAAAATGAATATTTTATAGGTATACACACATATTTTTATGTTAACAATAAAAAGTATCAAGACTGTTGATATTTTTTTTTACAATAAGAACCAAATTCCGGTTTAATTATTTATGCTGCAGAAAATACTCATTTAGAAGGCTTTATTGTTAACAAAATGTTGCAACACCTACAAATCGATATGAGCATAAAAATATATAGAATTTATGCAATTACATCAATAAAAAACGCGCGCATAAACTTTAACACAATTAATCTAGAAACTGTCGTGATGAAAATTAAACATAATAACATAATAATAATAATTGTTGCAGGGTATAGTTATCCAGGATGTAAATTAACCTGTAATGATTCGGTTATTTTAACCGGAGATCTCAATGCCAGACACGTGCATTGGAATTGTTCCGGTGACACTTTTTAACTACTTGCACGCCACATATACGATTTTAAACTATCAAATTTTCTATATGTAGTAGTAATATATATATTTACATACTTGTATTTATTTAGATCCGAAATATAAATGTTACAGTGAATGTGTATTTTTTGCGAAAGTTATATTTTTACAAATAATGTCCCAATATATTTTCACTAGTAGATATATTTCTACTAGCGAAAATATAATTTAACTGGTAGGCGCTAATATGCCGCTCTAAAATGTCTATGAAACGCATTTGCTGTTCAAACCTAAACCTAACTTAATGAAAGTTCTAAAACTAATTATAGTTTTAGAACTTTTATTAAAAGAAGTCTAAAATACAAACTAAGCTAACTCATCTCTCAGGTGGAAATATGCGGAAGAATATGTATAGACAGTCATCGCATCTCACATATAATTAATTCATAATTTATCTGCATTTCGATATTACACTATGTTTTAAAATTATGATAGCTATTCTAACCGATATTACTATGGACTTCTAATATATTAAGAAGGCTGATCAAAGTATATTCAAACCGAATTTTGGTCAATAGGAGAGCGCAAAAACAATTATCACTTCTCAGAACGCAAAAATTCACGACAAAAGCAATAAAATCGTGTCGGCGACGTCGCTTGGTAACGAGCGTTCCCAGTTCGATTCTCATTCGTAATATTGTTATTAAAAATCTTAAGTGCTTGATAATTGAGCGTTTTCACCGCGATGACACGATTTTATTGCTTTTGACCTGGACTGGAAATTCACTAGATGGCAACACTGAGCAGCAAAGAAAACACTACTAATTAACAGGTAAATATTATGAGTAGATATTTTTAATAATTTTTAATACTACTTGGCTAATTTTATTTATTCAAGAAATTATATTATGAGGTTAAAAAAATATATAAATGCCATTTTTGTCATGAGGCCCGGAATCATTGTTTTCCCAGGGCCCGGGTTCGCTCTCGGCGGCCCTGGAAATAGACAACACCCAGAAATTGCACAATAGCCACGCAGACTTTTGAAAACAATCTATCACAGCACCAACTCATTCACCACTGATTCGAAGACGACGTACTTCATTTTCAGGCTCTATGACTCTTTTTCATTTGTCACCGCCGCCTGATACCTGATACAGAAAATCTGTTACTATTTTTAGAATCAGTACTCCAAAAGTACAGAAGATCTGTATTATGCCTTAGCAATCGTTGGCAGAAAATATAGCCACTTTGAACGATCCATAAAATCTAAAAGATTATACCAATAAAAAACAGCCTCCCGAACGTTTAATCACTCGCTTCCTCACTGAAAAAAAGAAGCATTTAGCGAAAGAGCAATGCAATTCTGGGCGCGCACAGAGCTTTTCCGCACCGCACCGGGGCAGAGTCGAGTCTCTTGCCGTTTGTGTGTGGGAAAGCACGAAATTGAATATGATGATGAGTCGACTAATAATCGTAGTGAATCAAAGCGGGGAAACAATACAAAGCGCTCAAAGCCGAGGGGCTGAAGGGGTGTGGGCGGGGGCTGGATAGGAAAGTGAGGCACCGCCCCGCGAGGCTTTGACGCGGTCGCGCAAGCCACAGGGGGAGACACATCACAAACCAAAGATCAAAGGCGCAAAAACTGTCGGCGCTCCGGGACGCGGCCCGGAGACGGACAGACGCCGGCGACGCCGAGCGACAGGGACGCACAGAGAGAGCGTCGTCTTCTTGCCGGCGCGGGGCCGGGGCGGCACAAGGCAAATTTTAATAATTGTCAAAGCGGCGGCGCCGATCAAACAAAGACGGAGTACGTACTCTCTCTCTGTGTCGCTTTGAAGGGGCGGCGGGCCTCCTCTCCTCGCCGTCGTCGCGCGCCCCGATCCGATGGAAATCTGCACAGATGACCTCGGTGAAAAGTGCTCAAAATTAATAAAAAAAGAATAATACGCATTATGGACAATACAAAAAGCATATTTATCAAGTTGAACGTCATGGGTTCGAATCCCACGATTTGGATTATCGATTTTTATATTGACAATTTCGATCAATTATTGCAGATTAGGTTTATCAAGGCATAACAAGGACGGAATAGCGTAGTCTGTTACGTCTCAGACTAGTAACTCTGAGGTTGCGGGTTCGAGCCCCGGGAGCGGCATATGATTTTTTGTTATAAAAATGCACTATTATTAAAAGAAACCGGCCTCAGCTGCAGTGACATCTATTGGTTATAAATTGTATAGCATATAATAATTATAATTAATAATATACATGACAGCGATTCCCAGACTTTCAGTAAGTATTCATTATGTCTGATTGACTTACTCAGTTGGTACAGATTTTCCCGTTAAAACGCATTGGGCTTACGCCTGTCAGGGTAAAATGGAAGATTTAATAAAAATAAATAAAATAAATCATGGACAGATATCGGGGTAATTAATTTAAGCCATAATATCCCAAAAAGCTCAAGAACTTTGTCACCTTAAATTCATAAACCGTAGATAAGCTGTACAGTTTCTAGCTCCTAATCCACAATCTTTTTATTTTCAAGCATAGCGCAGTCGCTTCTGTTAATTGTCTCTTCTCAAAAGAGGTATTTTGCAGCTACGCATCTTTTCATGAATATGCTGTTCAAATTACTTATATGTATAGCGCTTCGTGCAAACGTTTCCACTCTTGCTTATAGCAAATCTTTTACTTAAGAAAACAGTAGACATAAACACAAGATCTCGCGCCTATGCTATTGCACCGGGCCCTAGTATTTCCAACAAACGGTTCTGAAGCAAAATTGAATTGCGGCAGATTCACCGCTCTGTCATATTTAATTCGTGCCGTGTCGTCTCGTTTCTATTTTTTTAAGCTTTTACGGTGCTATCAGCCATATTAAAACGGTGGCCGCAAAGGCTTCGGCGAAAGAGGCCAAAGGTTTTCTCCGCACAAAGGCCGCAGTTTAAATGTTGCCCTTTGCTCTAGCGGCGAACCATCACGGCTAATTACGCCAACCGACTGTTGGCTACCCCGCGACATTCGAAACAAACCACTTTTCCATCGGGACGCAAGCAAACTTTACCCGCGGGATGACGCAAATTGAACGCTGCATACGCTGCCTTTGTGTACAGCCAAAGGTCACGCGACACTGCCCAGTCTTTGCTGTTGCGACGCCATAATACGATTGGCGATGCTAATTGTCGGCCGTTGGGAATTGTAGTCAGTACCTACACTTTTGATTTTGGACAATTTTCGAGGAACCGAAGAGGCTTAATTGACGAAGCACGCTACGAGACCAACGAATGGAATTATTACTATGGCGTTTTGTTGGGTACGAAGCGACAAAAAGGCGATTATGGGACAATGGTGTTACGCTTGCCGAACATATAGGTCTCAAGCCAGAGAAATTGGGCAAAAAAAATCAACCACTCAATAACCTAATAGTAATAAAAACCAAAATATTCTAAGAAATGTTCAAAAACCAATATCAATATTTGCTATCCCACGTAAGATAAATAATTTCACTGTACCTGTCATTATTCATCCAACAACTTTCCGACCCATAAGGTATTTTCATGCCGACTGGTGCAGACCGTGTGCTTCATAAGATTCCCATGTCGTCTGGACGAAGTACCGTTACACGAAATAGCGTGCTTTATCTCTTTCTTCGTTGCGTGCGACACCTCTTCCACTTTTATTTCTAGGGGATCGGCGTCAGATCTGGATTGTTAAATGAATAAATTTGATTAACCTACAATACCACTAACTTCGTTCCATAATTTTGCTACTTATGTATCTGATTTTTTAATTTTGCGCAGAATTTCAACGATCTTTTAAATAAATATAATTATTACAGTCATTATTAAATTTGTTCCTATTATTTGTGTTCTTACTAGGTTTCCAAAAGCAATAAAATATTTGTATTTATTATAAGAAAAGAGAATTATTATATAATAAAAATAAAATGGTGAATATTTCTATAGAAGCGCAGATGTATGGCTGAGAGACAAATAGTAGTGGATTCTAATTAGAATGTAACGGTAAACCGTCGAGCTCGATATGGAATCTTATGATGCAGACCGTACGTGACAATAGACGGATTAAACAGGTTGCAGATCATTCCAAACCTGTTCATATGACAGGTTGCAACTAAGGATTTCAATAATACCGTAAATTTCAATACAGGTATTACCGAGAGAGAAAACAGCCAATATCTGTATTACTGTTATTGACATTATTATTATTATTTTCATTAATTGACCGGAAAAATAATCCGAGTACTGCTAGCATGATTCACCATGTTTATTGTTGTTTCAACTATTGTTTCGATATATTTAATATTTTAATTAAAACACTTACGAAAAAAATATTTCCAAAAATTAGGGGGGGGGGGAAATCATTCCTAGATGCCTCCTAAATGTTTATAACACAGGCCAGAGCACCACTCGGCAATTTATATAAATAAAATATATTACTCATTAAGTTTTGTCAATAACGATTATCTGAAAGAATCTTATGAGAAAGGAGTGCGTAGAAAATTGTAAATCTCTTTGTTTAAAATGCGACTATTTGAGTAAAAATATATCTGAATGGAAATAAAAATGTACAAATAGTAGAAATATTTTCGTGTATGCAATACCTGGTCTGCCATCCCTGTGTTACATAATAAAATTACTGGGAACTGCTAAGTACCATTAGATTTGCCTGAGATAAAGCAAATGTATTCCTTTTTTGTAGACACGTTGCGCATATACAAAAATATCGAATATGTTAAAAAAAAAATTTGCGCCGAAATATCGGCCGGTGTGATTTTGCATAGGTAGGATGGGCCGATATTTCGGCCCTCTTGGATTAAAATGAATAATATTATTCTACCTTGATAAAACTACTTATGTTAATCCTTTACTGCTCTTGCTTTCAAGCAATATAAGCATCGTCGTTTTCGTAGTTTTAAGCTATGGACATATCGATTTCAACAAATAAGATGTACGGATTTAAAAAAATTAAAATATATTTTCGGTATTACCTATTTATGGACAACATAATCAAGAACTCTCCAACATGAATTTACGAGCTCGAAACCAAGAGGGGCCGTCAACTTCCTTCTTCACATCAATCCTAGTCCAGCTCGAGGTCCGAAAGCCGTTTCAGAGACAATTGGATCTTTTAGACGCAAACACATATATGTAAGAGTACTTTACTCATAATTATCATAATTATATATTATTTTGCAAAACTTGCACAGTATCAATTATAAACTAATTACTTTGCGATGTTTAAAAATAGAGACCCCTGACATATTCCCGATAGAGTTTAAGCTTGTAATGTAAAGTAACTATAATATAAATAATTAAGTACCGCTTTAGAATTGTAATATAAATATTCAATACAAGTTCTTATTTGCTATAAGAAAGTATGGTGTTAAAAAATTAATGCTGATATTTTTTATTTACTGCTTTCTCACCTATAAAGATTTTAACAATAAATGTTAATTTTATAAGTTTCGCATTTTATAATTTTAATATGTAGAATAATCTCATGTAGAATGTACATTCCGACTAAGCAAATATTTCAATTGTCTTACATCAACAATTAGTATATCACTGATTAGTAAATTCTATGGGCTCTATGGATGTATTATACCTTTGCTTTCGTGCAATATATATTCAGAATGAAAGTTAATTAGAATATAATAAAATGTTTTTGCTGAATTGACAAAATCTTATTCTTATATCATGTGTTTTTTTTTAAATAACTGTTAAATGCTTATGAAATTCTATTTTGTAAAATCACTAAACGTACTGACAGAAGTTTTATATACATATATATTTTGATCTATCCGTAATAAAGGAAGCTTTCAATATGTTTGGAATGTTCTTTTAAGGGAGTCGATCCCACACGAACATCTACCACTAATTTCACGGCATATATAATATGTATAAAGGTAAACCTTACTATCAGTTAAAGAATATATTTTGAAACTGTGAATATTCAATATCATTTTATAGTAGAGCAATCGATCGTTTATCAATTACATTATTTTAAAATTATATTTTTATTCTCGATGGACGTTGTAAATATTTTAGCATACATTTGCATTCTTAAAACCAACACAAAAATCACATTGATCTTATTGATTTCTATGGCTTTATTTAAATTGGAAACTAAAATGCTTCCTTCATTAATTCAACGCATGAAATTATAATTTTATATATCATAATTCTACAAATATACAAACTCTTATTTGTTCAACAATCCAGAGCAGATTATCATTTAAAAAATGTTTACTTTTATTGCATCACATAATAATAAAAAAAATCCCAATTTTTATAGAAGCAAAGACGATGTTAGATTTTGACAATAAATCTGGAATTTTCCTAAAAAGTTCTATCCTTTTCATGTATAGGATTTATCTCAACTGTCTATCGATTGTGGTAGTATATATAAATGACATCATGAAAAATTATCTAGAAAGAGGCATTTAAAAATGTATACTATTTCGGTATTGTGGTCTACTTTATTTAATGAAAAAAATGTATGAATAAAAAAAGCCGAAACAAATTCCTCTAAACCAGGCGTAACATTAGATTGTGTTTTGAGCATCGAAAAATGCTCAAAAACCGTGTAAGCCTAATTTAATCGTATGCGATTTTATACACCCTCGAACCTATTATATCCATCACAAAGCGTTTTTTTAAACCACTAGGTTTCAGTTTTATTTGTATCTTTAACAAACAACTTTATTTTATACATCTAACGAATACTTTTTGAATTGAATTAACATTTATTTACTTGTGCTTTACAACTGTATAAACACAATCAACAACTAAGTATACTAAAATCAGTACAATATATTTTTATTATTTATAAAATTTTATTACAGCATATAGTCAATATACCGTGAAATTAAAAAATCTAAAAAAAACTAGTATCTGATGATCAATTGGAATTATATTTATTTAAAAATCTCCCAGACATGATAGCAATTAATAAACACTAAAATACGAACCCAGGTCTTTCAGGTATTAGTCACCGACCTTTGTCAATGTATAACTGTTCGATTTAACTTAACTTCTACAGAAAACTACCTATAAATATTGTTACAGATAACACATTCAATAAATTATTAAAAAAAGTGCATTTCTTAAATCAACAATATAATCTCTGTACAAACAAATTCTACACTCATTGATTAACTATAATCATGACATCAGTATTTTTATGTGTGATGTAAGCCGCCGATTATTAACAACACTCAAAAACCAAGATAAGCAAATTATGATTGACACATAGATGTATTCGTAACTAGTACAGTATTGTTGAAAAATACATTTATTTATTTAAATTTAATGAAGAACATCGTGAACGAACAGATTATTTCAATGCATCATGATAGCCAAAAAACAACATAAACATATACAATACAAGTGAGATAAAAAATAATACATAATAAGAAAGAAAAAAATCATGAAAATGAAATGATACGAACCGTACCAGCTCCTCGTGACTGACATTAAACAGATCAATGTGCAATGCCAGCGCATTAAGGAGCCTGATAGCGGCAGCCATAGGCGAATCGTCTAGTGCGGACGTTCTGCCTTTAACGGACATTAAAAGAGGACGCGAACGTGAACCTCGAAGACGTTCCGGAACCCAAAACTGGAATTCCTCGACAATTGTTTGATTGTCGACATCACCCTTCAGTAGTTTAAAGAAATGCTTAGCGACATACTACTTTCTGCGAGAGCACAGTGAATCGTATCTCAACAAGAATGTTGCGAGCCAAAGTGTCATAGAGGATCGTCAAAGTGAAATGCGTTACTTATAACAAAGGCAAAGCATCTTAAAAAAATTATTGCAGACGTCGTTTAAAGATAGAGAGAACCTCCACTTGTTCTCAAATGTGATTCCGAGATCTTTAGTGGAAGTTTCTCTAGCCAAAATGTTCCCACCAAGGCCGTAGGAAGAATCTGATCTCTCACTATAGGGCAGACAATTGACGAAAGCCCATCGACCGCCATATGTTACAAATTGTCTGCGATCGCTCAAATTACTCGAGAATAACCGAGTTAAATCATCCTAGCAACCGAGGTCCGACAATTTTATAGCAATAACCAATGACAAACCTCGTCAAAGACTTGCTCAAAATCCGTATATAATACGTCTACTTAAATTCTCGTATTGAAAGATTTTGTCACCGTTTCGGTGAAAGACAGTGGAACGTGCGTGAATATATCCAACAAAACTTGCCGAAAGTGATTAAAGACGTATCTATGGATAACTATTTCGAAAAATTTAGCAGGGGCTGAAAACACATTGACTGGTCTATAGTTATTTATACACAATTTGAATTTTGTGCATTTTTAAAAATCAGGAAATTATCAAAATTACGTTTTAGAAGAGCAGCAAGACTGACTGCGAAACCCTACAAAATGAAATCGGGAATCTAATCAGGTCCAGAAGAACTCCCCTTAATAAATAATAATACTCACGGAATATTTAATACATAATTGTATCCCAAAGATTCATGAACTGCCATAAAATATGTTACTTTAGTAGGATATTTATCACCGTCAACAGGTGCTTTTACAATCTTACATCACAAAAGACTCGCAGACGATGCAGCTTTTGGGTGAAAAGTTCTGATAAAGATATTTTGACCGAGTCATAACAATGAATTACATGAAAGACTCATAGCAATACAACTATTATAAAACAAATAGACGACTTGAGGTCTGCAAAGCGGTTAGCCTTTATCAAGAGGAGCGCAAATAAGGCTAGACATTAGAAAATTGCGCTGTGTATCCTAGGACAATCATGAAATACATAATCCTCGACAGTTTCTGACTGGTTTAACGTCACGTATTTCTCAACAGGAAGACAGATAACATCTGTCACCAATAATGTCGGAATATTCGTTTGTGCGATTAGACTCAAACAATGCATTAGCTTCCATTCACGCGAATATGCTAGCGTGTCTAAAACGGAATCACACATCGTGCATACGAAATTTCGAGACGGCGAGTTGTAAGTTATTGTTGTTAATTTAACAATAACGATTGACGTTTTCGTACGTTTGTGTGTATAAAATAACGTAGAAACAAACAAGAAAATGGTCTCGTGTGCCCTGTGATTAGGAAATCTAGGAAGAATTTTGAATTCGCCGAATTTTGCTAAAATTACAGACCAGGCCGGCAATTCTGACGGACGTGTGCGTTGTCGATAGAAATACGACATACAGAAGCACAAAATTAGAGGTTGAAAATCGACGATGTTAAATTACGTCGTTTATATTTACGTTTACGTGTAAAGTGTGGTGTTATTGAAAACGATTCATGGCCTGAATTGCAAATAATTAAGGAAATCCTGCCCACTATTGGATATCATTCGCTGCAAAATAGCTAGACGCTTTTAAATTAAAAACAAAGCGTTCAGCGTTTTACGTTTCAAGAAATGTCTACAATCGTTAAAATAACTAGAGTTAGATCATCTAAGCAACCGAAGTCCAAATATTTTTTTGTTACTTTTGTTACTCGCGATAAACCTTGTCGAACACCTTCTCAAAATCATTTTATACAACGTCTACTTTTATTCCAGAATCAATATATTTTGATACTATTTTGGTGAAAGACGGTTAGTGACAGTGGAACGAGCAGGATGAAGCGTTATAAAGGTTAAGGGCGATTTAAAAATAATTAAATAAATAAAAAATAAGTATGTCATGTTTTTGCTCTAAAACGTAGGTGATTGTGTTACATTGCAAAACGTATTTAATCAATTTTAATAAAACTTTACAGTTTAAAAATATCAATGGCTCTATGCTCTCTGAATTTGTAACAATTCGTTTGGCTCGCAAACCGGTAGGAACGCCAACCACGCGCGATGTTGTTTTTAATATTTATAAAATTAAATATATCATTATCTGTTGATGGTTTTGCTGCTTTAATTAAAACACATTTCTAACGATGAACTTAAAAATTTCTTATTCACCAATCTTCTAATATAATAAAATATGCCAAGAAGCCCTTCACGCACACACGCATAATATTTATACTAAGAAATGATTCCTTTGCCTCATATCATATTACATACATACGAATTACCCTTGCAAATCATCACAAGTTTGAGTTTATTATATTCTATACATAGACACATCTTACATCCACAATATATGTATTACACCCCAACATCGTCAAAGGGACGTTTCGGCCGTGATGTAAGCGTCGTAGGTGAGATGTGGGACACGACTAAAGGTACGTGCACACATACAGCGCACGGTAGCTTAAGTGGGTCGTTTCGTCTCTCTCTAGCGAACATCAAACGTTTAATTCCGGCCGTCGTGCCAGGGTTGAGAGGTTAGCTCGAGGGGCTGGCGTCAAAGAAGACACCGAACCACTTTGCGGCGAAATTTTTTTTTGCAGACAAAAATTTTCGGCGACATGTCGTGCTCGGACATAATTGCATGCGCTTAACACTACATACATACATACATACATACATACAAAATCGAACGCAAACACTGTGGATGCGACAGAATGGTGTCGAAAGTGCATCTATGGCGCCGATGCGAAAGTAAACATTTCAATGATGAGTAATAATCGTATCGACAATGTGTTTCGGATGTCCTAGATGCATTAAATTGAAAGCATGTGTGTTTAACACGATTGAAATTTAATGTTGGCACTAGGTCTGAAAGATTAACATTGAATTGTACCGAGTAACGGGATTCTTGATATTCATTTATGATTTGAAATGTGATGATTGAGCAGGTTATTAATAATAAAGTCCCTGTACCATTTAAAAAGCAAATAACACAAAATGTTTCACCATCCACTTTTCAACGAAAATTTTTTTCATCGCCCATCTTTACAAAACTCTATTTTTATTTTATTCAATAATAAATTGTAAACGTAGCAATGCCCATGTATTTTTTTTAATTTCACTAAACTATTCATGTGGCTTGTGCAATATTTGAATTTCAAAAAACAAGTTTGAAAATAACACAAATTTAAAATTATTCTATAAAATAAAACAAAAAAGGTACTTTCTTGTTTTCCGATAGTCATTTTTATAAATAAAATTATTTTTTTGTTTTATTGTTTATTTTTTATGTAAAACACATACCTTATATTATACGTTTTTATTGCGACCAAAAGCGACTCGAATGCGTCGTCGTCGTCTTCATCACATTGACGTTTAGCGAATTGCTGACTCCAAATAAATGATGGCGCGTTGTTCCACGTATGTATAATATATGTTTATATATAAAAAATAACAATTGAACAAACAAATAATATTATTTTAAAAATAACACAGGATAAAATAAAAGTACTGCAAAAATGCACACTTTTAGAGTACGCTCGGGAAAAGGATTCCGGTTTGTTATTGTGTGCGTGAACTGTGTGGCTCAAAACAATTTCGCTCAGAATATTTATTTTTTTTATTTGAAAAGAAAATATATGTTTTACATACATACATCTGAGCTAAGTTGTAAATTTCAACGGACAATTAAAAATATATTATATAATCGAAGAAACCAGACATTGATGTCATTAATTAAATATTTGCAAAATTCAAAATCTTTCTCTAGTCAAAAAAATAATAAAGTCTTCAGCTATTCTTCAAAAGCAAAAAGATATAAAATGGGGAAAGAAATTATTCGCAGATTGTTTAATGGCTCGACGACTCTAATAAATTATTAGAATCTATTAAATAAATTAAAAAATTATCAATGGCGCAAAGACAAGAATAATAACTTTTTTAAGCCTTACAGAGAATAGTGTAAAAAAACCAACAACGTACGGGTTAATGGAAAAATATTTAAAATATTTTAATCCACGGGTATGAGAACGAATAACTTACAGTGTATATTTGAAGCCTTGATATCAAATAACCCAGATATGCCCAAGAAATTTTGTTCTCTTAAAATTTCATTTATAAATAAAAAACAGTGGCACGAGTTTAGTGACCTACCCATGGGACAGTGGGCATATCTGGGTTAAACCAATATCAACACAAAATTATGTAAAATAAATCACTAGAGAAGATCGAACTTCTGTGCTACACTGCACTTTAATGACGAATACCAGCGTTGACGAATCAGCGACTGTCCTTAAAAGCGAAAGCGAGACAACGAAGTACACGCTACATCGCTTCTCCCTCTCTAATACATGTCTAATACATTACAAACCGGCATCCTTATCCCGAGCGTACGCTACACAAGATTTTCACTAAAATATTATTGACTAATTTCAAAGAAAGAGAATATTTTATTGCTATTTGAATAAATATTTTTTGTATTTATACAGTGCTACTTATAAAATTAAAAATTCTGTTTTTAATTAATATTTACTATTTATCATAAATATTTACTACTTATAAAAATAGTATTTGTAAAAAAAAAAAATAATCAATATAAGTAAGTAAGCACCCTAACGGTTGGAGCCTAATTCATAGATACCTGAAAAAAATGATTTAAGTGTCTATTTAAAAAATCCTAAAACGCATTAAATTTCATGCTAAAGATATTAACTTTAATTATATATAAAATACCTAAAACATTTTCGCAAATTATTTTTTAAACAAATAACTTTTTGCCCACTTCTCCGTAGTCCTCCGTGGCTCCTCCATCACCCACCAAATTTCTACGGAGCCATCACTGCCCACCAAGATTAGTTCATCGCCCATCGCGATGTTGTTTATTGTGAAAGTACTACCTTGAAAGTGGGTGCTTTTGAAGGCAATGTTCCGCTCCTTTTATTTCGTGTATAATATGTATAAAAAGGGCTAAAGAAACTTATACCTGAAATACATCAGTATTTAGGTACATTTCTAACAACTGTAGTTTAGTTCAGATTCATTATTAGAGGTCGTTTTTTACTTTTTTTATAAATATATTATTGCTATGATTTTTTCCAAAGTTAGGCCCTTCTCTCCCCTCCCCCCATTTCGGCAGTCCTGCTAACCACACATCAAGTAACTTAAGCGCCTACCATCTGGTGACAGATGCATATATATTTTTTGCCATCCTGTGAGTGGCGGTCACTGAAAATTTTGAACTATCCCGAAGAATAGAAAAATCTTCATTGAAACACGCGGTCGTGATTTTCAACGCAGTATAATAATAAGTTCTCTGCAAATTAATTCCAGTATTTATATTTAAACAATTACGCTCTACCACGGTGGTCCATTCGTCACGCCTTCGTGCAGTCTTGCAGAACGAACGAATGTTTTTCTGCTGTGTAATTGGTTAATTTGTAAATATTTATCGTCGCACCGTCAGTCGCCAAAACCCCCGCAGGGCAATCGAAAAGTCACAAAACGAGAGCGAGGCTTTAACTTAACCCTTCCGCGGGCGGCGAGCTCTTCAGATAAAAACGTGTCGAATGCGGCGGCGGCAAGTGGTGCAACAAAATCATTAGCGGGCGGGAATGCACCGGCGAGTGCCTAGTCGGTCTTTGGCTCAAAGGAAGACCCTCGAGGGTTGTGTCGGCGCTTTGTCCCAATATGCCGACTTTTTATATTTATCGAACCAGGTGTTATACAAACATATCTAATGCATACACAATGTAACTATGATGCACATTGCAAACCGGATCGCGTTCATTTTACACAAACGAATCAAGTCTAAGAAAATTCTAGTTCTTGTCTGGAATCTTTGATTAACGCCGATCGGTATCGATACAATAACTTCTTCGTAGACACGCGACAACTATTCCAGAGCAGTGTCTGTCAATCTGCGAGTGGTTCAAACGGAGCCGCTCGGCTGTAAATTAAGATGAAAGCGAGTCGTTTCTTCGTCGCCCGTCAGTTTTCATCAATGCGAAGTGCGTAAATTTCGTTCTTCTCTAAACGTCCGAGTTGTCGTTTAAGTTCGTTGAAGATGATTCAATGCGATGGACGTACGTTTGTTTTAAAATATTACGTGCAACGTGCTAAAATTCGTTTTTCAGTCGGTGGCGCAAGAAAAAAAAGATCAAAAGCCGGGCGTGAAATATGGCATATGGCAATTTAGAGTTAATTATATTTTTTCGTTTCACTGAAGAAAAAATGTTTACGTCTTTTTTTTTAGGTTTAAGATGTTAAACTGTCAACGCTGGGAAAGTTTATTGTTATTGAGAGTATCTCTCTTTAATGAAACATTCAGTTTTGAAGTTTAATTTGCAACATTGAGTGCGACGTATACTAAAAAAATCAATTATCTACGACCACTAACAATAAAAAAGATTTTATATTCAACCATAAATAAATATAAATTAAGAACAGAAAAAAGATTTTTGACATATTTGACACAAACGTAGTTTCTAGATATTTATATTGTACATTAACAAATTCCTCTGTATTTGTTGTTATTTTCTTTATTTTACTCTATAATATATACTTGGTTTATTTGAGCACCTAAAAACCAACATCTTCCAAGTTATAACCGAGATACCGCCCGAAAAGAACGAAAAAGACATCGAAAATTACACTGAAAGGATCGGCTGCTGCCAAAGATTTAGAGGCGGCCATTTAATTGATAATTATTGATATACATAAAATGTTCGATGAATAAAAAAATCTATAAATGTTGTACAATACACTGACACCAGCGACCTCATCCGAAAGGCGTGGCCGACCGCGGCCCCGATTTTCGAGATCGTCTTCAACGATCTTATTTCAAAAGGCATCTTTCCAGGCTGCTGGAAGCCCGGTAAGATGATAATACTGGCGAAGCCGGGGAGTAAGAACAAGAACGAGCCTAAGGCGTACAGACCGATCACCCTTCTCCCGGCGATAGGCAAGCTGTTCGAAAAACTGCTGGTGGAGAGACTTGAGAGCCACTTCAGAATGAATAAACCACTGTCAAGCAGACAGTTCGGCTTTCGCCCAGGAAAAAGCACAGACGACGCGTTACAATACGCCAAAACGACAGTCGACACCCTTCCCGGCAAGCATGTGGTAGGAGTACTTCTGGATATATCGGGAGCTTTTGATCACGCCTGGTGGCCCGGAATAATCGACAAGCTGAGGAAGCGAGGAGTCCCTTCCGACCTCACCAAAACTATCTCGTCTTACTTTAAGGATAGACGAGTGGTGATCGACGCAGGCGGAAGCCTAGTCTGGAAGACCCTAGAGAGAGGATGCCCGCAGGGCTCGGTCCTCGGACCGATGCTGTGAAATGTCCAGTTCGACGACGTCCTGGAGACCCCTCTGCCCCACCACTGCGACCTCATTGCGTACGCCGACGATCTGTTGCTCTTAGTGAGCGCCGATAGCCGAACCGGCCTAGAAATTAAGACCGAGACAGCACTGTCTACCCTGCTCGCCTGGGGCAAGGAGAATAAACTCTCTTTTGCCCCCCACAAGACACAAGCTGTGCTGCTGAGAGGATCCTTGGACCCAAAGAGACCCCCCCAAATATGCATGAACGGACACAAAATTAAATTCGAACTAAAAGCCCGCTATCTGGGGATGATAATATCCAGGAACTTTGACCCATGCGTTCACCTGAGAATGGCAGGAATTAAAAGTAGAAATGCAATGTGCAGGCTGCATCGCCTAGGCGGAAAACACTGGGGCCTTAACTTCAGGGCGAAGGTGATAATGTACAAAGCCATTTTCGTCTTGATAATCACGTACGCGGCAAGTGCGTGGGCCGAAAGATCTTCCCGCGGACTACCGAACACCATCCTGCTGAGAACTCAGACGTCGCCGCTGAGGCTCCTCACGTCGTCCTACAATACAGCTCCGATTTCGGCAATGTGCGTGATGGCCGGCGTCGAACCCATCGATTTAACTGCCCAGATGAGAGCCGCGGTCCACCACCTCGGAAGAGGCCGCTCGGCCTCAATAGCGGGCAAGAGGCTCTTCCCTCCAGTGGGAGAGCCTAGCCCAAGTGCTGCTCTGATGACTATCCGGCGCGTCACTCGCGCTGCGGTGCTAGAAGAGTGGCAAAAACGCTGGAACGAGTCCGCAACGGGACTACTGACCAAAAAGTTCCTCCCCCTGATCTCAGGGAGACTCGAGCTCAGGTGGTTCCGTTGTGGATTCCACACCTCACAGTTCATGACCGGCCACGGAGCTTTCCGGGCCTATCATGAACGTTTTTGTTTAAGAGACCGCTCCGACTGCCCCTGCGGCCACGAACTACAGACGTCCGAACACATACTATGGGACTGCCCAATGATGGACGAGGAGAGAGCAGTCCTACACTCCAACCTCGAAATCGAGGGCGATGGCCCTCCACAACACAGACATCTCGTGGCCACGAAGGGAAATCTTCTGGCGTTCGAGAGATACTGCGCCGCATATGGCGCCCGCACAGACGTCCGTCCTCAATAGGACCACCTATTAGCCCCTTAAGGGCCACCCGCGAGCTCTCTTCTCTCATCGGAGTGAGCTAGGCAGCAGGAAAAAAAAAATAAGAAAGAGGAAATAAATAAAACAAGCACAAAGGATGAGTTGATGAAATAAATATTTTTCTTTCCAGGATGCGTAAAATCATTTCTCTCCCGTAGAGACCCCAGGTACGCGGAGCGCGACTGCCCGCATACCTTCCCTCCCCCCACATCCCCTATCCAACCTCCGTCTCCAAAAAAGATAGTGATGCCGGAGACCATCAGTAGATAAATCGCGACGGTCTACCCGTCCAGGTCGTTCACGTGACGACCTAGGAAGGAGGCCTGGTCTAGCGCCTGTATGCGCAGTATGCAGGCGCGAAAGCCAGGCTAGGTACATCCGGTCGCTCATGGGCCGAAACTCCTGAGCCTGATGCGACCGTGGAAGGAGGGCGTGGGCCCATAATAAAAAAAAAAAAAAAAATACACTGACACCAAAATTGGCCGCAAAAATCACGGTTACTAATCCCAAAACTATTATATGTAGATATTTATATCTCGATATGTTCTTATGTAAAATGATAGTAAATACATAGAAAAATAACCATGTTTATTCAACAACATATATGATTTTAAAGAGCCCCTGTAGTAAATGATTATTTGTATAAAATAAACGGAAAAAATCGTTGCACACAAACATAAGTGTTTTGTCGCTTGCTCTAGTAAATAAAATAACATTATAAATTTTCCCAAAAAAAATGTATTAACGTGTTCTTGCTTTACGATCTTCGTGTAACTTCTGTTCGCAACCATAATGCCTGCACTACACTCTGGAAGTTGGCCAAAGTTGGCCAAGGACGGAGAATATAGTGGGTTACTTCGGGCTTACTTCAGTCAAGTTCGGTCTAAAATCTCTCGGAAGTTGCCCGAAGTTACCGAGAACGGGAGGTAAAGTGGGGATAATTCAGTTGACTTCACAAGCTTCGAGCGCTTCCGAACATTGTCGGCAAAAGGACCGGAGTCAAAGGGATCGAAGTCGGAGCTGCTTTTTCGAGCGCGAGCGGTGAGATACTTCCTCTTTCGCTCTCTCGCGTGTTAAGTGACGAGAGTGAGAGAGATAATGATATGGTTTTTCGCAAACTGAGACAGAACGAGTAGCTCGGTTCAATTTCAGTATGCGCGTAGGCGTCCTATGGTCAACACGCATGTCGAGTGCTACATCGTGGTCACGTGGTCAAGTTATAATACCACATGCTTATCGGGGACTTCAACAGACTCAAAATATTTTAGGGCACCAAAAGAAATTAATTATATTTTTGATAGTATATTCTTCTAACAGATATCGTTATTATATTTTTTTTCATACAAAATATAATAATTAAAAAATAATCAGTGGTACTTGATTTTGTTAAAAAAAATCGTTTTGAATATCGTTATGTATTTTCCTAGATCGGTTTATATAAATGTCACACCATAACGAATTCTTATTTAGAATCGATGGCGACAAATTCTATGATAGTCACAGATGTGGTGTGGTATTCTGAAGTATCATTTTTATGCTTTATGGCATTTTGCAAAAGCCGACAAAGATTTTGCGTAAATTGAATATTTATGACTGAAAAGATTTCACTGATATTGTATTGGTGAGTGCCCACACAAACTTTTATAATTATCAGTAGCGTTATTTTAATAATATGACAATTTAAAAATTGCGATTATTTGGCACATTTTTTGATCGCGCGCAAATATGCCAGCTGTACATGACAGCAGCGGCCGTGCGTAGGTTTTTCACGCCCACCGCCCGGACGGCATATGAAATTTATGGCAGTGTGGCCGCTACTTGGAAGTTGGCGACTTCGGCCGACTTCAGTTGAACTTCGGTTCGGACAACTTCCAGAGAGTGGAGTGCAAGCATAATGGGTACACCATTGGAAAATATCAAAACCGAGTATACTATAGAGCCAAGATACAATTACTCCTATGTACTGCTTGGCGAAAATATAATCATGAAATGCTCGACAAAGAATCGATTGATTTATTTGTATATTATTATTGGCATAGATTACTATGTTTATTTTATTTCACATAGGTTCTACGCAGATTTTGTTTATAACGAACTTCACCCATATTTGCCATGTCGGTCAGTTTGCTTATTTCGCTCTCGCGCACAGCTTCGATAAGTGCTTCAATAACAGACTAAATAAACAATGAAGAACCGAAATCGCTTTTGTTGAACATCAAAGCCGGGCCGAGTATAAAAGATTTCGCAAACGTTCCACGGATACATCTGCGCCGTCGCGCCAAACAATACCCTCTCGAATCATTACTCTGTCTCGATATCAAAGTAAATTATTTTTTGGAGGGCGCCCTCTTGCGGAGGCCGATCATGCACAATGATATCAAACGCTTTTTTGTGCTCGCGGGGGGAGCTGTACTATGTAGTATTGGCTCGGTGGGGCCTTTCGAGAGCTAAAGTGCTGTTTACCCACTGACGGATAATGGATCATAAACTTTTCGATAGAATTTTTCTTTTGAAGTTCCATCTGTGCAGGCGCGTGCACGAGAGCACTTAAATGTAAGCGTTTTATAGTTTCGTGACGATTGCTATTCAGGGCTACCCACTATACGTGCTCGGTGGACTATTTTCGCGATTTAAGGTCAATGCGTTGACATTAATTCGAGCGTTTGATCTTGCACCCATATTTAATCAATATAAAAGCTTTTACCGTAGACGTGATTTTAGTATTTAATTACACAGCATTTAAGTCAAATGGCATGTGTATTGATTCCGGGTCGCATAGATTGTCGTAAACCGGATGTAGATCTATATGGATTCGTCTCCGTGTAGCTCTTCCAAAGGCAGTGATGACTGGTCGTCTTAAGTAGGCGAGGTGGGTATGAGTGCGATTAAAAGTTGCGCACGGAGCAAGGTATAAATTTGTCCCCCCCCCCCTTTTATCAGAAATATTATTGATAAATATTTTTTTATATATATATAAACTAATTGAGATACATGTATATATAAAAATATAATATATGTACTGGATAAAATTGAACAATTTTTATTTTAATTTAAATACATAAGCTTCTGATTAATATACTAATTTAAACTTTAAATGATCTTGTATTGACCAGGCCTGCTAAGAAGGGGGGGGGGAGACTCTGGAAAAATTCATAGCAAAAATAAAAAAATTAAAACTGACCTCAAATAATGAATCTAAATTAAACTAGTTGTTTGAGATGTATGAATGTATATCAGGTATAAGTTCCTTTAGCCCTTTTTTTATACATGTAATAAATAAAAGGAGCGGAACATTGCCTTCAAAAGCACCTACTTTCTAGGATAAATAATAAATAGTATTAATATTTATTATTTATCCTAGAATATCTTCGGCAATAAATAGTATTACTCAAAAGGACAGATTGTATTTTGAATGCAAATTGCTGACTTTATAGCTTTTTGAACCATTAAAAATATTAGACTTGGGAGGAAATATTCAACGAATGTAAATTAAATTAGTAGCAGTAAATTTAGGTATTCGATCTGAATTTTCAGATCGATGAAAAAGGAAGAAGCATAGAAATAACGAAGAATCATTAACAGCAGTAGCTGAAGTATATAAATTTAATGTTTTTTATAGATTGTATTATGGATAATTTGACAACTGGATTTAATGCAGCAAAATAAATAAATAATGCAGAGACGTCATTTGGGGGGGTAGGTGAGGACATTTGCTTCCCCTTAAATTGACCCAGAAAATGCATCTAATTTAATTAAATACTATGTATCTTATTGAAATAAGAATATTAATAAAGTTTAAAAGACGTCCCTGATTTTAAACTAGTTATTCTCAGGTTATCCCGAATAAAAAATCTAAAAAAACAGTCTCAAATCTATCCCGAAAACATTTTTCAAAATATATAATTTCAGTAAAATCATATTGAAATACATTTTTAACAGTAGATACATATTTTTATCAGTAAAAATATATTTTATCTGGTAGGTGCTAGTAAATGATGTTGATTAGCCTTCTTGTCTAATCAATAACAAACAGGGAGGAATGGTTAGAAATGAATTCATAGTAAAATCAACAATATTTTTATCCTGAAAAATACTAAATCATTGAGTAAGATTTGTTTTGCTGCTTTTGATCCATTTATAGATTCTGCGTATGGTTTAATGTAAAATTTGTACTTTTATTTCTTCTGCCAAATCAATAAAATCAAAAGATTTATTCTCGACAGTTATTCATCAATAAAAAAATCTGCAAAAAATCACTCTAATAAAAACTAGTTATTAATCAAAATCACCGACATCAAACGATTGATCCAATTATAAAAAAGTGAAACATATTTATAATATTCTTTCATGAAGTGTTCACTTACATATTAAAGACATTAAAATTCGACATAAGTATATTCAAAGAAAAAAAACAAATACATACATTTTAGACTATACTAAAAAATGACACCATTTTTGGCAATACGCTGTCAGATTGACCTCCAACAAGATCCAAATAATGTGATCGAATATAGTAAAAAATACGCAAATTAATTCACTTTAATAATTCGAAATTGCACTCCTTTATATTTACCAGTTATATTTACGCAATTGTCATAACACTGAGCTCTTAAATATTTCATATCAAGGTTGTGAGCCTGCAATTTGTTCTGCAAGTAGAGTTATTACTTAATTTTAAATGTTATCTAAAAAGTATTATTTTTTCGAATTTGTTGCATTAAAAAATCCAAAGAAAATTCTGCTTCAAAATGTTGATAAGAGCTTGATCATAATTTTCTTTCATACATACAAAATAAAAAAAAAACAATAGCCATCGAACAATAAAGGCGGTTCGTAAAACTCAATCGAATATCAAACGGCATAGGTAAAAACGCGTCGGTAAAATAAAAAGATGGGTAAAAAACACAGCAAATAAAAAATGCACAGAGGCGCGAAAATGGCAGAAAAACGGACGGCTCACATCAAAGGGCCAGCAGATGCGAGTGCATGCGCTCGTTCAGCGATCGCGAACATTTTTTTAGCGAAACTGCTGATTTGTGTATCATGGGCGGATGGATAGCACGTAATGTCTGATAAATCGCACAACGGTTTATATCAGTCGCAAGATTTCGAAACAACGGTGAGAAACGAAATGATAATAAGCACTGCTAAATGTTAAAAGTTGCATTCGGATATAATTCATGCTCTTGAAGCGCTGGCGATAGACAGATACATTAAATAATGCTTAAGAATCTGCAAGAATGTGTGTGAAATTCCGTAATTTCAAAACATTTCAGAAACACAATTCGCAGAATCACAAAGCGGATGGTGTTGATTCGCATTGAACAGTTTCCGGGACTAGAAAAGAATGTGCAAAATATTTACATGTTTAAAGATGCCTTTACATCAGGAAATCGAAAGCAAATAATGATAATATTTATCATTTAATAAATTAATGCTGAAAGGAAAATTTTATATTGTTAATACTAGTCCTTTGCATATTTTAATATTCTTTAGAAATACTAGCACTAAGATGATAGCAATTAAATGCACAAACATATTAAATCACTTGACGTTTTATTATTCCGTTGCTATGTCACAAGTGTTACATACAACGAGGTAACTGAAATACAATTCAAATAATCACGTAGTTACTTACTTAAGGTTAACATTTTATGTATAATTATTTAAAGAACAGAGAGATTATTTTCTTCTTATTAGCTAAAATTTTTATTTTATTAATTTTAAGATATAATTCCGCTTTTATAAAATATGGATTTACCAACATCATACGTGATGGAGTATCCTTTCCCAAATGCGTCAATTATCATTGAATGCTCTCAAATAATTCGATGAATCCTTCATTATTAAAAAAAACACCTGTTAGCATTTCATCCTGAATTGACAAACGATGACACTGCTTTCTTTAAGGACTGACGAGCTAATTATTAATGATAAAAGAATGCATTTTATGTGTGAAGAGGATATAGATTGATTCTGCACAAAAATAAGTTTATTGTGAAGCGACTCCTATGCATCAGACACGAGTCTGAGGTTGATGATTGTTAAATTAAAGTTGTATTTGGACTGTGTTTGAAGCAATGGGTGGGGATGTGATTGGTAGTTGGCGCGTTTATGTTTGTGGGGGATGGTGTTTGGGTCTAGGTCCGCTAAGTGAGGTCATCTTCGACCTCGGACTACCTCTTCGCTCCAAGAACATCTTCGTTGAACGGACTCTTTCGACCTCGGACTTACGCCTCGCTTCATGTACGAGCAATCAACTCCAGGACACGCGCTCAAAGACAAGCACTGACGCCTTCCAGAAGGAGATATTCATACAGTTCGCTGTACAAACGTCTTCCATAAATCATCAACTAACGCAACCAAAAACTTCGATGCTACTACCCACGACCAGAACGCTTCAATTGCTTAATATTTTTTGTGTACATTTTCATAAATATGTGACTTGAATTTTTTATTGAAAAAAAAAATTGTATTGAAAACAATAACTCTGACTTCCACTTAAACCCTTAAAAAGCAACGTACATAAAGATTTTGAACGGAGCCTAACAAGTATTTAGATGCTTTTACATTTTAATCAGAATCAAATGGCAAGAACAGAACATCTTCATAGATGTTCCTTGTGAAAAATGGTTGATGATCGCCTCCGTCACGGCCGCCGGGTATCACGCCGTAAGTGTGCGAAACGAGACAAAAATAGCTGTCATAACGCCGCTTCGGACGGCATTATGAAAGCGTGAAATACATATAGTATACAGTATGAACACACAAGTTTAAGAGAGTCGAGCATTTTTCGAATCAAGCGATTCAAGCGAGTTCCTGACTGAATACAATCGAGAAATTAGCGATGCAGAGAAGCGATTAATGCTACCATGATGAGAAGAAACGTCGCGACTTATCTTTAGTTTTTCGCACGTGCGGCAGGTGAGGTGGTGGTGCAAAAAAAGCGTCGGTTAATGATCCGCACAAAGGGCGACAAAGACCTACCACGAATGCATGCACGAACACAACACGAGACAAGACCGGGCATAATCAAAACTCTGCGAAGACACTCAAGCGCCGAGGATACTTTATAAATATACACCCACGTGTAGGAATCAAAGCAGGAAGCGTTTTCGTACGTGTGGTTCGATAACATGAGTTAGTCGCTCTTGGGCGAAAACGTATCTGGTAATTTGTAGTGCACAATAATTACGCGTAATGATCGACGGTTAGAGGCGATACGTAATCTGCAGCGTGATTATACATTTTACAGTATCAAAGAGTTAAACGCCGCAGTTTTCACGGTGTAATCGATGGTAATTTGTGGATCGTGGACTGGACGCCAAAGGCTCTGCAGCACGATATCCGCCGATGCCACCTTAGTTGCACAAAGATAGAGATTACCCATTGGAAATGTACAGAATAAAAGCATTTAAGATATCGTTAGATAGTTTCAGGGACACGTGTTTTATATATAGTTAAATGTGCATTACCAAAACTCTTCGTGATGCCGGACAAATCCGACCGTGTGTGGTGTGAAAAACCACGGATGTATCTATCCGTTGTCCGTACTCAAAACAATGTTAACCGTGTCAAAACCGTGACAACTAATAACTTGATCACATTAGTAGATTTAGTTTTTACCAAGAGTAAAAATGTACAATTCAAAGTGAAAACAGCTCTAAGAATTACTGATCATTTTATTGAAAATATTTATGTAGAAAAACATAATGTAATAATGATATAATTAAAAACAAACTTAAGATTAGAATTACAAAAATGTGACTGGAACGTAGATAACAAGGATGATAATATGTCAATATAATTTTAAAACAGAATATCGATACAACCAAAAACCGCGGATTAATGATGATGTTAATATAATATTAGTAACATCTTTGGCTAGAGGACTAAATTAATACGTTACGGTAAATACGCATTTTAACATGTGATTTTTATATATGAAGTTGAAATGACGAAAAGCAAAAATTTGTGCACACGGTATTCAATGTGTTAACATACATACATATACAATACATCAACTTTAACATACGCTCTTATGCTTACTATCTAAACACACAGACATATTATTAAAGATTCACACGAAATGTTAAATTATACCATTAAAAATCAACAACAAAAAAGTTGCACACCTAAAATATATGAGTGCTCATTTTACATATTTTTTTACATCTCCTTATAGCTATCGCCGAAAATATTGTTTGGTAAGCTTTTTTTAAAAACCTATTATATATTATTATATGTATTATTTATTGTCGGAAATTGAATTGTTTAATATTAAATACAATATATTGACCATATCTGCAATTATTACTGTTTTAAATGTTAAACAGCGCTATTGTCTGTTCTTCACAAGTTATATGCAAAATTGTATCGGTACTCATAATAAACCTCAGAAAAATCTTACAAAGACCCAAAACGAAATCATCAATGCAATAACGCTTTTCAAAGAAGCTTCTTTGCAACGTAGAAAAAAAGAATAAACGAAGTTACGCTCTATATTTATAGATACATATTTTCTATCGGTCTATGTTTTCCCTTTGGTTCGGTTTTTTAAAAACCATAGATATTGCGTATTATGTACGATTTGTCGTATTTGAAACATCAAAATAAAAAAGTACACAAATAAAGCGGTTAGTAATATTTGCTCCACTCACCGCAAGGACGCGTCAAGGCAAATAAATATTCCTTTGATCTCCAGATAAATATCAGAATAAGGGGAAACTTTATAGGCAGTCTCGAGTATGATGCCCGCAAAGAGTCTTTTGAAGCGTCTTCGCCGTGTTCGTGTGTACGGAACGAAAAAAGGAGCACAACAAAGAGGTTACAAAGAAGAAACAAACACACAGATATGGTTATCTTTTATCAATCTCGTATCAAAAGTATCTTTCTGTTTGTACTTTTGTATTCGATATAAATAAATGTAATATGTATACATAAATAAACGTGTACATATGATAACTTCGCAATATTACTCATTCGCATCATAATGTACACATTACAAAAAGCTCGTGTCAAATATAAAATTAGTGTAATTGTAATTTGTTACAAAATTCGTTACAAACACCGAAACGTCAATCCTACAAGCAATTAAGCAAGAAACCGAGGCATAACTCGCCCATTGAGTTGTACAATTGTTCGTTAATTATTGTCAGAATTAAATTTAACCAACTCGCTACAACTGAGGCGGTATCGCTCGAGGTTCGAAAAGTTACTTTAGCTAACAAGAATAATTAAAAACCGACAAACATTAAAAGAAGTATTTTATCTCTCTCATATAAAGTGCACATTTACTCAAATTCAGATATGGATAGTATGCAATAATAAACATATTTACTTAATCTACAATAGATAATTTAAAATACAACTTTGTTAAGATTATTCCACGCATTTAATTTCAACGTTTATAAATAATTAAAGGTGGACGACGACCGCTCAAATACGCAGTGAAAAGTTCCCAAGATCTTCGAACGATGACAGGACGTTGACACGAATGAGTGGTCACTGAGGCCAAAATAAGTAATTCCATGCACCAAGATGTCATTCTGTATTTGTCTTCGTAATCCAGAGTCGTGGGGTCGAGATAAAATAGGATTACTCACTACTGGAAATTGAGCGATCAAAAGTGATATAAGAAACTACATATCATAGTACCTGATATCTATATTATAATTCATAAATTTTGTCTCTCCCATAAAAACGTTTTCCAGGAACGTCAGATAGGTAAGGACATTTGCCTCCTTGAATTTATCCAGAAAAATGCAGGTCATTTAATAAAATACTATGAATCTTAATGAAATCGAAATATTAAAAAATCGACCACTGACTGGCCAACTTTTGCATCCTCTCCCTGTCAAAAGCTGAAACGACGTCTCTGATTTTAAACCAAAAATTATTGAAGTATCCCTCAAAAAAATCTAAAAAAACAGTCTAGACTACACCGAAATTCCTCCCCCTCTCCTGTAAAAGGCTGAAATGACGTCCTTGCGTTTTGATAAAATATTTTATTAAATTACAACAATATATACATACTGTGTATATAAACTAGTGAAAAGATTCTGAAATAATTATAATTTGCTAGTAGAAAGCGACAGTCGAATATAGGTGCTTTGCCAAACAAAAACAAGAGAAAAGCGACTAAAATTACAATGGCCACACAGACACTTCGAAAACCATTATCGTCAATTACCATAACAAAAACTACTTAACCACACTAAGTATTTTTATTTATTTATGATCTTTGAGACACAAACAATACTCATTTTTTCGTAATATAATTTTATCATCTTTGGAAAGGGACCACAATGGTTTCGCTTATAAAATGCCACCCGAAATATATACTCTTTCTTCATTAGTAACGTTCTCTCTTTAGCATCTAATTTTCGTCCAAGGAAACGTATAAAAGGCTTGATATGCCAACCAGGATCGGCACAGATAAGCGCGACGAGCAAAGAGACTCACGCATTTCAAGATGAACCAATAAATACTTATTCAATGAACACATGACACTGCGATAACTCAATTCTGACCTCCTACTACAGTCCTTTTAAGATAAACCTGGATACTGACACCTGAATTTTATGAGTTTACAGCACTTTATCTCTGTTTAATTAAACTGTATTTATCAAACGGCTCTTCCGGCAAACTGACTGAATAAGTTACACCACTCTGCATCAAAACCTAAAACCAGTAATCCTATTATGCTCCTGAGGAATTTAAATCCACCAAAGTGTGCAACGGAACGCAGTTGTTTGTGAAGGCTTTGAACACATGTGATTACGGCAACGATCCTGAATGGCATATGTAAATGCGAGGATGCGATTTTGACCACATTTTGATTCATTGAATTATATAAGTCCGCACAAGTGGACCAGACCATATCAATCTAACATTTACGAAGTTAATGATGAACTATTAGTTCATCATTTATATATAATAATAAAAGTCACGAAGCTATGCCAATTTTTATCTACAATCGATCAATCACGTATGTACTGTATGTACTGTCTTATATGAGAAAATTCTGGTTGGTGTTTTTCTTTTTATATTTGAGTAAAACTATTTTGGTAAACGACCGCTTTTAATCGCCATATTGATGCGCATAGTTTTGCTCCTAAAAAAGCTTCCATTGTTATCAAATTGGATGGATAAAAACTTCACGTAATAGCCTCCGAGTCGATCTCTTTCTATCCATAGTGTGTTGATACTTTTCTATTTTTTTTCTTCACGGTAATTCTGGCCAGTGTGACCGTCGAACACCCACGTGAGCGTCTGATAATTTATATTCAATACGAGCGCTTTTTAGCGGTCAGCACGGCGACCATCAAAGCGGTCACTTTTACGCCGGAAGACGTCCATTGTGACCGCCGACACCTAACGTCTATTTTTACACAATTGACAACTGTAAATAATGCTTTCCTCGATCCGATTACAATAACTCCGATATGCTCAACGCCAAGGTCTCGGTCACCGTTACACCACGATTCCAATTGGAAAACTGGACATTTTCCCACATCTAATTATTTAAATATTTAAGCCGTTCTTCATTTGAAGATTAAAATGAGTTAGGGAACTTCAATCTTCATTGGCGTCAAGCTAAAAAAATATACAAATGAATTTACAAATAAATTGTGGAAGATTTCAATGATTAATTTAGAGATCCTGGCAACGACAACTGACTAACAAAAAAATAGAAATTTTGAATACGGCCATAGCATTGCTGTCTATGATGAATATATTTCATGTGAATGATAATAATTGACTTTAAACAAATAAAGAAAGATTTTCCAAACAACAAAAGAAAAACGCAAGGATAAAAATATAAATAGTGCAGGACACCCAGTATTGCACAATAACCACAAAACCCATTTTTAACTGAGAATTTAATATTCTTCTAGGTAAATTTTAATTGAGTATCTTTCCTAAAAGTATCACATCAAGGAGTAATATTTACATTCAAAGCATATTATTTAGTAATACATTTTCGTATAATATCAATGATGCATTGTATAATATCAACTAGTTATGAAAATAATTCAAAAAACAAACGATAAATCGTGCGTGGAAAAATATTTGGCTAGGGATAGCAATGGAAAATCAACTCGAAGCATTAACGAATATATATTAAAATATCTTACACGCAAGAAATGAGTTAAACTTTAACTTTTAGTAGAATCTAATGTTGTATAATTAGGGATTCCAATCCCGGGATCCCGAATCCCGGGATCCCGGGATCCCGAACGATTTTCAATACCCGATGAGTCCCGGGATTATAAAACATAATCCCGAATTTTTCTAATTGGTTGATTTATCAAGCACAATCGAATTATTATTGACAACATCGTTCAATTTCGTGTACAAACTTGCGCGAGTTGCACGTGTCATCTGTGAATCTTTGAGGCTGTGAGTCTGAACGTGCTTTTTCAGCAGCAGGCTGCTTAGGAACCAAAATCAGATCAAGGCTAAATGATAAAACACTTGATGCTTTGATGTTACTTCGTGAGTTTTATTCAAAATAATGTTTTCAATTAATTGTGTCTATGAATGTACATAGGTATGTACATACATTGTCAAATATATAAGACCTTTCCTTTTTTATTTTTATTATATTATTTTCTATTTTAAGTCCAAGACTAAATTATACGTACTTTATACATTGTCCGTTATAAAAAACAGATATAAAAATATATTGTATTATTCATTTTAAATTATTTTTATCGATAAAATAGCATGAAAATTATCCGGGATCCCGGGATCGACTAATTGCAATACCGAAATCCCGGGATCAAAATTTTGGCCCGGGATTGGAATCCCTATGTATAATACAATTATTAGAGACTCAATGAGAAGATTTTTCAAGTAAAGCATTGAGCGTCAAGGAATGCAAGACAGAGATTTCTCGAGAACATACACTGAAGAAATCGGAATGGGATTTAAATTCTAAATACGATAGTTCAAGAAAAAAAGTAAAGCAACCAATTCTTAATTGTTGTTGAATTATTTTTAAATTTTGAACCTCTAAAAACACAGTGTAATACAACACAGGAAAATATTTTTTCCTAAATGTACCGCTGTAATATATATACATATATACATATACATATATAGTCTATTGTGCTATTTGTTTTATTTTGCTCAATGACATATTTTATCCGACAAAAGCAGTTGCATATAAAATAATATTATATATACAAAAAAAACATATTTTAACGGCCAAAATTCTATAAATTATTCATATTTCCGAGATAAATATACTAAGTCTGCGAATGACGTGTATCTTATTAATTATAAACTATTATTACAGCGTACAATCAATATATGTATGTCACTGTGCATCATTTATTACGATCTTCATCCTCGAGATCTAGGAAAATCTGGGAAAACCTAATCTGTGATGATCGATCGGGATTATAATTATGTATATAATAATCATTAATTCAGATTTTACAAACACAGCAAAAATTTATAAACACTAAGGTTTATACGTTATTCGAAGTTTCGAACCCAGGTCTTTGGTGTATTAATTACTAACGTATATCACTGATCTATCGAGTATTTATATGGAAAAACTATTATGTTTACGGATATCTTCGTAAAGCGAGGGATGGGTGTATTAAGACTCTAATTACTGCATTGAAAGTGACTAGAATTCAAAACGTCTCAAACATATAACAGGCGTAAACGTAAGAAACCGACGGTAAAGTTTCTGATCAAGTTTAAGTTGAAAACTCAAAGATAGAACACAATGCGGGCGATAAAAACAAAAGTTTTATCCTAACGAGAAAGAAACGTAGAATTGCACATTTCGTAGTCGAAACTTTTGAATTGCGATCGACGCGCGCTAAAATGTATAGCCATCGGCGAACTTCTAAAAGAACTTTTGGCCAAAAAAGCGAATGCTATGTGGGCTATAGCCGTCGCGATGTTGTCGACGAGTGCTTAACGCAAAAATGTCTACCAGGTACTCGGTTCTGATGCGTCGTTTACGTTCGGCATGTTGAGATGAATATGAGGACGCTCACCATGAATGCGAGGATGCTTGACCGGCGGAAGGCACTGGTGTTGACATGTTTTGTTGAGGAACGATCAGCGAACGAACATAACCTCGGAGCGATGGACGGATCAGCGGGCGAGGGGCGAGGGGCGCGGGGGTGACGGCGCCACGAGCAGCGGTCGCGTAGAGAACTATTTTGGCGAACTATACGAAAACACTTATTTTA
This sequence comes from Plectrocnemia conspersa, assembly GCF_051122295.1. NCBI lineage: Eukaryota > Metazoa > Arthropoda > Insecta > Trichoptera > Polycentropodidae > Plectrocnemia > Plectrocnemia conspersa. Next base: position 7,782,706 of record NW_028277177.1, on the reverse strand, counting down.
TATTAGCTTCCAAGCCTTTCGATTTGTTCCGATAATTATTTATTACAAATCTGACCATCATAACTTCCCCAATACTTCTTGATGTGCTTTATACCATAGTTTCTTAGCCGGTGGTCCGCGAAGACTTTTTGAATAAAATTAATTTCACTGATTTTACAATTGATTTTGTAATAAAATTAATTTCACATCTGTTTTGTATTTGCTTGTATTTGCATAGGGCTATTTAGAAATCGTCTTATCGCAGGTAGTCCTATTTTTATTATTTCGATAAACAATCGAATGTTATGCTGTATTTTATAGATTTTTAAATTATATTTCTTGTTACTGACTGTTAATATACTTAAATATGGTTATATCAGCATACTGTGTTGCAAAATTAATTGTTTTGAATAAAAAATCAATTATATAAATATTTATTATTTTATTCCAATGTTGATGGTCCACAAAACATTTTTTTGCTGGTCCGTGGATGTAAAAAGGTTAAGAAACTATGCTTTATACAACGTAGTTTATTTATTTTCATACACATACATAGATATGCCAAATCTATTATTATTACAAATGCACGCGTTATGTTTAATTATATTAATACATATTTAAACAAATAATAGATGTGTGCACCATCCCATATAAATTGTTCCAGCTCCTCGTAGCTATCGCCGAAAACATTGTGTCTCGAGCGCTTTAATCCTGGCCGTAACGGTCAAGAATAAGCGCAATCACAGCTTTCTAGGGGAAAATTGTTAACATCAACGGATCGTCGACACTACCCCAACAACTTCACAGAGTTATCATCATCATCACGGCGCTACAACCCGAGACGGGCCTTAGCTTCCTTTAAGATCATCCTCTAAACTTTCGCTGACACTGACATTTTTTAGCCTTTGCAGCTATTTTCCTCGAACAAAAATTTTCAAGATGACCTTTTTATTTTTAGTGTCCTCCTTTGATATTTTCAAAATCTGGTCACCCTACTTTACTATATCAATCAGCCAACGCAATCGCGATCTGCCTGCGCTTCTTTTACCCTCCAGGGACGTAATTTGGGGGGGGGTAGATGGGGGCGTTTTCCCCCCTCCCACTCCGTTGAATTTGACCGGAAAAATGTAAGTCGTTTAATTAAGTACTATAAATCTGAATGAAATCGAAATATAAAACCATTGATGGCCAGCACTTGCCCCCCCCCTTCTCCTGGAAAAATCTAAAATAACGCCCCTGATTCTAAACCAGAAATTCCCAGGTTATTCCTCAACAAAAATCTAATAAAACAGTCCCGAATCTACTTGGATACAGAGAATTTAAGAATCAAACTGAATAACTAACAACTTCTTCGTCCATTATCTATCCAATTGAGTAAAATAAACATGTTGCAACTGGCATTTATACTTTTAATATAGAAGATGAAATAATTTTTAAAAGGCATTTTACGGAATCTATTGCATATTGTTGAAACTTAAATATTTATAAAAACACCAGAATAAAAAATGCATTGCCATACAAATTTGTAGCAGAGCATTCTTTACAAATTTTATACAACGCAACTTCTTAATGAGGCAGACTAACAAAAAGAAAAACTCTAAGGTATTAATAATTGTATAAATTAAAAAAATATAGATCTCACTCATTTACTTTAGAAGTGTATTGTGATGGCAAAATGAGAGTAACAATTATATCTAATTCGTTTCCACGGAATACTCAAATTCTACAACATTCTAATTATGTATTAATTTTTAGTGCACAAGGAAAAGATTAGTACTAATAAATAAAACATGAAAATTGGTTTTAGATATAATTTATTTAGAAAAGTTATATAAAAAATCAATAAATACCACTCAATCAATAAATACTTACCACTCAATCAATAAACAAATTACTTTTTAGATAAATTTTGAACAAAATTATCCATGTCATATTCAGCCTCGTATTGGTTATCGTCCCACAAATCAGGCAAGTTTTCAAGTATAGTCTTCATCGTAATAGGGGCCGTTCCAGTCGCCGAAGAAGCAGATGCCTTATTGTGTGATTTATCTTTATCTTTACACGTAAACAAATCGAGCAGATGATCTGTGCCCATCGTATCCAGCGAAGAGTTTTCTCCGCTTATCACCGTATTAGCAGTGTAAAGCTTGAACTTTTGCAAACTAGAAGAAAAATGAAATACAATAAATAATGAACACTAGATTAATACAGCTAATTGACGTACCCCATAATCTTTTCTTCTAAAGTTCCACGCGTGATCAACCTATATACGTTAACAACTTTTTTTTGCCCGATTCTGTGGGCTCTATCCATTGCTTGCAAGTCTTTCATAGGATTCCAATCGTGTTCTACAAATATAACTGTATCGGCTCCCGTCAAATTCAGACCTAAACCTCCGACCTGCAATGTTAAACATAATAAATAGTAAACAATACAATTCAAATGAATGAATGTACATTAAATTATTTACCTGTGTAGTAAGTAACAGTACGTCTATACTAGGATCATTATTGAATCTTTGAACGACTGACTGCCTTTGACTAGGAGAAACAGTTCCATCAAGTCGCAAATATGAAACTTGTGGCAATAGGGGTTTCAGTAGATCATTTTCGACTACTTCTAGCATGCCTTTCAATTGGCAAAATATGAGAGCTCTATGCTCCGATAAGACGTTCGTATCTGCTGTACCAATTCCGCAATCTAACAGCAATTGCCTAAAATGAATTAAATTTTTTGATCAAGAAATTCGATTAAATAATAATGATTTAAAACATACTTTAAAGCTGGTAGTTTAGCCGAATGATTTATATCGTTGAGAGAGCTTTTATCTACGGCTAGTCCCAAAGTTATCTTGACGTATTCCGGATGTTGCGGTGTCAACACTAATTTCGGATGATTGCAAACATTTTGCAGGTATCTGAGGGCTTGGAATATATGATGGTGATTCTTTACGCCTTCTTCAATTCCGTTCGGCATGTGAGTTTTGCTGAAATCTTCGTACAGTCTCTTTTGTAACGGACTGAGTTCGCAATAATAATCTTGAGTGATCTTCGGCGGTAATTCTTTCAAAACGTCTTCTTTCACACGCCTCAACAAGAATGGCAAAACTTGTCGATGCAAAGCTTCCATGGCTAAAGCGCCCGCTTCTTGATGCTGAGACGTCGCTTTGGGATCTCTAGCTGCTAAAATAGGTCTAGAATATCGAGCGGTGAATTGCCGAGCCGTTCCCAACAACCCGGGCATTAAGAAATCAAATAGAGACCATAACTCCAAAACGTTATTCTGTTGAATGAATTACTTATATAAAACATACACATATTTCAGCATATCTAAGTGTATAATAATAACGAACCTGTATAGGAGTTCCAGACAATATAAGCCTGTGATTTGCGGCTAAAGTCTTAATCGCTTTTGACGCTTTAGTATTGCCATTTTTAATAATGTGACCCTCATCCAATACGCAATAGTTCCATTTGATCCTAGCGAAGAAGTCTATATCTTTACGAACTATGTCATATGAGGCTATGACTAGATTATGATTTTTAACCTTAATTTTCAGTCTGTCCCTTTCGATGGGCGGACCCGTATAGTGTAAGGGCATCAAATAATTATTTGGTAGGAATTTATTTACTTCATACACCCAATGACCTAAAAAGTGTATATAAGTATTAAATAAATTGATTAGAATAAATAAATTTTATGTAATTATTAACTACCAGTTAGTGTAGGCGGACATACGACTAGTGACGGTAACGGAGCACAATCAGCAGATTTTGTTTTTACATAAATTTGCTCTCTATTATAGTGATCACCAGCAATCATACAAATCGACTGGAGCGTTTTTCCGAGACCCATGTCATCACATAACACTCCGTGCAATTTATACTTATTCAGAAAAGCTAACCAATTAATACCGGCCTAAAATAAACCACAATATTATTATAAGTAATAAAAAATAAATCAGGGTATTAATTTACCTGTTGATAACTTCTTATCTCTGCCGATATGGATACAGGTACTTGATAATCTCCTATGGTCTTTGGATTGAACAACTGTTGCAGGAACAGTGTGTCCTTGGCTCTCTGAGCTTTCAACTCTTCAGACAGTGTAGACTGTTCTTTTATGGCACCGTCGAGCGGCATGAATTGTATCAAAGTGGCGAAACAATGAGTGCACATTAATCTCACAGAATCGTCGTGATCGCTCATTCTACCTGTGAAGTATAAAATATAAATTACTATAAAATAGATATGTAAACAAATAAAAAAAACGTATCAATCATACCTAAAAGTGGTACGACTAATAACACACTATAAGGAACAATATTCAATTGCAATTTGTCGATTATGCAAGCCAAGACTTCCGATGCACCCTGTCTTTTTATATCAGAATCGATGACGCCCAAAAGAGGTATCACCTAAAATTAAACAGTTAATTAGAAAATAAGTTTACAGTGAATATGCTAGATAAGCAAAATATTCACCTTATTGACAATTATGTGCATAACGGTGGCAGCCTCAATATCGGCAAGAGCTGCAATGCACCTAGAAGCCATATGCCTGACGGCTTTGTACACGTTTTCTAAAAGACTAGTTAGTCTTTCCAGACTGTTCAAAATGCGTGGCAAAAGCGATTTGTGAACATGCGGTATGACGACTTCCAACACTTGCAAACACGATATAATCTCTTCGCCTTCCGCAACCGAAATGTTTTCTAAAATTGATTAAATAATGTGTTAGATTAATATAAAACTAGATGCATCTGCACCTACCGGCACCTGTTTTATGCAAAGGTAGATACGGAAAGAAAAACTGTCTCTATCTACCAGTAGATACCGGTATTGAGATAGATTGTCTTTCCGTATATACTGTATATGCCGGTAAATAAGCGAAAACATATAGTGTAAGACTGGTAGATAAGGACAGGCGATCTGTCCCTATCTACCATAAAACTACCTTAGGTCTACATGCTCTTAATGATTAATAAATATACTTGTGAGTACCACTGCTTGTTTTACATTTTTAAATTTTAACTTCTTGCATACTGTTTTTCATTACTACTAGTGGCGTAAAAGTTAGTAAAGGACCCCCCCCCCTCTCTCTTACTATTTTTTGTTACAATAATTAAATTATTAGACTTGCAGGTTTTAAATTAATAGACGCTGCTAAATATATAAAATTAACGCCTCAGATGGGCCGAACATATCTCTTGCTTGAACAACTTGAAGTCTGCAAAGCGGTTAACTATTAAAAAACGCTCGGCAGTAACTGGCGATGCGTAACCCGAGACAGAGCAGAGTGGAGGAAAATTTCAGATTGGATCAAGGCTCACTGTGAACTGTAGCAATTAAATGAAGTATTAGGTACACAATAATATAATGCAAAACTATATTTCCTAATTCAGATTTTACACTAACCGTGCATACATATATGTGTCTATGTAAATATAACACTAATTACCATTATCACATGCAGTGCCCTCTAATGGTTGCATTATAATCTTCCATAATTTAGGCAGCTTTTCCGGCAATTGCTCTCCAAAATATACAGTGAGACTAATGAAAGCCAAGGTTGCGCCTCTTCTTTGGATGTGCAATAATTTATACATCTATAATGATTTAAGTTTTGTTTAGATCAAGTATAACATAAAAACATGCACATGAACATACTTCATCTTCTAATGGAAACAGTTCTTCCATAGGAAAATCAGTCAGTGGTGGTCTACCGGGTCCCCTCGGTAATGGAGTCGTACTACCGTTGCTCGATTTTTTATACACTGCTCTTTCAATGTTTTTCTGTTGAGTCGTCAATGTTAAAATTCCGTTTTTATTATCTAAAAATACATTTTTAATTAACAATCATGAAACAATACGATTTAAGCGGTGTCTATAAACATACTGTATTTCTCACCTTGTGCATCTCTGGCAGTGCTGGCTTTTTCATTATTTTGCTCCGTTATCCTAGGCGTGAAATCGAAATCGGATTTGAGGAAAGCACAAAGATTATTCAAAACTTTAACGTTCGGACATGGAAGTCTATCGACGCATTGACTGAGCAGTGGAGCTAAATTATCGGCAGCGACCTGTTGAAGGCATTCGTTCTCTTCTCGTTTTATAGACTCCATCAACGGTTTAATAATAGGATTAATTTTCTCTGGTATAATTTTTAGATTAACACAAGCACTAGCTAATGCAGCCATAGTTCTATATAAAAAAAAATCAATTATAAAAAAACAATTTTATTATAAATACTCAACACAACTTACAACAAACTTACGAAATGCTATATGAATTTTGATCATTTGAGCACTGAGTAGCAGCCATCAAGACGCTCTTGCGCCTTTCTTCCAGCATTTGAGCCACTTTGGTTTTGAGCTTAGTCTTAGAGAGCAATTGTTCGCTATATTGACTAGTCAGACTTACAACTTGCTCTAGAGATCTTGTATTGTTGATTTCGTTCATCTCTAATGGGATCTTATAGTGATGCATCAAAGCTACGAAATCACTGGCGTCTTGTAGTATTCTAAAATAATAATTAAATGTTTAAAAATAAATAACACCGACAAACATTATCACAAATTTACTTAGAGCAAGTTATGGCAATTTCATCAAAGTATATGGGCTGTGTCAAACAGTTTATCAATTGTTCTGAAAAGTCGCCAGAACGATGTCTAATATTTGCATCTAGTTTAGCCCAATGCGAAATCATTAAACCCATAATTAACCGCTGATTGGCACTCTTAGACGTTATGTACAGCAATAGAATCTGTAAATTGTTCATAAAATATTTATATTTTATTGTCTTCATATTACTTTATATAATAATGTACTCATATATTACTATACATACTACCTTTTTTATCTATATTTACCTTTGTATATTGATCAATAGGTTTATCCATATCGGGTAAATAAACAACGTTGGGAGCGGGTTGGATTATATAACATGATAAAATTCCTACAATGAATATTGGATTGGATTTTATGGTTATTTCAAAGAGCATAAAATATTACTACATACCTAGCATCCTTGAAGCCATGCACCTTGTCAATAAGACATTATTTTCGCGAATAGAATAAGCCACAGTTTCGCTACCGCCGAGGTAAAACTTTCGCATTAGGCTTCTATTGATGTTTTCAGTAATTTCATCACGTTCATGATCAGTTTGTCCACTCTGAAAATTTTAAGGTAATACAAATGTAAAGATATTCAGAACTAGCTACTTTGCTTATTCAATAAACGACTTAAACTCGTTTAAAATAGCTTTTAATTTAACATCTTTGAAATATATTCTTACCGAGAATTGTTTGCAATGAATCAGTTGATTAACTTCAAAAGCAACTTTCGCCGGCTGCATAGCCAAACATATCCAAGTAGACATAAAAGGACACGCCGCCGTCAACAAGTGTTCCAATTTCGAAGAGATCACTAAATTCTTCCACACATCTTCAATCATGACTTTTATATCGTAAATATGTTCTACGAGAACGCGCTGGAAGACATGTCGAAGTGCTTCTTGCAACAGCTCCGAATTCCACTGCACGTCCTCTTCATCAATGCTATCCACATCGTCAAACGCAAAGCCCAATTTATCCATACAATCTTGCTTGACTTTTTCTTTGTTTAACATCTTAAAACCCTCATCGGTCGCATCATCATATTGTGCACCGTTATCCGTCGAACATTTTGTTAGCGTTTGGAGTGTTTGAAGCGCCGACTTTCTCACAGAGCTGGTGGGATGCGATAAGTAAGGCCATAATCGCGGTATAACGCTCTCCATGTATTTACATCTAAAATAAAACAATAATTAACAATAGAAATGCATTATAAAAGTGAGTCGAAATTACCCTAAAATGGTTTTGATGTTTGGTTCAGCTAATAATGCAGCCAATAATGACATGTAACAACCGCAAGCTGCTCCTAATTCATCATGAGCTAGTAACAAGCGACGTAGGCGACCCACTATCAGCGGTATGATCATTGGGATACACTGAATTAATAATTCAGTGACTGGTATCAAAGCTCGAGCGGCGGCAGCGGCTATATCTTCGACAGGATCCCATAAGGCACGGATTACAGCAGGAAATACTTCAGATTTTAAGCCAAGTTCCTGGAAAAAATTGATCACATTAAAATAATGTCGTATATAATTAATAGATTAATATCGTCCATACATTGTATATGTTGTATAAAAAAATTAAATAATTCATATTATTATAATCATAACATACTATTAGAACTACCTTCATTCTTTGTTTTTTATTCTATAAAAACGATACACTCGACATATATTTCAATCAGACTACTACTTAGCAATTATGGTAGTGCATCATCCAGCAATATTGATTATTGCATATTTGTCATATGCACTATGCAAGGTAATGGTATCACTACTAAGAAACATTTTAATTTTCAATAAATAAATATGCTGCATTTTATAGCAACAATTTAACGTTCAATTGAAAGACGTTGACTACAGCAGAAACCAAAATGACTACATCCAATGGAACTTTGAAATATCTTCTTTCAACGCAACAACAAATATACTAAACGGTGACATTACTATTCTGAAAGACATACCATTAGAGGCGATGGTAATAATTTAATTAAATACATTAACTATGACCATCTTATGCAATTGTCATATTTACAGATACGTTCTGTCGGCTATGAAAAACACGGACGAGAATATTATCAGTCGCTAGTGGATACTACTATGACCATATGTGATTTTTTAAATGTAAATCACGTAGAAAGCATTTTTATAGCAAAGAGCAACATGACTAATGATTGTCCAACTTTAAAAGTAAGGTCTCTAATATAAAATATCACTGTACAACAGAATTTATGCCATAAACTCGTTTTATGTAGCATTATAACATTTTTAACTGCATTTTTATGATTACAATAGACTTACATATATATTATATATGTTATATAATATTATAAATATATATTACTGTTGAACTCAATTAAGCTCTAGATTATAACCATGGTTTTTTAAGTAGAAAATGGTAAATGATCAGTATATAAAGCGCTACAAAAAAGGCTCAGTATTTTTTATTATAGTGCAGATTTATGCTATCATGCTGTATTTTTGCTTAATTTGATTTTAGCATTATTTAAAGTTATGTGTAACGCATAGCTAAATGCATTATTTCGTTAAAATTTCAGCATTTTTACAATTTTTTGCCTCATTTGTAATAACCTGATCTATACAAAAATGTATGCACTGATTATATTTTTTATAGCAGATATCATTTTTTGTTACTGCCAATTTTTATTATGGATGGTATGACATTTTGTTATTAACACTATACAGGCTACTAAAAATTCAAGAGTTAATGCAGGACTAGTCAGTTTTTTTTATGAAAAATCATTTTTTAACTCATAAAATCGCTATAAGTTTTGAAGTAATCCCTAAAAATTTAAGATATTTTTGTGATGGACGCAAAACAAGTAAATAAATATGAACTTATATATTAAGCAGATATTTTCAACCTATAAAATCTAGGAAATCAAAGTTTTTTGATTGGGAAATTAAAAAAAAATTAAAAATCATCATCTTGTCTTACAAATGACGCATATTTGCGTCATCGGCTCTTAAAGATATTTTTTACAAATTACATTGAACTGATATTTTTACTATCAAAATCGTTGATAGTAAAAAAATTACACTCGGAAAGTACTGTATCACAAAAATTATCACTTTCTAAAATAAGTACAGAGATTTAAAGGAGAGAGATTTTTATATAGAAAATTTATTTGTAGATCATGCAATTTTTATCTTACCTTATTTGTCAAAATAACGATAATAGTTGTACAGTATGATTATAACGTATGTTTATTTTTAGAATTCCTACACCGTCAGGAATATGATAATAGTATCGGACGATGTACCCGAGAAGCTAACAGGGCGTTATTGGATGATGGAATTTAGTCTACTGATCGAAGAAAAAATTGAGTCGTTTATAAAAATTTACGTACAAATTGAAAGCAAACAAAGATATTCTATCAGAAACAATTGATATGTACTATAGATGATCAAAATAAAGGTTTACCTGTTGCACGGCTAATATATATTTCAATCCGAGCAGAGCGCCATGTCGTCCCTCCCAATGAGATTGATCTTGAGTTAACGTATTCAGGAACGAAGCGACTTGACTGATTCCTTTAGATCCAATGAGCGAAACTGCCACTCCCAAACATTGAGCGCATGTTTCTCTAACTGGGGCTACCACCTAAGATGGAAAATGTCAATACAACACTAAAAATATCATAACATATTCAATATAGTTTACCTGATCAGAAACAAAATCTCCGAAGCGATCTAATGCTAAGACACATAGTAACCTCAGCGATATATCTTCCAACCAGATCTGATGCATTTCTTCCATCTATAAAAAATTAAAAGCATTAATAAAAACATTTACTATATATACATAAAATTATATAATACATACTTCAGCGGAAGTACACCCTGTCTCTTTTCCGGCGCCAGCTCCGTGACTCCGCAAAAGTTCTCTTAAAGCAGTAGCAGCACCGTGCCTCGTTTCCCATTGCGAACTGAACAAATCTGTAGCCAACGCACACGCTAAACCCTCCAAAGGCCACAGTTCGATATCGTTATTCCACGTACCGTCCGGTTCGGGTACCCATTCGCCTAAAAAATCACAAGTCTCAATGCGTTTCGATTCACGCTTAAAACATAAACTTTAGATACTAACCAAAATAAACCATATATTCTTCTAACTTCGTTGTCGTATCAGGCTTGAACTTCTTCTTATCGGGCTCTTCTTTGGATATAGAACTATCATCGGGAACGCTTTTCTGCTGACGTGCTTTCCGCCTCGCTCTGTTCATTTCTCTTGAGCTCAATTTAGCCCCCAAAGGCACCAGTTCATTCAGCGGTTTCTGTACATTTTAATTATAAGTACACGATAATTATAAGCTTAAGATAATAATAAAAATCAAATTACTCTTCCGTCATCTTCTGTATACTTGGTTACGTGAGATAAATCATGGCAAGTAACCATTTCATCCATGTCCATTGATAGCAGAGTTATTTTGTCTAGACCTAATCTAGCGTTTAATTGTTGTCGCTGTCTATTTAATTTCTCACGAAGATCTAGACACAGATGAATAAATATACCAAGTCAAAAATTGATTAAGTTATGAGCTTATTAAATTTACCACTAGCCGATGTTCTATCTTCATATTCATACTCCTTTCCTTCAGATCCCGTTAAATGTGCGCCTTGAGAAATAACTTTTTCAATATCGAAGCTTTCAAAGCGCAACCGCCCCAAATCGCTATGATTCTCTTCAGATGGTTTTTCCTCTAAAATGCATTATTTATATAATATTAACAAGAAAAAAAATATTTACAGGAAAAGTAGATGAACTATTCACCTTTCTTGATTTCGTACGGCTGTGGATTCCATTGCGGTACATGTTGCAAAATCGCTTCAAATGCCTAAAATTATGCACCAAGGATATAATATCAATTGAGGTCATTTTAGCAATAAGCATTACATAAATTACTAATACAAACAATTATTATATAACAACAATGGATATTCATGATCGTTTAGAACGATACACACACACAGAAATATTTTCATGACTAAAGATAATTTTACAAAACGTGATGATAACCGGCAGTTAATGGAGAATATTAAGTTTGATTTATACTATATGAAAGAACTAAAAGTGAAAACATTCAATGTATACCCAGAGATAAGAACACAAGCATTGACCTCTTGAACTAACATTATCTAGATGATGAATATGTTTTTCTAAGCTGCTATATAGTACCTGTCCGGCAGCGATTCGAGTCTCCCAAGCTGGTGAATGTATTAGGGCATACACGCGGCTCAGCAGTCTATGGAGCTCGTGTGGCCGCAACCTTTGAACTTCGCCGAGTTGCTGCGCAGCAGCACGCCGCGTGACATTCGAGGAACCAGACTCCAACAACACAAAAAGCCTCTCCAACCTATCGAACGAATTTAATCAATATTAATAATATACACTACATTATGTGACTCGCTTCATTATAAACATCTCAACATATGATTAGTATCAATTGATGGGAACAGACCTTGTATACAAAATATTTAATGATCAGGATGTATTTATTTATGCAAACATTATAGTAATATTGTAATAACATATATTAACTTAGCAATTGCTTAATAGGATTGCATAAATTCTGCCAATATTTCAATTATAATGATATTAATAATTTAACCTTTTGAGTAGTGGGTTAATTTATACACATTTGTAATTTATTAGTAGATATCTGGGAGTGAGTAAATTTTATGTATACTTCTATAATTATTTCTGTTGTAACTTATTTATTATTATTTTATAATGCAAGTAAATTATAGAATATAAACCAATTGCATTAAATCAAGTAAAAAAATATTAAATAAATATGTTTTTATTTATTATTTCTATATTATATATAACATTTACGGCGATACTGCCCAAAGGGTTAACAAGTAAAATGTTTGATGTTATTCTAACAAGTAATAAAAAAAATATTACCGCGAAGCCATCACTGTGCTTCTCCTTTTCTTGATTATATGGACCAATCATTTGAAGCCTGCAATGAGAAGTAAAATGAAAATAATTAATAACATTTCAAACCTAAGTTTATAATAAGCTTTCCTTTATAAATTTACACTTGAATGTACTCATTTAAGATGAGAAAAAAATTGAAGAATTAAAGTGAAAAGTAGTTACTTTATTATAGTTTAAGCAATTAACAAACACTTATTATTGTACAATTTAAACATAGTGTCAATGATACTCTGCATGTTAGATGTATACAGTGCAGTTTATCAAAGGCTTCTAATATTACATATTACGTAATCTTGTCAATTTACATATGTGATAATTTTCATTTACAATATATAAATAAACAAAAAAAACTTAAGTAAATATTAACACTACCAACGGGTCGAGTAATATCTACTCGCTTTGTCTGCTGCTGGTAATCCATGAGACTTTTAATTACTTCTGATGTTTAAGGATGGGTTTGGTAGTATCTACCACGCTGACTTTCATGTGAGTGACCATCAAAGAGCTCTTTGTTTAAACAGGAGATGCTAGTATATTTGATCGTAATTAATTTTACAAAACATAAACGTGCAAATTTTAACCCATAGAAAACTGAAATATAATTTTATATATGATAATTTACATAGTTCATGGTGCCCCTTGAGGTTCTAACCAAATTTTATCAAGTAACACACTACATTTATATCATACTAAAGTTGAATTTGACTTTAGTTTATATTCAATAACACTACATTTTTCATTGAATCAAAATCAACGCATTTTGTCAACTAGTGCTCAAAACCAGCATTTTTTCTTTTATTTTATTTATGTTGAATTTTAGGATATTTAGTTTCTTTGTAAATATTTTTTAAACTAGAAATAAAACAAATTTTATGAATTTAATTTTGATTTTATGCGACCCACAGGTTGAAGACCACTGATAAAATAATTTTAACATACTTATGTACCAATACAATTCAGAATATGTGATAATTGTTTATTTTTAATCCCTTTTAATTCAAAAGTTATTACATTTTTTTGTTATTTGTGTTGCGCGAAGTTCTCGCAAAACTGACCATTTTTGCACATCATGCGGCGAAAAAAACAACCAGTTGGTCAAGTGTTAATATGCTATTATATATAAAATACTTACATAGCTGACTATCTACCAGCTATGTAAAGTATATATTATGACAAATACTGCACAAAATTCATCGGAGAAAGTTTTAAAAAGAAAACCACACATACTAAAAAAATTATTTGATTTACTCGGTCAATAACTTATTTGCTCAATGGGTCACAGACAAACTTGTGTTCCATTTAATACAAATTCCATACAATTCAAATATTATCTATTCCAATTGTATTTCTAAATGTCATGCTATATCATGAAAATAGTTTTAGGTAATAAACATATGTGAAATATGAGAGCAGATATTATTATTTTTTAAATCTTAATAAATTAAATTGATACGATAAAATAACAGTTTTGGGTAGAATTACTTTTTGCTATATATACATACGTACATAGGTCAGGAGGCGGTTCTTCAAAAAGGGTATACAAATATAATTTAACTCAATTAACAGTTGAGTAAATTTTTTTGTATTCAATAAAATACTCGATGAGAAAAAGGCATATAAAGAGCGAAATTTAGTTCAGGCAGAGGAAGATGAGTGAATATATTATTTTTGAAGATGAAGTCCTTAATACAATTAGTCCATTGCGGGAAGGCAAAAGAATGCTTATGATTTGAACAGAATTTTGGTATTAAAATGTTTCATTATATTATTTTTTTCGATTTACGGCTTATTAAATAGCATGTTCATTAAAGGCCTAGACTCTAGACCAGGGGTTCCCAACCCCGTGCCCGCGGGCGCCATGGCGCCCGCGAACCGATTTGTGTGCGCCCGCCACTATTCGACCGCAATAGAATTTTTTTCCCAAACACTAATTAAAATTTTTAATTATTTGTTAAGCTTCTACTACACTCTCTCGAAGTTGTCCGAACCGAAGCTACAACTGAAATCGGCCGAGATCGTCGACTTTTTTCCGATTATAGCTCCTGTAAGTGGCAAAAAAGGAATCTTTGACGAGTCAGGTGGTGCCCGCCGCCCTACCGATATTGTAAAATGCGCTCTAGGATACAAAAAGGTTGGGATCCCCTGCTCTAGACCAATATACGGTATTAGAAGTTATTTTTATTATATTTATAAGATGTCAAGATTTCTTATCGGACGATGATAAACATTTAATAATTGTTAATTATTTTTTTAATAAGATTGCAGTATCAACAGTGACCACATGTAGTATATCAATATACATTGGCAAATCCAAAGGAGAGCAGTTTCAAAAGCTTTTATTGAAATTGACACCCTGACCTTTAACGCATTAAGAGCGCCTTAAATCCATTTATAATTTTTTATGCCGGCCAGTACAAACTGTATGTGACAATAGATGGAATAAACTAAAAGCACCACAATAGTAATTCGACACTTTATGCGAGTGATATTATAATATAACATATGACAACACTTTAGTATCCAAAGTATCTCACACTTGCTAGAAATATTTACTGGCCATTTTAAACCTGTTCAGATAACATATTGCGACCTGTTTAAACTCCAATGCAATAGTCATAAGAGTCCAGTTAGTGAACAAGCTGATATAATTGCACATAATTGGTCAGGATAGCAAAAAGTGGGTGAACACTACACCTCCTTCAGGCTGGCTATGTGTATAAAATCGAACACACAGCACCCAAATCAAAAAATATGGTTAGAGACTGCTTCCGACAACACATCAATAACTTCACCTTGAGCTTTTTAATTTGGACACACGAGGGTTTGTACAAACTCAAACCAAGAGGAGCCGCCAATTATCAACAGATGAGATAGAGAAAGCAGCCGCTTCCCTCTTCACGTCGACCCTGGTTCAAAATCCAGAGTTTAACCCACTTTGCAAATGACTAGATAAGAGGACTTTGCATATACGTTAACATAATTATACAACTTTACGTGAACATGACTAAATTTTATGCACAAATATCAATTATTAACAAAAATAACATCTTTGACAGAATATAAAATGTTTTTTTTTTGCATTTTCAATGAATATATCTGCGATGAATTATTTCAATTTTTTATAACAGAGTCATAGCTTGGAGTGTAAAAACAAGAACCATACGTACGTAAGCCATTTGCTTTCTGTGCAAATTATTTTGCAAACTTTGGACTCTAATCCGGTTCAAAAATAGATTATTCTTCAATTGCGAAAAAAAGGACATTTGTATACATATTCATTCTTTATTGCAGATTGTATGCATCTTAAATGTGCAAACACAATATAATTCAACTATCATCAACCTATAGAAGAGTCATAACTTATGGCATGACCAATTATTTTAACTGTACCTTATACAAATTAAATAAATTGAACAAAAAAACATATTTTTACTCTGGTCCAACTTAAATTATCACAACCTAAAATGTACTAATCTATCTTCTTTGACAGGTTAGGCCTTGATGAACAGCTTTAAGTGAGCAATAAGTACAATAGATTTAAACAGTTCACTGTACTGCAGATCAGCAATGACTTACGAATAAACACAAATGAAACTGGAGTTATCTTGATAAGTGTTAATTGAACATCTCGATTAAATGATTTAGAATAAAATTTATTTTACAGTTTATCATGAAATAAATGGCAAGACAGCAAAAATTATCAAACATTTAACCGAAACAGCGAAATTTTGTTCACAAAAGGGCAATCTGACGTCTGACACATTTCACGACTTCCGTAAAACTGATACGCTAACAATGATAAAACTTCTTCATATAAAATAATAATTAATTACATGCGTATATATTCAAACGTCATAAATTATGTTTTGATGACTATGAGAGAGATATCATCAATTATTTGACACTTAAATAGTTTACAAAAACCATTGTTTATAAATTCGTCGATAATTGAAATGGTAAATGCTGAATCTAATCATCTAAATTTTTGGGACAAAACTGGATTATTTCGTGGCACAAAAATGTACAATTATTGAAATACGTAATAAAAGTCTATTTTATTTTTTCAGTCGCTAAGAGTGGATTCTTCCTGATTTGGTTTCTCAATAAAATGGATAGCATTTATTTAGTATCAGCATTATAATAAGCTTTTGTTTTGTAACAATGACGTTTAGATTTAGTTGATTTATCATGTAGGAAAATATTATATTTGATTAAACTGCATTGCATATGCAGGACTGATTTTTTATTTCTAGTTGTTTTTCACTTTAGGTAAGAGAAAGAAGTCACTGGGACTAGATCTAAAGAATAGCGGTGATATACAAAAAAATCACCGTGCTGCAGTGTGAGCTGGTACATCATTATGGGGAAGCAGTCAATGTTCAATGTTCATTAATAAATTATTTTCGATAGACAGTTGTACCAGTTTAATAAGAAGAAATAACCATTTTGAACGATTATATTTCAGATACGTTCATTTATTAATTTTTGTCGTCGAAAATTAATTTTAAAAACATAGCTACAGTTTAGTTTGATTACAATATAAAATACATTAAGACTTGAACCATTGTTAAATTTTTAAGCATGAAAAATCATTATTCCCCTATATGACTTTTGAGCAACCGTCAGCAATTGTTAGTTATCACGCTGAGGAATAAATAATAATATACAATGTTTTTAATTGCAATATATCCAATATTTAAGATAATGTACAAAGTGTGCATGTTATCTGATGTGAATAAGCTGCAGGTCATCTTTTAAGCTTGGTCTCGCTTTAAAATCGTAAATAATATAAAAACTGACATATCAATGGCCTTAATTGTGAATCTGCAAATCTACTATGTTTAACACAACAGTCAGGACAGAAAACTGTGTTAACTTTTAGATTTATCTGAATCTTTTCTATCTCATGTTACACATATGCAGTGTTTGTTGTCGAATTTTCTTGAGGTTTTTTAGGAATACTCGATAATTTGGAGATGAGATATATGTATATCAGAATGGTAGGAACAGAGTGGTGTTATTAAGAGTTTTTTATATTATGCAAAATACCTAGAGCCACCCACAAAAATGATGCAATGCTACACACAATACCAACTACAAGCCTGGTTTATAATTTAAAAGAAAAATCCTATTATGATACTTTATCGATTCAAATTGTATTGATGTTTTAAATGCAACATCTATACTTGTAAAAAATGTCGTTACATTGACAATTTTTCTTTTAGCAGTTTTTTGATTGCCTGAGAATTCTAAAAAAAAATCAGTAGTTAGTAAATAATTATATAAATAAATCGATTGGCTCCTGACATTCTTCCGGTATTTTTGGCTCAACTCTTTTGTTGTCTATTTATTGACGTAGTGATATTTTTCTTGTAATATCATCATGTCTATTTAACTATTATATAAACATATTTATCGATGTCGATAAATAGTTTATTATAAATCCAAAATTAAAATATTCAACAAATATAATACATTATACTATAAAAGCATTGTTCTTCGAAACTATTATCAATTTCATCGACACTAAATTCATTCTACAGAATAAAATATGTGTATTAGAAGTATAATATAACAAATTATTTTGCACAATGGCAATAAAATACATGTGTCCTCTTGCCCTAAACAAAAGAAGGATGTTTTGTTTCCCGTTTCGAGTGACAGCTTAAAAAATTATTATTTTTTTATATACTAAATTGTATTCAAAGATTAAGTTTTGTTTTTTGTTATACCCCATATCCTAGGACCGCAACGAGAAAACCTATACTTAGGACTGTAGTAGGGAGTATATGCCCTTTGCTATATACTCCAAGTCAAAATATTATCAAAATAATTTAATCTTTATCCTTCATTTTCATTTCAGTTAATTTTTCTTTTTCTAATCCACACGATTATTACGACTACAATGTCATTTATTTTATACCATTGGACCTCTAAGATATTATTAAGCAATTATATTTTTAAGATTTAAAAGAAAATTATGCGATAGCGAAACCAATTGAACAATAAAACATAATGAAAATGCACAAGACAATTCACATCAATGAATCAAACGATAAGTGTTGGCGCAAGATGTCAGCTTGCGCCGTTATTGCACACAAGTGACCGAATGTTTAATTGAGCGAATTAAAAATGCATTGTACAATATGAAAGTAAAGTAATATGAATATGAACGATGAAGAGGAGAGAGGAGGGGGGGTTCTTTGCTTTGTGTCAATTTGCACAACTTGGAAGTTTGACAGTTGGGGGTGACGACTGGGTGGCGCTGTCGACTGAAGGCCGACCCGAAGCGCAAACGCAGATATTATCGAATCGAGGCGCAATGGTGAAAGTTACCGTGCATCCTACGGCGGGTCGCGACGTCGCGGTTCGTCGGCGGTCGCGAGGGGTGGCGGGGAGAGGCGTGCCTCGCGTCCGACGGGCATATTTATACTGGCAGCCATGCGGTCCGACCGCTCCATTTATGTCGCCGCCAGCGCGCCGTCGTTCTGCGCAGCTGTCCGCGTGACGTCACGAACAACATCAACCAGCCTTTTTTAAATTAAAACGCAAGTCGTGCTACTGACGGCCATAAATATACGTATAGTACATTTACCGTAATTTTTGCTAATCGCTAGATCATTATGTGAAACTTCTGAAGAAGTTACTATGTCGAACGGCCCAGAATTGCTCCAACGCGTGGCTAATCATATGTTTATTGTTATGACATGTAAATGTTCAGTCGTTTCAATACCAGCGCTCCAAAAATACAAGACCGCAAAAACCACGCCAAGTTCGATCGAATATCAATGTTTTCTTTGCTTATAACAGTATAATCGAACAATAAGGAGTATATTAGTTACATGCATTTTACCTAAAGCAATATGTAAAACACTGATAGAATTATATGCAAACATTTATTAGATTTTGCACCTTTTTTACTTGTTTTTGTTCCCACAGATATAGAAGACATTGAAAAGACAACAAAATCGTCAAGAGAGCTGAAGACTACCAAATGGTGCATTCCACAAATGTTATGCGGTTTTGAAAAAACGGTAGAGTTAGTGAATAAAATATGATCGGGACTACTTTAAATAAATACCTTTTGCTAAAATAGAAAATTGTCGTTATTATTTAATAGCCTCTCGTACATTAACAATGTCAGTGATGTATAGTTGTATGAGAGTTTCCAAAGTTGTATTCACTACTCTATTTAACGTAACGATATTTTTGCCATTAAATTACAATACAAAAACTGTACTGGTAAAGTTTTGGAATGTTTAGCATATTTCTTAAAGAAAACATCAAGATTCACGAATATTTAGTTTTTTTCCATAAATTGTTATTTTGAAGAAAGTTTAAAAATAAAGTGTCCATCATATATAGGTATCAATGTAACGTAAATAAATAAATATTTAAACAAGCAGTACGTGGTATTTCGTTTTCCTTTACCACTATCGCGTTCCCAAACCATAGATTATGTAATTAAATTTTCGTTTATAATACTCATATTAAGTGAAATACTCATACATTATTTTGTGAGAGCTTAGATTTGTTATGGCTAAAACTTGGTGGCACTTAGGTAACACTGGCATAACGGTTTCTCTCTCGACTAGCAGTCTTCAGGCGATTCAAACGCGCGCCTTCGTGCGCGCGCCCCGTATTTTGTAAACCATGTAAACAACTTTGTAATTCAATAAAACATTATTTATATTATATATTTATTAATATTATAAAATAATTAACTGAAATATCTAGATAAACATTTTAATTGAAATTGTTTATGAGGTATTTTTTCAGGAACTACATTAAATTTGCACCGTGTCGTGAGTTCATCTGCAATTGATAGTATTTTTTTAAAAATACTTGAACGCGTAGGATAACGCATGTCTTTGTATATAATTACCACTAACTGTAGTACTATTGGATGCGCAATTTACATTATTTAATAATAAATAATCTTATAATATTTTTTTAAAAATAGTATTGCTTAATTATTCGCTGCTCAACTAAAAAAAGTGAGATTTTATATGATAAATTATTTTTTTTATATATTTATTTATTTACAATCTGTTTATACGTGAACAATAAATATTTTTCAATATGATATTGCCATGTAGAGAAAGCATCCTATTGGATGTCTCTCCATATTTATTAATACAAATATTAATTTGTTGTATATAATATTAATTTATTTAGTTATAATAATTTACTATTTTACATGTATATTTGTCATGTCTGTCAAGTACGTCAAATGATCTAAATCGTTTAAGTCGTCTTGTTTCGGCATATTTACAGTTAAGTAGTTGCCATTCTGTTTGGGTGGAGTTTGAGGCCGGTTTCACACGTGCCGGATGGATTCAACCGGCACCGGGCCGGCGCCGTGTAGTAGGGTTGGTTTTGTATAGGCTAGTACTTACCATTTCATATGTGCCGGACAAATCCATCCGGCGCCAGCCCGACGCTGCCCATACAACACTACCCCCACTACTCGCCGCCGGCCCGGTGCCGGACAAATCCATCCGGCACGTGTGAAACCGGCCTTAGTGTATCTCTGTATGTCATGTATTTGTTCGTTATATCGCATTTTATGGATTCTATGTTAGATTCGTAGAACCTTATTTTGGAATCTCTGGTTTAATAAACTATTGAGAAACAGTATAGTATCGGACTTTTAAGAAAACTCGTTGATATCTAACTCAAAACGAGGTAGATTATTGCTCTTTAAGTTACTTAATTTTCCGAACATCATTTCTCAAAATATTTTATGCAGATTACATGCAATCTTTTTATGGACGAAAAAAGTATGTGTTATGGCCAAAGCTGTCTAAGTGCGGCGACATAACCATGTAAACAAGTCAATTGTAATGAATCGCATTAACTTGAATATATTCATTCCTACCTCCATCAATTTTAAAAATGATCAAAAGATCGAAGGATATTGCGTCGAGGCGGCGGAAAATACATACAGATTTTACATAAGTGAAAAATGCCGTTTCAAAGGAAACGAAAATATCACATCCGCCTGTTATAATCATTCCTGTTTTCAAGAAGAGAACGTCTTGTACGGAGAAATCCACACAAATCATTCCCCATGTTATGACACAACGTTGCACAAAAACTATTTGGCGCTAAAAAAGCACAACAATAAGATCATTACGTCTTGCATTAAAATTGGCAACGAAGATTTTGACATCGATGAAGATATACAAAATTGCGCTATCATATTTTACGACTATGATGAATTTTTGAAATCGGAAGATCTTTTCTTACAAGAAAGAGTAAAATGCAATCATGGGAGTAGTCTTTGCGACCTGAACCAATTTCACGTTTTGAAGAATTTTATATCAAACGATAGACACGAGTGTCAAATCAGCGATGTACCTGATATTTTTCATAATTTTTGCAATAATAAATTGTTTAATTTTATTTTATGGATCATAACTTATTTATCAACATTTTCTAATTTGTTTTTTAATATTTTACACATGTTGAAATTTGTGTACTGGGGCACGTTATCTATATTCAAAAAGAAGAAGGTTTTAAATTATTTTTTTGAATATTAATTATATAATATTTAATGGAAAATTGATTTATATTTAATTTTAGGTAACAGTGAAAGTCGGTAATCTGATTCTGGCATTGTTATTTGACTTTGCATGCGGTTTGATCATATTAAATTGGAACAATCAATGGTATCCTCCTTTTGTTAATAAACTGTTCGAGATATTAGATGTAAGTGTAACATTTATTATTTATAGAATATAGTGTTTTGTTACTATATATTTTTATTTTATTTCTTAGATTACAATACCAAATTTAAAGAAGCTTTTAAAATGGCTCATGGGTTCACCGGCAGGTCTGAAGCCAAATCATGCGTTCAATAACATGCTCGGAAAGTTTTTCTTCTACCATATAAACTTGTGGTCGATATTCTTAGGTAATGATAAAAAAATTATAACAATACTAATTCATAACTATATATTTTTTAAAATTATTTATAGAAATATTCAGAGATGTTTTGGAAATACTAATTGAAATCATACAATACCTAGGCATGTTAGGTATTACTTTCCAAGCTGCGGTATTAGCTGATTTGTTATCCTTGGCGAGTGTGCACTTTTATTGCATATACATTTATGCTGCAAGGTAAACTATAATAATTATTTTAAAATATTATTCACTGACATTTGTATATGAGGGCGAGTCAAATGAAAAACTATTCAAAAATCCACGTTGTTTTGATTAGATTACAGGTTGAAGATAATTCTTGATGAGATCTGCATACATCGTACTGGTAACAGTATTCCCCTAGGCTTGTAGTGCTTCATACGTGCCATATGTTTATCTTGAAAGAGTCAGCATAATCTTTCTCACAGATATTTTGGTAAAAAATGGCACCATTCTTTGTTTGTCATTACATTCTGCTTCAAAGCACTGCAAAACTACCAGGGAGGCATCAATATAACTCTCACAATATCATTGACTACTGCAATAAATTTAGTTTGTCTGACCTGGCCAAGAAGACTGCTACAGAACTAAGAACTGGAGTAAGCTTTCATTTGTAGTCAAATTGCAGCGGGTCTCACCTCTTCACTATTCAAATAACAAATGACAGCCTGCTCCACTGGTGCATGTTGCAAGTGTGTCCTCCATTTTAAGCTACTGCTCTGCCTTCGTGTCGCATGCCTGTTCGTAGTGCCAATCTTCAAACTATATGTAACACTGCTGCCAATTTACAGGACAATAGTGACGTTTTGAATTTTTATTACACATTAATGTTTTGATTTGATTCACCTTCATATATATATACCCGCAAATTAATGTAATGTTTAATAACTATACTAATCCAAGTCAGCTATAAGCAGTCAGCCAAAGAGCACATGAAACATAATCCATAAATGGTGTATATTATAACTAATTTTCGATGAAAATGTCACTTAGCATGTTATTGCCTAGGGGTTTAAATATTCATGTAATTAAAATTTAATATAGTCAAGGTTCTCAGTTATCAGAAAATATTTTCGTGCTATTATCGTAAAATTGCAATTTAAAAATGTCCTCTTTATAATAAATATATATTATTTTGCTTTTAGGTTGTATAATATACAGTTGAGAGTTTTAATATCATTGAGCCGCTTATTTATCGGAAGAAAGCACAATCCGCTGCGAGCTATAGTGGACTCTTGTCACTATACCCATAATCAATTGTTCATTGGAACATTGGGATTCACAATTCTACTTTTCCTTCTACCGACAACCTTCTTGTACTATGCCGCTTTCACCATAGTAAGTACAATCAATTAGGCTCATATTAAGAATTCAAGTTAATCGATTATTTCATTTTCAGTTCAGACTAATGCAATTGATGTTAAGCAGACTGTTGGTATGGACTCAGTTCATTGTTCGATCACTTCCTTTATACTCGCTGGGATTATGGCTTATAAAATCGCCGAAAATCACTAACGACATTCAAGTTTCACTGCTTTCGAACTTTGACAATGAAACTAAGCCGACAGTGATGTCTGTGCGACTGAGAGCACCATCGCTTATGAATCTCATCAAGATTTATATTCCCGATCCAATACCAGTACCTGAAAAGATCAACGGAAGCGAACTTTTATCGAACGTATTGAGGGGTAAAAGATTTTAATTGAGACGCCTCGAATCAATATCAGATATGTACGTTTTTATGGTAATGTAGAAACGTAGAGCGAATGGACATCTATAAGACTAGTGTTTATCCATTCCATTATTTTATTAGACAAGCCCATTTTTATGGCTTCTTTACTATACACATACAGAAACGTAGAGAAAAGTAATAAGACTAGTATTTTTAAATCTTTTTCAATTCAAAAATAAACATTTTAAAGTTGCGCATTACTTCAAATGCAGATGTTTCCTAAGAAAAGTAATATAAAACATATTAGAACAACTAATCGGAGTGTTTGCATGACACCTCCGGTTGTTATCTCGATTGTTTTGTCAAAACGAGTTTAGTAAATTAGTTTCTTATTAGAAATATGTAGATGTGTTTTTAGAATACATGTTTAAAATTGAAAGATCATTTTTTAATACAATTTCATTATTAAGAAATATTTAATGACCAATAATGCACCGTGATCGATATTTTAAATCAACAGGCATGAGCCCAATGTGTTAACAGTGTATATTTAATATCTGTTATCAATTGTTAATTATCTATAATCTAATTCAATTATTAAATCTCCCCAGCGGTTCGGACTGGAATTTATATTATTAGCGTAAATTTTAAAAGTGACTAGTCTGATATTGATTCTAAACATCATATTTACTTATTATTAAAATAAAATTAACATACTGTGTTTGAAAACTGGTTTATTGTAAAATTTATTATAAACTGATGTAGTGACGCCAGAATACATAACAAATGGCGGCAGTTGTGTTGTTGTATAAGGTATTTAAAAATATTTAATAATCAGTTATACGAAAAAATAAAAGAAATTTATTAACTTAATCTGCTTATTATTATAGAGAACATTTTAAATGAAGAATAATTGGAGTAAAAGTAAAGTTTTTTTAAAAAACCTAAAATAAAAACAACAGTGGATTGAGATCGAAGGAAATATTCAAAAACACACTGACACTTAAACAATAAATTATAATGTGAGTAGCTTCAGCTCGAATCAAGATAAATCGGCAAGTACTCATAAGTGCCTAGAACACAAAAGTTTATCTTCTTATATGTATTATAAACGTATCGTAACCGATGCTATAACTTTTAGAATAATATTGCAAAAACATTCATTTAATTCCGAATGAATACTTTTCTTTGTTCATAGAAC
This sequence comes from Plectrocnemia conspersa, assembly GCF_051122295.1. Taxonomy (NCBI): domain Eukaryota; kingdom Metazoa; phylum Arthropoda; class Insecta; order Trichoptera; family Polycentropodidae; genus Plectrocnemia; species Plectrocnemia conspersa. Next base: position 7,757,341 of record NW_028277177.1, on the reverse strand, counting down.
TTGTACTTTCTTCAACATTTTGTATTTCACTTGCATATAGTGTCCGATATCTTAGTATAGTATAACAAATTCTCGAGACTAACAATTTAATTTTGACCTTCATTACTGTTTTCAATCTGTCTAAACATATAAAATCGCAAAATTACTACAAATTTTGCTTTAGTTCTATGTAATTGTATATATATATATATATATATATATATATATATATATATATATATATATATATATATATATATATCTTCAAATATCTTTGTTATACTTACCATAAAGGGCATCATAATACTTATTCACTTACATTGCACATGTCGAGATTATCAATTTATATAGGATTTTTTCGTGCAACAAGCCTTTAGTAATTTTCAGTTATATAATCTAAATATATGTATATTAAATACATTGTTTTTAATTTTTGATCACATTAAATTTATATATATATTTACGATATTTACAATCTATCCAAAATCATAGTACATTTTTGTATATATAGTATATAAAAAACAAAATACATAACGAATATATATTTTACATGAAAGTAAACGCTAGTATATAAGTAAATATAAGGCAAAGGTAGCAAACGTGTAACGTTTTGTGATATTGCTGGTGTTGCATTTTTGATTAGTGCGATTCACACACTGTCATGGACACGCGCTAAGTGATGTGTTTTTTACGTACATAGAAACGAATCGATACACAAAAAACGTTTGATTATCTGTGTCGTTCTGCGCAATTTAGTTGATGCAATTTGAGGTTACGCTCGGAGAAGAAGGGCCGCGACTGCTGAGCCTATGCATTCTGAAATTCACAACATGAATGTGCATACACAATCGACATTAAACACAACACCATATTATTGTTATTACTTTTATTAAAATAAAAATGCATTCGAGAGACATGTTAAATGGTAAATGAGAGCGATGTTACCTGTAAGGATCTTTATTATAGTCTGATGGTACGTGAGAGGATTCACGATTGTGAATGGGGGCTCTACATGACGCTAACTTAGATTCCAATCCCTAAAACAAACAAGTTAAGAAATTAACAATCAAAGCCGTTAAAAAAATGTTCAGAAGTACAATTATAAACATTTTTTTCAATACAACAAAACGAATATAAAGCAGTGGGTTAATGCCGTTGTTAATTATGATAGATGTTAGTTAGAAGCTGAAAAGCGACACATTAATCATAAATTTTTATATACCTTATATAAGCACATCCAAATGTTTTATTGAAGTGAAGAGATTCATTCACTACGTGGTTATAAAAATAAATATATATATATATATACATAAAAATATGATAAAATAAAAGAAAAATATCTGCCGAATTTGTTTAATTTAGATATATAACAAAATAAATAACACATTTAATATTACAATTCAAAATCATATCGGTAAAATACTAATATTTTCATATCATAACAAGATTATTTAAATTTTTATGTTAATTAGTATAAAAATACAGTTTAATCTGTAAGTTAAAATAATGCGAATAATAATCTTGTTTTACATAATTTTCTATACATGTTACTTATGTAATAATCTCAATTAAAAAAATTGATAAATAATTAGCTATGTGATTCAATTACACTACAAAAAAAATCATAATTGGCACTTGAGTGTTAAATAATAAGAAAATGCCTTTACTATTTTATTATTTACTAATAAAAGTAAGTTTTTTTCATTTTTATTTAATTAAAATTATTTGACTATGATTAATGCTTTTCTTTCACAATAAAATCACTCTTAATTATCATTTCTTTTAAATATTAACAAGCATCAAGCACGTCTGATGATTTTCCTCATATCATTACTTTTAAGGTCAAATTTATAAAATTCAACAAAGAAGAACGTTTACTATCTCACACAGATAGTGTAAAATTGATGTTGTTTAATTAATATTTACATTAATTTATCTCATACCATTCGATAAAGTGGAATGTAAAATTCATTTAAGTCTAAAAAAAAACAAAACGGGATAAAACGAAATCGCCTTAGAACAATAAGGTTCTATCTGATATGATTTTATTTAAAAAAATAATTAATAAGTTCAATAGAAAGATAAATAAATAAAATCACATTTAAATTGTTATAAAAATCATATTAGTCAAACGATTAGTTGATAAAAAAAAGTCCGTTTTAGTCACTATTTCACGACAGCCGTCTGGCTTTTGTGGGCGATCGCGGCGGTGGTTTCGGAGGGCCTGTCGTCCTTCTAATGGAAGACCCTCTGGAGAACAGCGATAGACACCGATCTCTTTGCGTGAGGGCTGCCGGCTTTTTGTCAAACACGCCGCCCGATAAACGCTTGTTTCTCAATTCGACCTCTTCGTTCGGATCATTGGCACACGTTAGTTTAGCGGGTAACGTTTTAGACTCGGCGTCGCTATTGGAATTGTGAGGCACTGCGTGAATGCTCAGTGGAGAGACAAACAACGGTTGACTAGAGGGCGGCATTCTATTTGGACTATTATTTGCTAGCGAGTCATGACTAGGCCCGTTTTTCTCAGCTTGTTGATTGTTCTTTACACACACACATCTAACTTTACCGCATTCGGGGCATAGAAATCTCTCTAGCTGCAAGCAACACAAAACACATGCAAAACTACACTACAGAAAAAAATAACAATGCTTAAAAATAAAAAATAATTAAATCAAACCATGCAGTAACTAGCATTCAATGAAATATAACATAATCCTATATTGATTGATTGACAATTAATTTTATGCCAAAAGTTATTTTGGAATCGATTATAAAATCATTTAAAGGGAAAAAGAGATCTATAACAATTAATATTCAATTCCATATTGAGACCATAACACCTAATTTCTCCCATATTATACTTTTTATAAATTATAGAAGTGACAATAAATAACAGCCAGTGCAATAGGTAAATATATTGTTACATAAAGCTATCTTATAGTTTAACAATACTTAAATCTAGTACTCTTGATAAGATTTTAACATTTTTAAGCACCATCTAGCTTTATACATAGTTTTGTATTTCATAAAACCACAACTACCAGCACATTAAAATAACAACAATTATTATTAATACATCATTAAATTGAAAGACATTTTACATTTATTTTATATTCCTTAAATTCCATTTAAAATCACTCCTACATAAGACTGCTTCAATTAAATTCCAATTACATAAATTATTTTTTAATGATCCTTTAATAAATATATATGAAAAACCTTTCTTAAATAAACAAAAAACGAGAGAGAAACAGATTATATCATAAGTATTTTTAGGAAAGCTTTTTCTGACATCAAATTTGTAGTAGTATTGTACAAGTATATATATTATATATGAATACTATAGAAAATTTTCAATTACGAATTATGTCTAATTAAACTAATAGTAGAAATTGCCTACAATTCAATCCATACAGTAGCAAAAAATCACTTCTTGAAATCGTAAGAATTTAAATATATACATCTGTAATCACTCGATGGAATGTCTGCATTTTTTAGTGTTTACCTAGCGAATTAACCATTAGCTTTCAAGGTAAAAACATTTATAAAAATTATAATGCCAAATCATCTACAATTTACTTTGTGTAAAAAATTATATATTATTGTGTATTTGTCAATAGAAAAGACGAATTTTAACAATCTGTCGATCATAACCAATTATCTGTTCATTAACTTAACTAAAAAAAAGTCGAAATGGGTGCAAAAAATCGGGTTATGGGTAAAAATAATTATCCTTAGTGAATATCGAATTACCAGTGAGAATTTGCAAGGTGGCTTAGGGTATGCTATACATGCCAAAAAACCTGTTATTGACCGAATACATGTAATGGGCCAATTGACACGATTGAAGAAGAATGGCGCCCTCTGATAAAGAGTATAATAAATTTATACGGGGCAAATAGGTTTGCACTAAGTTCATTGTTACGGTGGCGAAAGATACAGAGAAAAATGTCTCTGGGCAACTGTGCGAAATCCAGAGAGCCAAAAGTAATAATTTATTAAAATATTTCAGAAAAAAAATTCTTGGACTGTTACTGGAATACTCCTTAATTTAACTGATTGAATATATATGGGCCATAATTAAGGAAAAAATCAATTGCAAAACTCAACTATGATAGTTTAATTTTTTTCCTATATTGTTTTAGAATTAATACTTTCACCGCGGACGGGTTCTATATAAGTCATCAAGAAAATCGTCAGTACTCATTGGGCACCTAAAGGTACTATAAGCATTTGAGCCTAATAATATGGTTATTTAGTATAATTTAAGGCTGTAAATGACTTGAATTTATTGACCCATATTTTTAAAAACATGGCATGAATAGGTGCCTCCCACATATTAATAAATTTCGAAATGGCGCGCAAAAATATCAGCCGCAGTGAAAGGGTTAAATAATGGATTGCAAAGATTTTTCTTTATTGACAAAATTTGACGTTTTATTTTTTATATTAATTTCATTGTTTTTAATGGATTTTAATTTTAATGTATAATACTTGAAGAGTTTAACAAATATAACATATGGCATATGATTTCAAGGATGATTCGTTATTTTGCACGCTACTGTATATTGTACTTGAAATTATTGTGATGAATAAAAATCAGCTCACATTTTATTCATAATTATAGTAAACATTAACAGTAGAAAATATTAAATACTCGATTTCCCAGAATTAAAAATCTTGATGTCAGTGATATATGATTGCTTACCAAATTTGATAGAATCTTCTATACTTTGGAGATAAGATATTGAGATACTATAAAATTACTAAATAATATTCGAAGACGAGCTTGCAGCAAAAAATACTCAAGTATGAAAATACTTATACGCAACTTAGAATATCTAGCACCAAGAAAAATAAAAATCGATTTATAAACATTATTATAAAGTTTATGTAAATCTAAATATTGTATATACAATCAAAAGGCATGAAAAGTGATTTCAACCCCATAAATATAAAATAAACTAGAAACCAAATCAAGAGTATAATTTATCAACTACAATCACCGATAAACATGCCAGAATCAAAATTTGAAGCGTTTGAATTTATAATCATATATTTACAAATAAAATCAACATAAACCATTGAAGACCAAAAAGACATTAACATTATTTTAATCCAAACATTCATATTGCACAATTTGCCATTTATAACCTTGATGAATATTCCAAACGCTCAAATTATTCTTGGCAAATTTAAAGTATGTAAATTAAAATGAAAAGTGAGAGCACGAGTGGCAGTAAGCTTACCCCGACTTTCCGCAGTAAATCGCCTACTATATTCAGAGCAGATATCCTCGACGACGGCGCCATTGTGTTTCCGTTTAACGTAATATCACCATCTGATAAGTTATTAGAATAAAAAAATGAATTACACACACGTGATCATATTATATTATAATCAATTACATTTCACTGGCGTTCCGCTCAGATTGGTCTGAGTCTCTGTTTCTGTCAATCTATTTGAGTCAAGGCCGATAAATAGCTTTTTGTTTATATTAACATCTGCTTTCTGAGCTGGCGAAGATGGCGTGTTTCCGTTTGGCAGTTTATCTTTCACATACAGTTCTTGTTTCAGATCTGCGAAAAAAATAACATCAAATAAACCATCAATGTATATTATCAATATTTATATGAATCGACATTACCCCTTGCTTCGTCTGTAACACGTTGAAGTTTAATCCGCAAATTTTCCATTTCGTCGACTTCGCTCTCCAACACCGCATTCCTCTCGTAAGCTTGATAGAGTAAAGTTTCTATACCAGCCACTGATTCAGAGACAACTCTAAAATAATAAGATGCAAATTAAAAATTACGTACTAAAAATAATTTTCTATTAATTGTACCTTTGTCCTCTTTCTAAATCATCATTCTTCTGCTCCAATTCCCTAATATAAGTGAAATGTCTTTCTTTTTCGTTTTTTAATACTTTGACTTCGTTTTCGAATTGACTATTTTCTTGTTGTAGCCTCTCAGATTTTTTCTAATATTAAAATTAATATTTGAATACATAATAGTTTTGGGAACGTATAGTGAAAATTTTTAACGTTATACCTTGTGAAAATCTATTTCCCTCTCTAATTTTTGATTTTGTTGACGCAGCTCGCGGATATGTTTCTCCTTTTGATCGAGGGTCGTCTCCAATTCTTTTTCCAGCATAGCCGACGTCGCAGTGTGGTCGTCATATTCTTTTTGCAGTTCTGCATTTCTATAATTTAAAAACAAATGTGAAAAAAATATTTATCGATATTATTAAATTTATTATAAAGCAGAAAAACCATATCTTTTTTATTTCATTATCATTTCACAGAAAAAAACAACATTCAACTGAAATGTAATTTATTTTTATAAAATTAAACGATAAGAATTTTTATTATTATGACAGTATCTTTTTGTGAGGAAATAATATAATAATTATGAATATTTGCGTATGACGACACACTATTAAATTTAATCAAATTTATTAATAGTGAGTACCAGAACCTACTGGTTTATGACCTAAAGATTAGGTTGCTGCAAAAAATCAGCAATATATTATTTTTATATTATAAATAAAATATATACATATAGATTAAAAATCACTTTTATTATTATTTTCAAATATCTCACAATTTAAAATAAAAAAAATTGTTGAAAGGCTCTTGGGATTATTATCTAAATATCGATATATTATATAATAAAATATATATAATATATAGAAAAAATATTATTTTTCCCTGAAGCAAATATCCTACAGCTCATTAAAAATATATCCGATTCATTCTTCAATGACATCAGATCCGGCACAGTATTGTTACAGTAGTCAATCAATTCAATTCCCAATTAGATTAAAATGCATGACAATATCCTTCTAAGTAAATAATATGTATTACATTTTTTTAAATATTCAATTATTATTTTTATTGCTAGTAAGCTGTCATCATAAAATAAGGTCATCCAAATTTTATTGCAGTTTTACCAATTCAACTCTTATGTACCATATCTGTTGCACAAAAGTTAAATAATTTTTTTATGGAATTTTCATGTAAATTATCCACTGTTTAGCTTACAAGGTCTTAGCTATAATTTGTGGCGTAGCGAAAGGGGAGGGGGTTCAAGGATCCAAACCCCTCCACTGTTGAAGAGCGAAAAAGATCTCATATTAAACATTGTTTACATAAAAACGCATAGATTAAATATGTTCTTATTTTTGTTTACTTTTTTATAAATATTAATAAAATATTTTTGATCGTTTGATGATATTATATTATAATTGAATTTAACCCTTTGGATGCCGGGCATTTTTGGAAAAATGTTCCAGAACTGCCGGGACTTTTTATTAAATAATTAAAAAGTCCAAATGTGTATTTTAGTTTGTAAA